>NC_086109.1:92121185-92457018 GCF_963921235.1 Mobula hypostoma
TCAAACCTTGAAGAGGAAGGGCTACAGCAGCAGAAGACCATGAACGTATACTCCGTGGCCAATTTATTAGGTACCCCTGCAGCTAATAAAGTGGCCACTGAGTGTATTTCAACGGGAACTGACAAGTCTGGAGTCACACAAAGTCTGGGATGGCAGACTTTCATACTTGGCAAAGCATCGGTAGTTTCATTTGTGATGATAGTCAGGATGCCATTCTTGATGATAATATTTTTATCTTTACTCTTGTTGTTGGTGCTTGTCTTGTTCTGCTGAACATTGTGGGCGCGCTGTGTTAGCACCAGAGTGGCGACACTTGTAGGCTGCCCCCGTTTGGGTTGTGTTGCTTGTTAACACAAACGACACATTTCACAGTACGTTTTCTTGTGCGTGCGTCAAATGAATCTGAATCTAATCAAAGTTCAAAGTGCAATGTAAATTTATTATCAAAGTACATACATGTCACTATATACAATCCTGAGATTCATTTTCTTGCAGGCATACTCAATAAATCCATCATAGAAAAATAGCCATTATAGCATCAATGAAAAACTGCTCCAACTCAGTATTCAACCAGTGTCCAAAGACAACAAGCTGTGTAAATGATATAATAATAATAATATTATTATAAATAAATATGTCATAAAGATTGAGAACGTGAGATGAAGCGTCCTTGAAAGTGAATCCATTGGTTGTGGGTACATTTCAATGATGGGGCGAGTGAAGTTACCACTTTCGGGCAATACTCTGACGGTTGAGGGGTAATAACTGATCCTGAACCTGGTGGTGTGAGTCCTGAGTCTCCTGTACCTTCTTCCTGATGGCAGCAGTGAGAAGGGAGCATGACCTGGCTGGTGAGAGTCCCCGATAATGGATGTTGCCTTCCTGAGGCAACGCTTTGTGTAGATATGCTCAATGGTGGGGAGGGCTTTGGTCATGACAGACTGGGCTGTATCCACTACTTATTGTAGGATTTTCCATTCAAGGTTATTGGTGTTTCCATACCAGGCTGCGAGACAGCCAGTCAATATACTGACCACTACCAGATTCATTTAAGCACTTGAAGTCTGTTCAGACATTTGGACTGCCACCCTCTTATGAACAGCATCATGCAACCATTCGGCCCAATGAGTTCTTGCTGAAATCAAGTATCCCATAGACTCACAGAGTTATACAGCATGAAAGCAGGGTCTTAAACCCAACTAGTCCATACCAACCAAGATGCCCACCTAAGCTTTATGGCAAGAAAATCTGGAGATGCTGGAAATCTTGAGCAACACACCCAAAATGCTGGAGGAATTCAGCAGGCCGGGCAGCATCTATGTCGGGGAATAACTAGTCAATGTTTTGAGCTGAGACCTTACACCGGGATTGGAAAGGAAGGAGCCGGAATTAGAAGGAAGAGGGAGGGAGAGGAGTACAAGCTGGCTGGTGTTAGGTGAGATCAGGTGGGAGTGAAGGTATGTGGGGGAGGGTGTATGAAGTAAGAAGCTGGGAGGTGTTGGGTGAAAGAGGTAAAGGCCTGAAGAAGAAGGGATCTGAAAGGAGAGAACAGTGAACCATGGTAGAGAGGGAAAGAGGAGGGGAACCAGAGAGAAGAGAAGCTGGCAAGTAGCTTGTGGGGCTTGAGAAGGTTTTACCAGCAGGAAAGAGGCAGAATGCAGAAGGCTCCGGAAGATGAGCATTTTTGAAATCAGCTTTCTGACTTCCAACAACGATTGGCGGGTGAGTGTGAGGTACTTGAAAGGGGAGGGAACTGTGAGTTAGTGTGGCTTTCACTCAATTATTTCATTCAAAGCACTAAATCCATTTCTTTTTCAAGAAATGAATCCAGCTTGCTTTGATCAGGAACGAGTTATTGTGATGGTTTTTATTATTGCTGTTTGCCCTGGGGAATGTCTGGCTTTGAATTGAAGTGTTTACGATGCTGCCTGTGGTGATGTTGTGTGTTCTGGACTGTCATGGATATCAGCAGCGCTGACAACGATGGAGATTCAGCACTGGCCTCAGAGCAAGGAGCAGACACTTGGAAGTCTCAGGTTTAGAGAGAGAATAAGGGAGTGTGTTAGAATAGGTGGGTCTGGCAGAGCCCAGGCAGGGGAAAGTTGCAGTGTCAGAAATAGAAGTTCCGGAAAATGCCACATATTGAAGGTTATTGAGGGTTAACTGTGAAACCAAGCTTGTAAACAGCCTGGTTCAATTGCAGTCAAGATGGCGCCAAGCTGCGATGTCGGTGATTGGCGAGTCCTGAGGAGGGCAGAGGTCAAACCCATAACTGGCGTGTCCTGCGGTCGATACCCAGAAGTCAAGAGGGCAAAGCCAGAGTTTGAAGCCCAGAGCTCCGTGAGTCTGTATGTAGAAAGCCCGAGAGGTAGAAGACCAAATTCAGCAAGTCCGGAGGTAGGGGGTGGTCTGGGCCAGAAACAGGAGGTTGGAGGCCTGATGTGTGTGAGTCCAGGAGTCTGCGCCAGAGACTGGGGGTTGGAGGCCTGATGTGTGAGACTCCAGGAGTCTGGGCCAGAGACTGGGGGTTGGAAGCCCGATGTTTGCAAGTCCAGGAGTCTGGGCCAGAAATTAGAAATTGGAGGTCCAGTGTCTGCAAGTCTGAGTGTCTGGGACCAAGGACTGGAGGCCCAAAGGTGACCTGTCTCGGGTTGGGGGGGTGTTGGAGGCCTGTGTGTGTGACGGACTGGGTGGGAGAGTGGGAAAGGGGCTCGTTTTGCTGTTGTTATTTAGTTTTACTCTGTTGTTTTTGTCTTGAGTTGTTCTGTGTTGTGTATTGTGTAGTGGGTGCCGGAAAGTGTGACGACACTTACAGACTGCCCCCAGCACAACCTTGGGTGTGTTGGCTGTTAAAGCAAGCAATCCATTTCATAAATAAATGAATCTGAATCTGAGACATGGAACATAGAACAGAACAGCAGAGGAACAATTCCTTAGGCGTACGATGTTGTGCTGAACTAAAGAAGCTAACGATGCCTAATTAACCTAATCCTTTCTCTCTGTACATGGCCCATAGCTTTCTTTTCTCTGCATATTTATGTGTCTATCCAACAGCATCTTAAACGTCCTGTGCTACCAGCTTCAGGAACAGTTATTACCCTACGACAATCAGGCTCCTGAACCAGGGTGGATAACTTATTTATTTATTGAGATTCAGTGTAGAACAGACCCTTCCAGCCCTTTGAGTCACGCTGCCCAGCATCCCACCTATTTAACCCCAGCCTCATCACGGGACAATTTACAATGACCAATTAACCTACCAACCGGTACATCTTTGGACTGTGGGAGGAAATTCACCCGGTCATTGGGAGAACGTACAAACTACTCACAGGCTTACTTCACTCACTTCAACTCTGAGCTGATTCTATGACCTACAGCAAACACGAGGAAATCTGCAGATGCTGGGATTTCAAGCAACACACATCAAAGTTGCTGGTGAACACAGCAGGCCAGGCAGCATCTCTAGGAAGAGGTACAGTCGATGTTTCAGGCCGAGACCCTTCGTCAGGACTAACTGAAGGAAGAGTGAGTAAGAGATTTGAAAGTTGGAGGGGGAGGGGGAGATGCAAAATGATAGGAGAAGACAGGAGGGGGAGAGATGGAGCCAAGAGCTGGACAGGTGATTGGCAAAAGGGATACGAGAGGATCATGGGACAGGAGGTCCGGGAAGAAAGACAAGCGGGGGGGGACCCAGAGGATGGGCAAGGGGTATATTCAGAGGGACAGAGGGAGAAAAAGGAGAGTGAGAGAAAGAATGTGTGTATAAAAATAAGTAATAGATGGGGTACGAGGGGGAGGTGGGGCATTAGCGGAAGTTAGAGAAGTCGATGTTCATGCCATCAGGTTGGAGGCTACCCAGACGGAATATAAGGTGTTGTTCCTCCAACCTGAGTGTGACTTCATCTTTACAGTAGAGGACGCCGTGGATAGACATGTCAGAATGGGAATGGGATGTGGAATTAAAATGTGTGGCCACTGGGAGATCCTGCTTTCTCTGGTGGACAGAGCGTAGGTGTTCAGCAAAGCAGTCTCCCAGTCTGCGTCGGGTCTCGCCAATATATAAAAGGCCACATCGGGAGCACCGGACGCAGTATATCACCCCAGCCGACTCACAGGTGAAGTGTTGCCTCACCTGGAAGGACTGTTTGGGGCCCTGAATGGTGGTAAGGAAGGAAGTGTAAGGGCATGTGTAGCACTTGTTCCGCTTACACGGATAAGTGCCAGCAGGGAGATCAGTGGGGAGGGATGGGGGGGACGAATGGGCAAGGGAGTTGCGTAGGGAGCGATCCCTGCGGAATGCAGAGAGAGGGGGGGAGGGAAGGATGGGCTTAGTGGCGGGATCCCGTTGGAGGTGGCGGAAGTTACGGAGAATAATATGTTGGACCCGGAGGCTGGTGAGGTGGTAGGTGAGGACCAGGGGAACCCTATTCCTAGTGGGGTGGCGGGAGGATGGAGTGAGAGCAGATGTACGTGAAATGGGGGAGATGCATTTGAGAGCAGAGTTGATAGTGGAGGAAGGGAAGCCCCTTTCTTTAAAAAAAGAAGACATCTCCCTCGTCCTAGAATGAAAAGCCTCATCCTGAGAGCAGATGTGGCGGAGACGGAGGAATTGCGAGAAGGGGATGGCGTTTTTGCAAGAGACAGGATGAGAAGAGGAATAGTCCAGATAGCTATGAGAGTCAGTAGGCTTATAGTAGACATCAGTGGATAAGCTGTCTCCAGAGACAGAGACAGAAAGATCTAGAAAGGGGAGGGAGGTGTCGGAAATGGACCAGGTAAACTTGAGGGCAGGGTGAAAGTTGGAGGCAAAGTTAATAAAGTCAACGAGTTCTGCATGCGTGTAGGAAGCAGCGCCAATGCAGTTGTCGTTGTAACGAAGGAAAAGTGGGGGACAGATACCAGAATAGGCACGGAACATAGATTGTTCCACAAAGCCAACAAAAAGGCAGGCATAGCTAGGACCCATACGGGTGCCCATAGCTACACCTTTAGTTTGAAGGAAGTGGGAGGAGCCAAAGGAGAAATTATTAAGAGTAAGGACTAATTCCGCTAGACGGAGCAAAGTGGTGGTAGAGGGGAACTGATTAGGTCTGGAATCCAAAAAGAAGCGTAGAGCTTTGAGACCTTCCTGATGGGGGATGGAAGTATATAGGGACTGGACCTCCATGGTGAAAATAAAGCGGTGGGGGCCAGGGAACTTAAAATCATCGAAAAGTTTAAGAGTGTGAGAAGTGTCACGAACATAGGTAGGAAGGGATTGAACAAGGGGGGATAAAACCGTGTTGAGGTATGCAGAAACGAGTTCGGTGGGGCAGGAGCAAGCTGAGACAATAGGTCTGCCAGGACAGGCAGGTTTGTGGATCTTGGGTAGGAGGTAGAAACGGGAAGTCCAGGGTGTGGGAACTATAAGGTTGGTAGCAGTGGATGGGAGATCCCCTGAGTGGATAAAGTCGGTGATGGTGTGGGAGACAATGGCCTGGTGCTCCTTAGTGGGGTCACAATCGAGGGGTAAATAAGAGGAGGCATCCGCGAGTTGTCGCTGTGCCTCGGCAAGGTAGAGGTCAGTACGCCAGACTACAACAGCACCCCCCTTATCAGTGGGTTTAATAATAATGTTAGGATTAGTGCGGAGGGAGTGGAGAGCAGAGTGTTCCGAAGGAGTGAGGTTGGAATGGGGACAAGGTGCGGTGAAGTCGAGACGGTTGATGTCCCGTCGGCAGTTGGCAATAAAGAGATCCAGAGCAGGCAGAAGACAAGAGCGGGGTGTCCATGAAGAAGAGGAGGGATGAAGACGGGAGAAGGGGTCATCGGTGGGGGTGGAAGAGTCCTTGCCGAAGAAGTAAGCTCGGAGATGGAGACGGTGGAAGAAAAGTTCCGCATCATGGCGAACACGGAACTCGCTGAGGTGTGGGCGAAGGGGGACAAAGGTGAGGCCCTTACTGAGAACAGAGCGTTCTGCCTCCGACAGTTGAAGGTCGGAGGGGATGGTAAAGACCCGGCACGGATGAGAGCTGGGATCAGAGGGGGGAGGGGGGAGGCTGGGGGTGTCAATGGAGAGGGGAGGGTTGGGGTGAGAGGAAGATGGAGCCTCTGAGGACCCAGGAGTTGACAGTGGGATCTGAGGAAGACGGGGTTGCAGAGTGGTGGTGGGGGAAGGGGAGACGGGAGTCGCAACAGCAGCACATAAAGACCCGGCCTGGAGTTCAAGGCTGGAGTCGCAGTTGGTGGTTGCGTAATCATTTCGAATGTGTCCATGGTCGTTGCTGGAGTCCGGGTTTTGAATATGTCCTGAGGTGTTGGAGCCGGCGAGATCAATGGCAGAGGCAATCTGAAGTTCATGCCTGCTAGTTTCCTGGCCAGCAGGCTCTGGAGTCCGTAGATGTAGGATCTTGCGATCTTTGCCTAACATGACAAAGTCAAAAAAATGGCGATTGCAGGCGTGGATCCGACGGAGGATGAAATAACGGGTAGGACCATTACAGACGGCGAAGAAAGTGTCCCGAAGGTGTGGAAGGGTCTGGGATAGGGACACCAAATACCTCCTCATGGCAGAGAGAGTCGCCTTCAGAGCTTGACGGGAGAAGCGGCGAGAGGCAGAGTCAATAAAATGTGAGTACCTGGGATCCTCAGAAGGTCCAAAATGAGAGGCTCGGAGACGAATCCTAAAGCCAACTGGAGTAAGTTGGCGACGGAGGCACGTTCCAAGAAAGGATACATGGCTGTGATAGCGAGTCTGAGTCAAGTGTGGTCGAAAAGTTGAAGAGCCGAAGAAATTACAGATGGGGAGCAGTGAGAGATGGTTTCACTGAACTCCCGTCGAAGAGAGGATCTAAACTTCTTCGGTGTAGGCATCACCGGAAGAGGCTTCGCAGTCGTGAATTTAAAAACGCAAACAACAGGAATTCTGCAGATGCTGGAAATTCAAGCAACACACATCAAAGTTGCTGGTGAACGCAGCAGGCCAGGCAGCATCTCTAGGAAGAGGTACAGTCGACGTTTCAGGCCGAGACCCTTCGTCAGGACTAACTGAAAGAAGAGCTAGTAAGAGATTTAAAAGTGGGAGGGGGAGGGGGAGATCTGAAATGATAGGAGAAGACAGGAGGGGGAGGGATGGAGCCAAGAGCTGGACAGGTGATTGGCAAAGTGGATATGAGAGGATCATGGGACACATAAAAGTTGTTGGTGAACGCAGCAGGCATTCTCAGGTTGGAGAAACAACACCTTATATTCCGTCTGGGTAGCCTCCAACCCAATGGCATGAATATTGACTTCTCAAACTTCCGCTAATGCCCCACCTCCCCCTCGTACCCCATCCGTTATTTATTTATATAAACACATTCTTTTTCTCTCTCTCCTTTTTCTCCCTCTGTCCCTCTGACTATACCCCTTGCCCATCCTCTGGGTTTTCCCCCCTCCCCCTTTTCCTTCTCCCTGGGCCTCCTGTCCCATGATCCTCTCATATCCCTTTTTCCAGTCACCTGTCCAGCTCTTGGCTCCATCCCTCCCGCTCCTGTCTTCTCCTATCATTTTGGATCTCCCCCTCCCCCTCCCACTTTCAAATCTCTTACTAGCTCTTCTTTCAGGTAGTCCTGACGAAGGGTCCTGGCCCGAAATGTCAACTGTACCTCTTCCTAGAGATGCTGCCTGGCCTGCTGCATTCACCAGCAACTTTTATGTGTGTTTCTATGACCTACAGACTCACTTTCGAGGGCCCCTTACAACTAATGTACTCAGTATTACTTTTTTTATTTGCTCAGTTTGTCCTCTTTTGCACAATGGCTATTTGTGAGTCTCTGTTTTGTATAGTTTTTCATAAATTCTTTTGTATTTCTTTATTTTCCTGTCAATGCCCACACGAAAATTAATCTCAAAGTTTGATAATAAATTTTACTATGACTTTGACTTTTATATCTGTCTCCCCTGCCATCCCTGGCAGCTCGCTCCAGTCGCCTTCTACTCTCTATCTCAAACATCTCCCCGCCCCCAGAATAAAAAAATTGTGCCAAGATAATGTTGCATGTAATTTGTGTAACTAAATTATTTATCTTTCACAGCAGTGTTATCTAAAAAATGTACAGTACATCAAATAAAAATTTGGCACCGAGCTTTTAAAATTTCAAGGCAGGTGATAAAAGGCTAGGTCAAAGGGGCAGGTTTAAAAGGATCTTAATGAGGTAGAGATTGATGATTTAAATCGGCAATTGTCTTATTTTTGTTGTTTTACATCCATACAGATCATTTCATTATAAACACCAGAGATTCTTAAAGTGCTGGAACTCTGGAGCACCACAGAAAAAATGCCAGAGGAACTCAGCAGGTCAGGCAGCATCTATGGAGAAAACAAAACAGGTGACGTTTCGGGCCGAGATCCTTCTGCAGGACTGGAAAGGAAAGGGGAAGGAGTCGGACTAAGAAAGTTGCGGGGGGAGGGAGGGGGGAAAGAGTACAAGATGGCAAGTGACAGGTGAGACCAGGTGAGAGGGAAAGTAGATGGTTGGTGAGGGAAGAAGTAAGAAGCTGGGAGATGATAGGTGGAGGAGGCAAAACATTGAAGAAGGAATCTGAGAGGAGAGGTCAGTGGACCATGGAAGAAAGGGAAGGAGGAGGGGAACCGGAGGGAGGCAATGGGCTGGTGAAGAGAAGTGAAAGGCTGAGAGCGTGACCAGAATGGGGAATGGAAAGAGAGAGGAGGGAGGTGAAGAGGTCATTAGTGAAAGTTAGAGAAATTGATGTTCATGCCACCACATTGGAGGCTACTCAGGCAAAATATGAGGTGTTGCTCCTCCAATCTGTGTTTGGCCTCATTGCGTTGGTAGAGGAGGCCATGGACGGACATGTCAGAATGAGAGTTTGAAATCGAATTTACATGGGTAGATCCGGGAGATCCTGTCTTCTGCAGCAGGCAGAGCAAAGGTGCTTGTAGAAGCAATCCCCAGTCTGCATCGGGTGGGAGATCAGTGGGGAGGGATGAGCGAACGAGGGAGTAAGCAATCTCCTACCGACTCGGGAAAGATATGCTTACCGTTAGGGTCCTGTAGAAAATGGAGGATATTGTGGAGAATGATATGCTGGATATGAAGGCTTGTGGGGTGGTAGGTAAGGCCAAGAGGAACTCCACCCCTGTTTCGATGTCATGACACTGGTATAAGGGCAGGACGTGCAGGAAATGGAGGAGATGAGGTTGAGCGCAGCATCGATGATGCCAGAAGGAAAACCCTGTTCTTTGAAAGAAGATGTATCAGATGTTTAATTTATTTGGAGATACAGTGTGGAGTAGGCCCTTCTGGCCCTTCGAGCTGCACTGCCCAGCACCTCACCACAGCCCTGATTTAACCCTAACCTAATCACAGGACAATGTACAATGACCAATTAACCTACCCAGTATGTCTGCATCGCATTTCACAGGGATTCTCCTTACGGAGGATGCTGGATTGAACTCTGAACCAGAGGGAGTGTTACAGTGAGGGAAGGCAGTGGAAATTGGCATGAGCCAACGTAAGGCCATTGCTGGAGTGGACTTGGAGGCAATTCAATGTGGCGGAATGAAGCCAGGCAGAGTTCAGGTGGAGCCCGGGCCACATATGTGTGCACGCTGATGTAGACACAAAAACACATGCACGTGTGCACACTCGTGCAGACTCATAAAGACACACCTGCACACATTCATGCAAACATATAAATACATACATGTGTGCACACTCATGCAGACACATAAACACACACACGTTTCACAACCATGCAGACACCTAAGCACAATCACACATGTGCACACTCATGAAGCCACATAAGCACACACACACATGTCTGCACATTCATGCAAACACATAAACACACACATGTGCACACTCATGCAAACACATAAACACACACATGTGCACGCTCGTGCAGATTCATAAACACACACACTTGCGCACACTCCTCCAGGCACATAAACACACACGTATGTGCACACACATGTAGATACAAACACACACGTGCATACTCTTGCAGACACAAACACACAAATGTGTGTGCACACTCATGCAGACATGTAAACACACACACCTTTACATATGCGCATGATGCACAGCTTCCAATGCACACGTATATGCATACACAAAAGCATATGCACAAATATATGTGGACACACAGACACACACACACACACACATGCACACACACGTAAAATGCCAGAGCCTGAAAGGCCCTCTACTCAAGAAAAAACAGTGGGCACCTGTGACTCACTACAAACTGTACTTTGGTGAGATAAGATAAAAATGATTATAAGATTAACTTTATTGAAACATACAGTGAAATAAGTCAGCAAGCATTGTGCTGGGGGGGTGGGGTTTGGGGAGCCGGCAGTCCGCAAGTGTCATCACGTTTCTGGCACCGAAGTCCCATGCTCTCAACTTACCAACACTAACCTGTAAGATCTTGCAATGTGCAAGGATGCTGGAGCACCTGGAAGGAACCGACACAGTACTGGGGACAACATACAATCTCCTTTCATACACTGGTGGGATTCAAACCCCGATTGGTGATTGCAGACGTTGCAAAGTGTTCGCCCCAACCAGTACGCCACCGTGCCGCCTGCATTTGACTATTTCCAAGTCCTGGCAGCTGATCGACAGTTTTGCTGCCAGTCAGCCAGTCGCTGAGTTAAGCTTTGAGAGGGGTGCCAGGCCAACATAGCGGTTAGCACGGCCCTTTTACAGCTAGGGGCGTCAAAGTTCAGAGTCAAATTCCAACGTACTCTGCAAGGAAGTTCCTACGTTCTACCCGTGTGCATGAGGGCTTCTTCTGTGTGCTCCAGTTTCCTCCCACAGACCAAAGAGGTCTGGGTTAGTAGGTTAATAAGTCATTATAAATTGTCCTGGGATTGGGCTGGTGTTAAATAGATAAGTTGCTGGGCAGTGCAGCTCAGAGGACCAGAAGGGCCTGCTCTCCACTGTATCTCTAAATAAAAAAATGAAATGAACAGCAAAGGACAAACTATTTGTCCATCCACGCAGAGAGAGAGAGAGAGAGAGAAAAACTTTAGCCTTTCCTTGGTTGTTGAACACTAGACCGTTCACTAGGTCTGCTGGTGCCATAGCACCCCCATGAGTGCAGACCGAACAGGAACACTCACTGCATCAGAATCAGAATCAGGTTTACTCTCACTGACAGACGGAACTGTGCAAAAGTCTTAGGCATTTTAAAAAAAATCTGTAAAGCAAAGACGCTTTCAAAAATAATGAAATTAAAAGTTTCTAATGATCAAAAAATTAATACAAAGAGCAGTAAGCAGTAAAAAAAAATTAAATCAAATCAAGTTTTGGTATGACCACCCTTTGCCTTTTAAAGCCACATCGATTCTCTTCGATACACTGTGGTGCAGTTTTATAAGAAAATCGGCTGGTAAGTTGTTCCAAGCATCTTGGAGAACTTGCCGCCGTTCTTCTGCAGACTTTGGCTGCCTCACTTGTCTCTGTCGCTCCAGGAAATCCCAGAGAGCCTCGATGATGTTGAGATCAGGGCTCTGTGGAGGACACACCATCTGAAACCATATAAAGAATCTAGGGTGCCCAAGACTTTTGCACAGAACTGTATGTCATGAAATTTGTTGTTTCATGACAGCAGTACAGAGCAATACAGAAAATATATTATCAGTTACAATAAGAAATAAATAGTGCAAAATTAGAACCGAATGTTGTGTCCATGGGCTCATTGTCCATTCAAAAACCTGATGGCAGAGGGGGAAAAATTTCCTCCCTGGTGGTAGCTGTGGGAAGTGGACATTGAGAATCCTTCATGATGGATGGCAGCTTCTTGAGGAACTGCCTTTTTAAAGTGTCCTCGACGGTGAGGAGGCTAGTGCTCTGGAGCTGGCTGAGTTGACAACTCTCTGCAGATTTTTCCAATTCCATGTAGTAGCTCCTCCATACCAGATGGCAATGCAACAGTCATAATGCTCTCCACTGTACATCTGTAGAAAGTCGCTAGAGTCTTCGGTGATAGACCAAACCTCTTCGAGCTCTGAATGAATGTAGCCTCTTGTCTGCCCTCTTCATAATTGTATCAATTTGTTGGGCCTAGGATAGATCCCCAGAGATGGTAACACACAGGAGCTGGAATCTGCTCACCCTTTCCAGTGCTGACCCTTTGATAAGGACTGGTGAGTGTTCCCTTAACTTCCCCTTCCTGAAGTCCACAACCTATTCCTTGGTCTTAACGACGTTGAATGTAAGATTGTTTTTCCAATTTCAACAACCTTTGTCTTGACTGAGAACAGAATCCAAGAAGGGAACCTTCAAGTGGGTCGGGGCAAGCACACCTTATCAGGAATATACTCAGTGGCCTCTTTATTAGGTACAACTGTACACCGGCTTGTTAATGCAAATATCTAATCAGACGATCATGTAACAGCAACTCAATGCATAAAAAATATGCAGACATGGTCAAGAGGTTCAATTATTGTTCAGAACAAACACCAGAATGAGGAAGAGGTATGATCTAAGTGACTTTGATCATGGAATGATTGCTGGTGCCAGATGGGGTGGTGTGAGTATTTCAGAAACTTCTGATCTCCTGGGATATTCATGCACAATGGTCTCAAGAGTTTATAGAGAATGGTGCAAAAAAAAAAATCTAGCGAGCTGCAGTTCTGAGGGTGAGAACGTGTTGCTAATGAGAGAGGTCAGAGGGGAATGGCCGGACTGGTTGAAGCTGACAGGAAGGCGACAGTAACTCAAATAGCCACACGTTACAGCAGAAAAGCATCTCTGAATGCACAACACGTCAAATCTTGAAGTGGATGGGCTACAGCAGCAGAAGACCATGAACATTCACTCAGTGGCCACTGTACTAAATACAGGAGGTAGCTAATAAAGTGGCCACAGAGTGTATATAGTATGTGTGATTATAGCGAGGGAGGCTCCGCTTACAGCTGAGATTACACGGATTCCTAACAGAGTTAAGGAGCTGCATCATGTTGGAGAACGACAGTAAATAATAGACGCCTGCCCCAGAGCAGGAAACAGATGATGACAGGGCTCACAGTGGTGCAGTTAGCAATGTGTAGGCTGGGAGGCAGCTGTTTCTAAACATCGAGCGTAGGTTCAGATTGATTATTACAAACAGCATCGTGTAAGCAGCAACAATATTCCCAACGGCTGCTACTGCATCCCAGTCCTTCCAGAACTCCAGTGCAGGGATGTCGTGTGGAAGGATTGTCGAGCTCTGCCGGCCTGCCTGCAAAGGAAGAAAGTCGGATATTACTGTCTTACAGATAAAAGAACAGAATAAACAGGCCGAGCTTCCTCTCTGTGCTAAACAGGGCAGAACAATTAGCCTAACACTTGATCGTGATCCAGGTCCATTTCCCGCTGCTGCCTGTAAGGGGCTTATACCTTCTCCCTGTGGCCGCCTTGGTTTCCTCCCACATTCCAAGGATGGACGTGTCAGGATTAGTAAATTATGAGTGTGCTGTGTTGCTGCCAGTAGTGTGGCAATATTTGCAGGTACTTCCCCAGACTGTGTTGGTCGTTGAGGAGAGCAAGGCATTTCACTGTAGGTTTCGATGTTTCGATGTACATCTGAAAAATAAATATAATCTTTATCTTATCTTTAACACGGCCATAGCTAGTGTTCTCTGTCCCAATGCAATGTGGCCAGTGCTCGTGTGCTCCATCCCAGTGCATTGCAGCCAGTGTCGGCGTGCTCCTTTCTCGTGCTGTGTCCTCTGCCCCGGGAAAGTGTGGCCAGTGCCAGTGCCAGTGCCAGTGCGATCTTCTGCAGTGCACTGTGTGCTGGGCTGTGAGCTCAGCTTCATTGCAGTGTCCAGTGCATGGGGATTCTCTTCACTTACAGTGTTTCCAGTGCCTGTATCTTCTGTTCCAACGCAGTACCATGCTCTCTTCTTGCTGCTGCTATCAGGAAGGAGGTACAGGAGCCTCAGGACCCTCACCACCAGGTTCAGGAACAGTTTCTACCCCTCAACCATCAGGCTCTTGAACCAGAGGGGATAACGTCACTCAACATCACTTGTCCCATCACTGGAATGTTCTTATGAACTCACTTTCAAAGACTCTTCGTCACATGTTCTCGATATTTATTGATTATTTATTTATCATTATTTATTCTCTCTTCTTGTATTTGCACTGTTTGTTGTCTTTTTGCTAAATGGTTGAACACTCAAGTTGGTAGAGTCTTTCATTGATTCTATTATGGTTATTGGATTTATTGAATATGCCCACAAAGAAATGAATCTCAGGGTTGTATATGGTGACGTTGATGTAAGTTGATGATAAATTTATTTAGAACTTATTAGAGTAGCTGTGTGCCTTTTCCAGTGAAGTCTGCGACACCTGTGGCTTCTATTCCAATGTATTTTGTATGGTGCACACAAGATTTCTGAACAGTCTATGAAGACTTTTTTCTGCTCTCTTACTTTTTATGTATGCATATTGTTATATTTCTTAGTATACTGTACGTCCAGGACAACAAAGCGGGCTGGAAAAAAAATCATTGTGGACTCTACTGTCACTTCCTACGTCCTTTTCCAAAATCTCCCTTTTGGAAAGTGCTATAGAGATATTAAAACAAAAAACCTCACACCATTTTAAAGGTTTCTTTTCCCCAGGCAGTTAAACTGATCAACTATTCCAATTAGCCCCTCTATCTATTACCTCAGTCACTATGTCATAATCACCTTAAACCACCTTTTCTAATGCATGTATTGTAAACCCATGCCGGTATTTATGCATTTATGCAAATTTTATTCCATATCTTCTTTTTAACCTTTATTAGCTGAATTGCTGATTCAGTTACTAAAGTTAGAATTGTTGAATGTTGTTAGTTTTTGTGACATGCTGTACCCTGACCAAGACACCACAGCAAATGTCTAATACGTGTAAATGACAAGCCATACGTGTTCGACCCAAGACTGCTATAAGTTCATGGACTCAGGGACTTGGACTAAGCATTTTTAGTGTGACTGCATTTTACTGCTCTCATGTAGGTGCTACGTGTGCCTTGTGCTGTGTGTAACTGTGGTTCATATCTTGGCCCCAGCTGTTTCGTTTGGCTGTATTCATGGGTATTCATGCATGATTGAATGACAATTAAGCTTGAACTTGAACTATGTGGTGAATAAAATTGTTCATATTAATCCTTCTATTGATCCTATTGTAGCATTTTTTTGTGTACTGCTCTGTACTGCTACTGCAATATAGCCACAGTTTACAGTAACGGGAAGGAGGAGGGGACCCGGGGGTGGGGGGGTGGTGATAGGCAGGTGAGAAGAGGTAAAGGCCAATGTGGGGAATAGAAGAAGAGGGGAGGGAGAGGGAGAGGGAAGTTTTTTACTGGAAGGAGAAATTGTTACTCATGCCCTCAGTTTGGGGGCTACCCAGACAGAATGTAAGGTGTTGCTCCTCGACCCTGAGGGTGGCCGCATCATGGTACATGAGCAGTCTCTAGAGTTTACAGAGAATGGTGCGAGAAACTAAAAAAAACATCCTGTGAGTGGCACTTTTTTCCAGCTCATTGAGTTTGCTCTACCATTCCATCAAAGCTGATTTATCATCCCTCTCAACCCTATTCTCCTGCTCTTCTCCCCATAATCTTTGACTAATTAAGAACCTAGGAAGTCATTCCTGCCTGTGGCCATCAAACTTTACAACTCCTCCCTTGGAGGGTCAGACACCCTGAGCCAATAGGCTGGTCCTGGACTTATTTCATAATTTACTGGCATAATTTATGTATTACTATTTAACTATTTATGGTTTTATTACTATTTATTATTTATGGTGCAACTGTAATGAAAACCAATCTCCCCCAGGATCAATAAAGTATGACTATGACTATGACTATGACTAACCTATCAACCTCCACTTTAAATATACCCAATGACTTGGCCTCCACAGTCATCTGTGTCAATGAATTCCACAAATTCATCCCCCTCGGGCTAAAGAAATTCCTTGTCATCTCTGTTCTGGAAGGACGTCCCTCTGTTGTGAGTCTCTGCCCTCTGGTCCTGGACAATCCCACTATTGGAATCATCCTCTTCACTTCCACTCTGCAAGGTCCTTCAAAAGTCAATTGTTATCACTGGTATTTCTAGTCTTCTAAGAGAAGATCATGACCATGTCTAATGAGTCTGGTCTTTTCTTAGTTCTCAGGGTGCATCTTCTTCGTGATCTTCTTTGCGTTTGTAAAACAACCATAAGCAGTAAGTTTTGTTTCTTATTCTTGACTTCCAAAGCGCAGAAGCATTGCGATCCAGCAATAGCGCTAAGGGTACAGCATGTAAATTTTTAAAGGTGTTCAGCTTTATTTTTCTTTCATCCAGAAAACTTTTGAGGTAAGTTTCTTGATGTTTTATTTGTCGGATGTTTTGATTCACGGGCCCAGATCAGTTATTTTCCTTGAGGAGATTCCCATTGGGAATTTTACTTGCTTTTTATTCAAGGGTCATCCAAACAGTCTGGTTTACACTGAGTTGGTCAACTGTTTATTGATAGAGAGTGTGAATGGAAAAACACGATAACAGGGTTACAGAGACAGAAAACCATGACTGTGAGGTGGCTGATTGATGTGCTCGATGCAAGTTTTCATTTCACTCAATTGTGCAACTTTTTCACTCTGCTCCGGATATTTTGTTCGGTCTGTAGCAGTCACGTTTCTCTCTATGTGTGTCTCTTTCTGCTTCTGCATAAATTATTGTCACAAAATCAGAATCTGCTTTATTAACACTGACATGTGTCATGAAATTTGTTGTTTTGTGGCAGCGGTACAGTGCAATACAGTAAATAGACTTTAAATCTATAAACTACAATAAGAAATTTACAGTCTACATACAGACACACACAATTTACAGTATACATACACACACACAAAGTACTGTGTAAAACTCGAAAGTCACTGTCTGTAAAGGTGGTGGAAGCATGCATATCTAGGGTGCCCAAGACTTTTGCACAGTACTGTACTTGTCAACGTGGAGCGAAGCGCGAGTTTGTAAATCTGATAGGAGAAAAGGATGCTGGGGATAACGAGGGTGGAGGGGTGTGGGACAGGTGGCAGAGGGGGAATGGTGCAGGTGCAGACACACCCAGCCCGAGGTACCAGGCAAGGTCATTTGATTCCAAATAATTGGTTTATTGATCATTAAAGAATGTCTCTCTAGTGCTTCCCGCTCCCTCCCCTCTCCCTTCCCCGTTTACCGACCATGATCCCCCTCACACATATCATGAATTTTGTTTTTTGCAGCAGCACTACAGTGTAATACATAAAATTACTACAGTACTGTGCAAAAGTCTTAGGCACGCTGGATATGCATACTTGCACCACCCTTACAGACAGTGACTTTTGAGTTGTAAACATACCTTGCGTAAAATATTTCACTTCACACCCCTGTCTAAATTTCCTTTCGTTGGTCTTTAACGCACCCTCTAATTAAAGATTATTTCTATTAAGATTATCTTTATTTGTCACATGTACATCAAAACATACAGTGAAATGTGTGATTTGTATCAAATCAAACCGGCGAGCAACCACCATGCTTCTGGTGGTAACGTAGCATGCCCAGGACTTACTAACCCTAACTTGCACGTCTTTGGAATGTGGGAGGAGCGTGGAACACCCTGAGGAAACCCACATGCACATGGAGGAGAATATACAAACTCCTTACAGACAGCAGAAGGAATTGATCCCCAACTTATTGCTGTAAAGTGTTGCACTAATCGTTAAACTACCATACCATCCCAGTCTAAACAAATTATCTAAAAGAGGCAAGTTCTTGTACAACTCTGTCAGATCTCCTCTCAACCTTTTTTGCTTCACCTTCTCTAACCTTAGAAGTAAATAAAATTCCTCATTCCCAGAACCAGTCAAGCAAATCTTTCCAGTACTCTCTCCAAGACCTTCACACCCAGCCAAAAGATCAAAGCGGAAATAAGTATTAAGTGTAAGAGTCTCTGCAGATGCTAGTAATCCAGAGCAACACACACACACACACACACACAGAATGCTGCAGGAATTCAACATTCAACAGGTCAGGGAGCATCTGTGGACGGGAAGAGGTGGTTGACATTTCGGGCTGAGACTATTCATCAGAACTGGAAAGGAAGGGGGAAGGAAGCCACAATATGAAGTTGTGGGTAGGGGAAGGAGTGCAAGTTGGCAAATGATAGGTGAAACCAGGTGAGGTGGGGAAGGGAGATGAAATAAGAAGCTGCAATATTATAGGTGGAAGAGTTAACGAGCTGAAGAAGAAAGAATCCGGTAGCAGACTGCTGTGGACCAGGGAAAAAAGGGAAGGAGGAGGGGAACCAGGCAGAAGTCATGGGCAGGTGTTGAGTAGAGAAGAGGTTAGAGAGGAGCCAGAATGAGGAACAGAGTTATTAAGTGGAGATAAAAAAGAAAACATATACTGGAATCTTGAGAGTAAGAAAATAAACTTCTTGAGGAACTCAGTGGGTCAGGTAGCATCTGTGGAGCCACGGGACATTGATAACTTGCATTAGGACTGAGGGTGTAGACCAAGGATTCCCAACTTTTTATGTCATGGACCACTACCATGAAGCAAGTGTTCTGTGGACCCCAGGGTGAGAATCCCTGGGAGAGAAGGGAGATACTATAAAATATCAATGGATACTACATGTTATATTTCCACCTTTAGATAATAGTAATTCGTAATTGTACATTGCAAATTTGGAAAGTGTACAGACGATGAGTTCTCAGTTGGTTAGCAATCCTCCAGAAAACTATCCTAAACTCCTTGTTCTATTTTCTGCACTGAATTGGCATAGTGTTTTAGTTGTGATCTACCCACATGGACAAAGTACTGATAAATGGATCACTAAGCCACTGAGTGACAGAACAGGTCCGAGGGGCCCGATCAGAATTGGAATCAGGTTTAATATTACGGCACATGTTGTGGAATATGTTGTCTTTGTGGCTGCAGTACAATGGAATACATAGTAATAGAGAGAAAAAAACAATGAATTTCAGAAAGTATGTATATTAGATTAGATTAGATTAAGAGGACATGCAGTCCTCTTTTATTGTCATTTAGTAATGCATACATTAAGAAATGATACAATGTTCACATTGAATGATATCACAGAAACACAAGACAAACCAAGACTGAAAAACTGACAAAAACCACATAATTATAGCATATAGTTACAACAGTGCAAAGCAATACCGTAATTTGATAAAGAACAGACCATGGGCACAGTAAAAAAAAAGTCTCAAAGTCTCTCGGAAGTCCCATCATCTAACGCAGACGGTAGAAGGAAGGAAAACTCTCCCTGCCATGAGCCTCCAGCACCACAAACTTGCCGATGCAGCACCCTGGAAGCACCCGACCACAGCCGAATCTGGAGTCCGTCCGAAAACTCCGAGCCTCCGACCAGCTCTCCGACACCGAGCACCGAGCACCATCTCTGCCGAGCGCTTCGACCCCGACCCCGGCAACAGGCAATAGGCAAAGCCGAGGATTTGGGGCCTTCCCCAAATCCTGTATAGATATAAAATAGTTAAAATAAGTGTGCAAAAATAGAAATTAAAACAAAGTAGTGAGGTTGTGTTCATGGGTTCAATGTCCATTCAGAAGTCATATGGCAGAGGGGAAGAAGCTGTTCCTGAATCGTTGAGTGTGTGCCTTCAGGCTCCTGTACCTCCTTCCTGATGAGAACAAGGCATGAGCTGGGTGATGTGGTTTCTTCATGATGGATGCTGCCTTTCTGTGGTATCGCTCCTTGAAGATGTTCTGGATGCTGGGGAGGCGAGTGCCCATGATGGAGCTGACTGAGATTACAACTCTCTGCAGCTTACTTCGATCCTGTGGAGTACCTACTCCCCACCCCCCCCCCCATACCAGATAGTGAGGCAGCCAGTTACCTCCTTCTGTTGGCAAATGAGGGCTTATTGTGAATGGAGGTACATTGGGTTGCAGAGTAGTGATGGGAAATAATTGTGAAAAAGCAATATTACATGAAGTAAGCTATGGCTTTTTAAAAAAAAATCAACTGAGTGGCATAATGAGAGTAAAAAATAATGAGTTACCAGCAGTTACCTCATTTCACACAAGTTAGAAAATTAGGTGTGTATTTACTGTATATTAGCTTTACGTTTGAAACAACACTACTCTTTTCAAAGCTCACAAAATAAGGAATAATGTTAACTTTGCAAATAGGTCCAACAATAACATTTTTTCCAGAAACAGGAAATTCCTGTGACTCTTACGATTTTTTGATTTTTTAAAAAGAAAAATGCAATATTGGATTCTGTTAATCCAGCTCCCTGTTTCTGAGGTAATGCCGCAATGTAATTAGTACTTTAACGTTCTGACAAATCTATCTTTGTTGTAACCATAGTAATGCTGACAAAACAGAAGGGGGTCGAAGAGCTCCAGAGGCACTGTGGTGCATTCCAATTGGATACGAAACTGCATAGTGGGGCCAAGGTATATCTGCAGGCCAACAAGAGACTGGTCCCACTACTATGGGGATTGAGGGAAGGGGGGCTGTGGTAAATGATATCATTTCCTTTGGCTCTGGAACAGGTTCCTCAGTAATCAATGGGATTGACTATAACCAAGAATTTAGTTAAGTTCTTCATTCCAAATATATTTCTTTATTTATTTATTTATTTAGAGATTCAGAATGGAACAGACCCTTTAGGTCCTTTGAGCTGTACCGCTCAGCAACCCACCTATTTAACACAACCCTCATCACGGGACAATTTAATGATCAATTAGCCAACTAACCAGTATGTCTTTGGAATGTGGGAGGAAACTGGAGCAACTGGAGGAAATCCTTGTGGTCAGGGAGAGAACAGACAAACTCCTCATGGACGGCACCAGAATTGAACTCTGACCTCAGATGTTCAGAGCTGCAATAGGGTCACACTGACTGCTATGCTACTGTGGCACCCCATCATCGCGTAATGACGAAATACACGTGACAACAACATCCGATTCCAGTTCAATTCAATACAATATCGCAGTCCTGCCGAAGGGTTTCAGCCTGAAACGTCAATGGCACTGTTTTCCTAGATGCTGCCTGACCTGCTGAGTTCCTCCAGCATTTTGTGTGTCTTAGATTATATTAGATTAGATTATAAGGACACACAGTCCTTTTATTGTCATTTAGTAATGCATGCATTAAGAAATGATACAATGTTTTTCTAGATTGATATCACAGAAACGCATGACAAACCAGGACTAAAAAACTGACAAAAACCACATAATTATAACATATAGTTACAACAGTGCAAAGCAATGTCGTAATTTGATAAGAACAGACCATGGGTACAGTACAGTCTCAAAGTCTCTCGAAAGTCCCATCATCTCATGCAGACGGTAAACCTCCAGCCCCACAAACTTGCCAATGCAGCATCCCGGAAGCATCCGGCCACAGTCCGACTCCAAGTCCGTCGGAAAACTCCGAACCTCCGACCAGCTCCCCGGCCCCGAGCACCACCTCCGCCGAGCATTTCGACCCCAGCCCTGGCAATAGGCAACAGGCAAGGCCGAGGATTTGGGGCCCTCCCTCCGGAGATTCTCGATCACACAGTAGATCACAGTTGCTCGCATTGCCAGCATCTGCGGATTTTCTCTTGTTTGTGAACGCATTATGTTGTTCCTGTTTCCTGGACTTTGGTCCAAACACGGGCAGCATAATCAATCCTATCCCAGATATTCCCTCATCTGCTCTCTCCCACTGGGCAGTAGATACAAAAGCCTGAGAGTACATACACCGGGCTCAAGGGGCAGCTTCTACCCCACTGTTACAGTACTCTTGAATGATTCCCTGGTACGATAAGATGGAGTCTTGACCTCACTATCTACTTAGTTATGATCATGCACTTTATTGTTCAGTATTTATTTAAAGGCATCCGTTAGTCTTGTGAGACCATGGATCTGCGCCTGGAAAGTCTTCACTCTCCAGGGCGCAGGCCTGGGCAAGGTTGTGTGGAAGACCAGCAGTTGCCCATGCTGCAAGTCTCCCCTCTCCACGACACTGATGTTGTCCAAGGGAAGGGCATTAGGACCCATACAGCTTGGCAGTGGTGTCGTCGCAGAGCAATGTGTGGTTAAGTGCCTTGCTCAAGGACACAACACTCTGTCTCGGCTGGGGCTCGAACTCACGACCTTCAGATCGCTAGTCGAATGCCTTAACCACTTGGCCACGTGCCCACATTATTTAGTTAGTTACCTATCTATCTATCTATTTACTTATTTACAGACACAGTGTGGAGTAGTTGCTTCCAGCCCAATGATCCACACCACCCAACACCCCCCGACAACCTCGATTTTAACCCTAACCTAATCGCTGGGCGATTTGCAATGACCAATTAATCCACCCAGTATGTTTTTGGGCTGTGGGCGGAAACCGGAGGACCCAGAGAAAACCCATACGTTTCACGGGGAGGATGCACGGAAACTCTTACAGGGGACAGTGAAGTTGAACGCTGAGCTGCAGTGCCCCAGGCTGTAATAGCGTCGGGCTCACCACTGCACTACCGTGGTGCCCACACTAAGGATTAGCATCAATCCGGATTAACGTGGCGAGGGAAAAACTGATCAGTAATTTTCTATTGCAAAGAAGGGTTTTTACCCCTTCAGGTACATCAACCAGGAGCTCAGTGTGTCGCGCTGTCAATGCAGAGTCAGAAGGTCACGGATTCTTCACCACATCTCCGAGATTTCAATCCGAATCTTGAGACCTAGAGAGCATAGCTCTAAGGCAGGGCTTCCCAGCCTTCTCATGCTATGGAGCCCTACCATTGACCCACGAGACCAAAGGCGCCAGGCCAGGAACCCCCCACTCTAGGGTGAGAGTGGGGAAGTTTAAGGGAGACATGCAGGGCAAGTTTTTTACACAGGTAATTGCTACCAGGGTTAGGTGGTGGAGGTAGATACAATAATGACTTCCAAACGGGTCAAAAGAGAGAAGCCAGGCTACTGGGTTCACCGGGCCTCCGAATTCGGAGGATCAGCTCAGGGCCAACAACCCTGACTGGTAAAACAGAACTGTTATGGAAACAGCAATGAAGAATCCTTCTACATCTGAGTGCGACGGTATTCCTGAGTTTCCACCCGGGACTTGCATGACTGACTGTAGTGAAAACAGAGCTACTGACATGACGAAGGAAGCCAAAAACACCACCGGAGATGGAGGAACTTCCTTGCTGTCCTAAACGGCAGCAGCATAACAAGCTGTAGAGAGAGTAGAAAGCAGGCAGAAGGGACTAGTTCAATTCAACATGGCGTATAGCACCAGCATAATGGACCAAATGGCCTACTCCCTTGCTGTACTGTTCTATATTCGATGTTTTATGAGGGGCGTAGACAGGGTGAGTGGGCATAGTTTTTGTCCCAGGTTTCAGGAATCAAAAATTGTGGGGGGGGCGGGATCGGCTTAAGGTGTGAGGAGAAAGAATTAAAAGGGACATGAGGGGCAACATCTTCATGCACAGGGTTACAGGCTGATTAATGTTAAGACTCCATGGCATAACAAAGGCTGTGAACCCCTGGTTTAGTGGGATATGAGCCAAATATGGGTAAATGGGATTAGCTCAAATGGACATGTTGGCTAGTATAGACAAGTCGGGCTGAAGGGCCTTTTCCATGCTCTAAAATTCTGATTCTTTTGAGCAAAATAAATTGGGTGTACAGTAGTGAGTGAGGGCCTCAAAGTCAGAGCTGGATAAGATGCCATTCTGCTCTCTCAAATGGACATTAAAAGAAAAGTAAATTCAAAGTAACTTTTATTATCAGAGTACCTACAATGTACAGTGCCTATAAAAAGTATTCGCCCTCTCCCCTGGAAGTTTTCACACTTTATTGTTTTACAACATTGAATCACAGTGGATTTAATTTGGCTTTTTTTGACACTGATCAGCAGAAAAAGATTCTTCCATGCCAGAGTGAAAACTGATCTGTGTAAAGTGATTTAAATGAATTACAAATATAAAACACAAATTAATCGATTGCATAAGTATTCACCCCCTTTAATCTGGCACACCAAATCACCACTGGGTGCAGCCGATTGGTTTTAGAAGTCACATAATTAGTGAAATGGAGATCAGCTGTGTGTAGTCAAAGTATTTCAATTGTAGTAAAAATACACCTGAATCTGGAAGGTCCAACTGCTTATGAGTCAGTATCCTGGCAAAAACTACACTGTGAGGACAAAAGAACACTCCAAGCAGCTCTATGAAAAGGCTATTGAAAAGCAGAAATCAGGAGATGGATACAAGAAAGCTTCCAAGCCACTGAATATCCCTTGGAGTACAGTTAGGTCAATCATCAAGAAATGGAAAGGATATGGTGCAGCTGTAATCTGCCTAGAGCAGGCCGTCCTCAAAAACTGAGTGACTGTGGAAGAAGGTGAGGGAGGCAGCCAAGAGTCCTATGACAGCTCTGGAGGAGTTACAAGCTTCAGTGGCTGAGATGGGAGAGACTACACGTGGAACTGTTACCGGGGTGCTTCACCAGTTGCAGCTTCATGGGAGAGCGGCAAAGAGAAAGCCACTGATGAAAAAACTCACATGAAATCTTGGCTAAAGTTTGCCAGAAGGCACATGGGAGACTCTGAAGTCAGCTGGCAGAAGATTCTATGGTCTGATGAAACCAAAATTGAGCTTTTGACATCAGACTAAACGCTATGTTTGGCATAAGCCAAACACAGCACATCATCAAAAACACACCACCACTACCGTGAAGCATGGTGGTGGCTGTATCATGCTGTGGGGATGCTTCACTGCAGCAGGCCCTAGAAGGCTTGTGAAGGTAGAGGGTAAAATGAATGCAGCAAAATACAGGGAAATCCTGGAGGAAAACCTGATGCAGTCTGCAAGAGAACTGTGACTTGGGAGAAGATTTGTTTTCCAGCAAGACATTGACCCCAAGCATAAAGCCAGAGCTACACAGAATGGCTTAAAGCCAACAAGGGTAATGTCCTGGAGTGGCCAAGTCAGAGTCCAGATGCGAATCCAATTGAAATTTTGAGGCTGGACTTGAAAAGGGCTGTTCACTCAGGATCCTTGTCCAGTCTGAGAGAGTTTGAGCAGCTTTGTGAAGAAGAATGGGGGAAAATTGCAGTGTCCAGATGTGCAAAGCTGATAGAGACCTACCCACACAGACTCAAGGCTGTAATTGCTGCCAAAGGTGCGTCTACTAAATACTGACTTGGGGGAGGGTGGTGAATACTTATGCAATCAAATATTTTGTGTTTTGTAATTAATTTAGATCACTTTGTAGAGATTTGTTTTCACTTTGACACAGGAGTCTTTTTCAGTTGATCAGTGTCAAAAAAGCCAAATTTTTTGGCTGCTCCATGAGGTTTACTCGTATCTGTGCTGAACTGAGGCTGTGGCCTGCAACTAATAGGTTCCTGGACTGGCTGCAGTGATGACTGGTTTTGTGACCGTGAACTTCAGTTCTGGATGTAATTTGCATACTTTTATTTTTTTTTCACAGTTTGTTTTTTTTCTGCGCGTTGGGTGTTTAATGGGTTCTGTTGGGTTTCTTTGTTTTGTGACTGCCTGTAAGGAGGTGAATTTCAAGGTTATATATAGTGTTTGAAGTTTGAATTTGCACTTGGGTCAGTCACTGCAGACCAAATGGTTCCTAATCTGAGGTCTAACACTCTTGTAACCTGACGTGATCAGGTTTGTTTGGTCAAAACGAGTGGTCCTTTGATCTTTGGGACACTGGGGCTGGGGTCCTAATGATATTGAAGGCGTATGATATCCTATGGTGTGGTGATGGTGGAAAGGCAGTTCACAAATAGCAAGATCACTGAATAATAAAATATAAACACAAGAGATCTGCAGATGCTGGAAATCCAGAGCACCACACGCTAAATGCTGGAAGAACTCAGCAGATCAGGCAGCATCTATGGAAGGGAATAAACAGTCAAACTGGCCAGTTCTGATGAAGGGTCTTGGTCCGACACACTGAAATGAATAAATTGTTGACATTTCAAGCTGCAACCCTTCATCAGGGCTGGAAAGGAAGAGGGTAGAAGCCAGAATAAGATGGCAAGCACAAGCTGGAAGGTGATGGGAGAAGCCAGCTGGGTGGGGGAAGAAGTTAGAGGCTGGAAGGTGATCAGTGGAAAGGGTAAGGACTAGAGAAGAAGAAATCTCATAGGAGAGGAGAGTGGACTATGTTGGAAAGGGAATGAACAGGGGAACCCGGAGGAGGTGATAGACAGCAAAATATTAATTTACAGTGCCTGTAAAATGTATTCACCCCACCCTCCGAAAGTTTACATGTTTTATTGTTTTACAACATTGAATCACAGTTTCTGGGCACACAGCCAGCAGCCAGCTCACTGCTTACGATCTTCCACCTCCCACGACACGTCAGACGGCGGCACCAGCCTCGAGTCTGCCCACCTCCTGAGCCAGGAAAGTCCGGCACCCTGAAGGCACGCTAGTCCTGCAGGCAGTGTCCTAGGCCGGTCGTAAGGCCCCGAAAGCGGGTCCCATTTCCGGAAGGAACCGAAGTCAGTGTGTAAACTCCAGGTCAGGGTCTTCAAAAGAACCTTGAAAAGGGAAAAAAATGATATCAAAGATAGAAATAGAGCTGTTTCTGAAGATGCAAACAAAGGAGTCACCATTAGGCACCATCGTCATCTGAAGCTCTGTGTGCTTATTTGTAATCTGCTTCTTCTGTCTCACTTACCAAACCCATGGATCTGCTTCACCATAACCGTATCCACCACTTCAGCTTGTTCCATTCTTTCCACCCTCCGAGTGAAGAAATTTCCCCGCGTGTTCCCCTTCAATCAAAAAATCCGTTGCTTTGGCAGAGACCCCCATTGTGACTCAAACCTTAATTAGGATAACCCAAGCAAGACTTGAAGCTTTAGGGAGAAACCCAGAGTCCACCGGAAGAATGGGGAAGGGAACTCGTCTCTTAGCAGAATGGTGACATTAAGTTCAAGTTTAATTGTCATTCAACCGTACACAAGAATTCATCCAAATGCAACACTCCCTCCATGCACCGCCTCTGATGTGGAGAAGCAGGCTGCAATGCGGTGTGTGACAAGTCCAGCTCCATCGCTATCGAGCAACTCGCTCGTGGGGTAGACCTGTAGTACTCGGTGTTCTTGCTCTCCAGCAGTGTCTTGCGGTCATAATTAACGGGTAAAGAATGAGCAATCGCACCTTTGTTTGGATCCAGAGAGGCCGCTGTGACCAAGAGTGCCGCCACTAGACTGACAATCGCTGCGAAGAGAGAAGAATTGATTCGCGAGGATGTTGCCAGGGCTCGAGTTATATAGAGGTGTACAGCAGGCTAGGACTTCAGCCATTTGAGTGTAGGAGGATGAGGGGGTGAGCTTATAGAAGTGTATAAAATCAAAGTTCAAAGTACATTGTAAATCATGAGGGGCATGGGTAGGGTGCATGATTGGGCAGAGAGAAATTGTTGATGCTTCAATGCCCTTTCACATCAAGCTAAAGTATTTTTAATAGCTTTATTTCTCACATATACATTGAAAAATGCAGTCAAATGCATTGTTTGAGTCAATGCAGTCCAAATATGTGCTGGCAGCTGCTATGTTTTGTAACTCCAGAACATTAAACTAATTGCAAGAAAAAGACGGAAGCCCAAGAGATGCGAGTATTAGTTTCTATTTTTTTTTTACTTTAAGCGAGGCGTGTGAGTATCATGTGGTAACATCATGACGTATGCCATTTACGTACTTTTACATATAACCGATAATGCATTATGTAAATAACAAAGAATGCTTAATCAAATAATATATCTACACTATCACTCAAATATTACTGAAATATTAAAAACACAATGGGTGCAGCCCATATGTGTTGCCGTACTTCCAGTGGCAATGTAGTATGCCCCCAACTTACTAACCCTAATCTGTACAGCTTTGGAATGTGGAGGAAACTGGAGCACCTGGAGGAAACCCACACCGTACAAGCTCCTTACAGACAGCAGTGGAAATTGAGCAAAACAACATAAGCAGCAACGATAACAACACAATAAAGGCAACAAAACAAGAGCGAAACAAACCCCTTGCCTTCCTACCATCCACCCAGCCAGGCTTACAACCCCAGGACTGGCTGCCTCCAGTGGACCCACAAACTTGCAGACCAGGGCTTCAGCCAATCGACCTCAACTTCCACACTCACTGACTTTGGTCTTAAACCTTCAAGCCTCAGTCTTCGGGATTGACCCCCCCCCCCCACCCCTGGCGGACTAGGAGGTCACCGGCCCTCATGCCTCCTTCTCGAATGGACATCTGATTCTGGAAACTGTCAATCATGGGGTCTTGATGCCCTGGGGAGCTCACCGGCCTTCATCTCCACTGGTCTTTATCAACAGCACTTGCCAGCCTGTCATCCATCAATGGGGATTTCTGGTCTTTGACCCACAGAGCACTCTGACCTGGGCTCCGGCCTGACCTCGAGCTCCCGCACATCCCTGTTCCAAAACCCTAATCTGACCCCTAACTCTCCAAATTCATCCATACGAACCTAAAAAAAAACAACTAAGACTGAAGCAGGACCTCGACAGAGATGACGGCAGGGTGCCATCTTATTCCATGACTGCAGACTGGCTGTGCCTTTCGAAGATCCTGACACTGGCCATTAAATCATGCACCTCTGTAAACATCAGCTGACATTATTGGTGATTAAATTATAAACTGAGAAGGGGAAACGTATATTCATTAACCTGGGTGCTGTAGGCTGTAAGATTTATAACGCTCAGACTGGGGCACAGGTTCTGATTAATTGCATCATTCAGCTTCAGAATATGGCTGAAGTCCTGTGAGGTGACGTCACTCAAAACAGTCCAAACCACAGTTTCCACCTCAGGATTAATTGTCTGGCTGGTAATTTTCTGGGGTAAAAGGAAATTATAAAATTCTTACTCCCGTAACAGTCCAGCATTGTAAATCTCTGTTTAAGTTTCTCTTTCTAATGGGTCCCTGGTTCCTGCCAGATACTGAGGTACAGATACCAGCTCAAGTCAGTTTTAAGCTCACTCATTCATGGGATGAATAATTGCCCCTGACAAGGTTTTTAAAAACTGCTGCACGTCTGTGTGGTAAAGGTGCTGCCAAAGTGCAGTTTGTCAGCGAGAACCAGGACCCAGGTGGCGAAGGAGTGGCAATATTTCTTTATTTTATTTGTTTAGAGAAACCGCATGGTAACAGGCCCTTCTGGCCCAATGAGCCTGGACTACCAAATTAGACCCGTGTGACCAATTAATCTACGAAGCTGTGTGTCTGGAATGTGGTGGGGTGGGGCGGGGGGGAGGGGGGGGAAGCTGGAGCACCCGGAGGAAACTCGCAGGGTCACGGGGAGAGTGTATGAACTCCTTACAGACAGTGGCGGAAATCGAGCCCCACTCGGTGATCGCTGGCGGCAACCCGCATATGTCGCCATGCTTCCGGCTCCAAGACAGCACGCCCACAGTTTACTAACCCTTACTCATTTGTACATCATTGGAATGTGGGAGAGATCCACGTGGCCATGGGGAAGGGATACAAACTCCTTAGGACAGTGGTTGGATTTGAACCCCAATTGCTGGCGCTGTAACAGCACTAGGCTACCGTGCTGCCCCAAATATTTTTCCAAGTGTATATCTCAGAGAAAGGTTTGTGGGTGCTACTGCTCTCTAAGAATACCCTTCGCGGAGGGGAGACGATAGGCTGAATGGCAGCCTCTGATGAAATGCTGATCTACAAAACTCCGGTTAGACCACACTTAGAGTATTGTGATCAGTTCTGGTCGCTTCATTATAGGAAGGATGTGGAAGCTTTAGCGAGGGAGCAGGGGAGATTTACCAGGATGCTACCTGGAGTAGAGAGCATGTCTTATGAAGAAAGGGAGACCCAGCTAGGGCTTTTCTCTTGGGTCTGAAGGAGGATGAGAGCTGACTTGATCTGTTTAAGGCTATGTGTGGAATGGATATAGTGGGCAGCTAATGTCTTTTCCCCAGAGTGCCAATGACTCATACCAGAGGACGTCCTTTTAAGGTAGCTGGAGGAAAGGTTAGTGCAGGTATCAAAGGCAGGTTGGTGGTGGGGTGGAGATAAGACTCTACCAAGGGAGGTGTAAGGCACACTTCTTCCCTCCACTGAACAACATACACAAAGTGCTGGAGGAACGCAGCAGGAAGGGTTTTGGCCCGAAACGTCGACTGTTTACTCTTTTCCTTAGATGCTGCCTGGCCTGCTGAGTTCCTCCAGCATTTTGTGTGTTCTGCTCGGATTTCCAGCGTCTGCAGATTTTCTCTTGTTTGTGCCTTCCCTCCACTAGTCTGCAGGTCGCCCTTGGGCAAGGCGGAGGGAAGGAGTGCCTTACACCCCCTTTGGTAGAGCCTTACCTCCACCCTACCACCCAACAGGCACCTGCTTAGCCCCCCCGCACCCCCCCCGATCAGGGTCACGTGAAGCCATGGGAGCAGGTGGTGGGTGGTCGTACGAGCAGCCGGTACATGTCACAAGTCCTGGTTTGGCGACCACTGACACCTGGCAGACAATCTCTGATAATGGCTGGGGTCACCCGTCTTGTAAAGACACTGCCCAGAAGGCGGCAATGGCAAACCACTTCTGTAGGAAAAAATTTGCCAAGAACAATGAGGGTCGGGGGGCCATGGTCGCCACGTCATACGACACGGCACATAATGGTGATGATGGTGTGGGTGCCTGGAATGCACAGCCAGGGTTGGTGATAGAGGCTAAGAGATTTATCAGAGCCAGGTTCCGGTTTATTATCACTGGCATATGTTGTGAAATCTGCCATTTTGTGACAGCAGTACGGGGTAATACAAAAATATATTACAAATTTTCATAAGGAATATGAAATGTATACATTATACGTGGTGCAAAAATAGTGAAGTGGTGTTCATCACCCGTTTAGAAATCCAATGGCAGAGAGGAAGAAGCTGTTCGTAAAACATTGAGGTCCTGCCAAAGGGTCTCGGCCGGAAACGTCGACTGTACCTCTTCCTATAGATGCTGCCTGGCCTGCTGCGTTCACCAGCAATTTTTATGTGTGTTGCAGTTCCTAAAATCTTGAGTGCATTAAAGATATTTATTTATTGAGATACAGCGTGAAATAGGCCTTTCTGGCCCTTGGATCCGTGCTGCCCAGCATTCCCTCGATTCAACCCTAGCCTAATCACAGGACAATTTACTACGACCAATAAGCCGACCAATCGGTACGTCTTTGGACTGTGGGAGGAAACTGGAGCACCCGGAGGAAACCACACAGACATGAGGAGAATGTATAGACTCTTTACAGACGGTGGCTGGAGTTGAACCCAGGTTGGTGGTACGGTAAAACATTGTGCTAACCGCTATGAGAGGTTAGTAGATAGGCACATGGACAAAAGAAAAGTGGAGGCTTATGTGCAGTGTATCAGGAAAGATTCAGGTTGATCATGGAGTAGATTTAGGTGGGTCAGTACAGCACCGTGGACCAAAAGGCCCATACTGTGTTGTACAGTTCTACGTTGTTAATGTTGAAGAAACCTTGAGCAGTTGCCCAATGTATTTTGTAAATAGCTAAGCACAAAAGCCAGTATTTTCCTCCATAGATGCTGTCTAACCCTCTTGAGTTTTTCTGTCCCTTTGTGATTTGTTCCAGGTTTCCAGCATCTTGTGAATCCAACCATGGTGAAGAGATTGAACGTATAATTTTTGCCCCAGTCTTGTGTTGACTGATTGGCAAACGGAATCTTTTCCAGAGAGGTGGATTACCGTACATTTGGGGAGGGGGAGCATCAAATCAAGGGATTACACAATAATCCGGAGATGAAGAGTGGTGGTGGAGGAACAAAGGATCTTGAAACCTTGGTCCACAAATCCTTAGAGGTGGCAGGACTGAAGGCTAAGGTGAGAAGACATAGGAGCAGAATTATGCCTCTTGGCTCATCGAGTCTGTTCGAGTCAATCACAGCTGATTTATTATCTTTCTCAACCACGTTCTCCTGCCTTCTCCCCATAAACATAGACCCCCTACCGATCAACCTTCACGTTGAATATACCCAATGACTTTGCCTCCACAGCCGTCTCTGGGGATGCATTCTCCAGGTTCACCACCCTATGGCTGAAGAAATTCCTTCCCGACCCTGGGAAACATCCTCTCTACTTCTACTCTATCTTGGCCTATCAATATTCAGAAGGTTTCAATGGGATCTCCCCCCACCCCCTCATTCTTCTAATCTCCAGAGAGTACAGGCCTAGAGACGTTAACCGCACCATTGAGGGTAGAAACAGGCAGATAAATGTGTGGCTGAGAAGCTGGTGCAGGGGGCAGGGCTTCAGGTTCTTGGATCGTTGGGATCTCTTCTGGGGGAAAGTATGACCCGTACAAAAGAGATGGGTTGCACCTGAACCTGAGCGGGACCAATATTCTCATGGGCAGGTTTGTTTGAGCTGTTGGGGAGGGTTGAAACTAATTTGGCAGGGGGTTGTGAACTGGAGTGAAGGGATTCGGGATAGGACGGATGGTAAAAAGGCAAAGATAGCATGCAGACAGACTGTCAGGAAGGGCAGGCAGATGACAGGACAAAATTGCAGCCAGCAGGGTGAGTATCAGTGCATTAGGGATGTAGAATCAAAATGGATAGCAAATATAGTACTCAAAGTGTTATATTTCAATGCACGAAGTATGAGAAGTTAGGTGGATGATCTTGTTGCACTATCACAGATTATTAGGTATGACGTTGTGGCCATCACTGAATCGTGGCTGAAGGATGGTTGCAGTTGGGAGCTGAATATCCAAGGTTACACATTATATCAGAGGGATAGGAAGGTAGGCAGAGGTGGTGGCGTGGCTCTGCTGGTAAAGAATGACATCAAATCACTAGAAAGATGTGATGTAGGATCCGAAGATGTTGAATCCTTGTGGGTTGAGTTAAGAAACTTCAAGGGTAAAAGGATCCTGATGGCAGTTATATACATGCCTCCCAATAGTAGCTCGGATGTAGACTACAGATTAAACGAGAAATAGAAAAGGCGTGTAAAAGGACAATGTCATGTTAGTCATGGGAGATCTCAACATGTACTTTGGGAAAATCAGGTTGGTAATGGATCTCAAGAGTGAGTTTGTTGAATGCCTACAAGATGGCTTTTTAGAGCAGTTTGTCATTGAGCCTGCTAAGGGATCAGCTACACTGGATTGGGTGTTATCTAATGAACCGAAGGTGATTAGGGAGCTTAAGGTAACAGAACCCTTAGGAGTCAGTGATCACAATATGATTGAGTTCAACTTGAAATTTGATAAGGAGAAAGTAAAGTCTGACATAGCAGTATTTCAGTGGAGTAAAGGAAATAGCAGTGGTATGAGAGAGGAGTTGGCTAAATTAAATTGGAAGGAGATGTTGGCAGGGATGATAGCAGAGCAGCAATGACATGAGTTTCTGGGAAAAATGAGGAAAGTGCAGAATAGATGTTCCAAAAATGAAGAAATATTCAAATAGCAAAATAGTACGAGCGTGGCTGACAAGGGAAGTCAAAGCTAATATAAAAGCAAAAGAGAGGGCATACAGCAAAGCAAAAATTAGTGAAAAGTTAGAGGATTGGAAGACTCAAAAACCTAGAAAGAGCAACTAAAAGAATCATTAGAAAGAAAAGATGAAATATGAAAGCAAGCTAGCAAAAAATATCAAAGTGGATAATAAAAGCTTTTTCAAGTATGTTAAAAAAAAAAGTGATGAGAATGGATATAGGACTACTAGAAAAAGAGGCCGGAGAAATAATAATGAGGGACAAGGAGATGGCAGATGAATTAAATGAGTACTTGGCATCGTTCTTCACTGTGGAAGACACTAGCAGTGTGTCAGATGTTGAAGGATGTGAGGAAAGAGGAGTGAGTGTAGTCACTATTACAAGGGAGAAAGTGCTCAAAAAGCTGAAAGACCTAAAGATACATAAGTCACCCGGACCAGATTGACTGCACTCTAGGGTTCCAAAAGAGGTAGCGGTAGAGATTGTGGCGGCATTTTTAATGATCTTTCAAAAATCATTGGACTCTGGCGTGGTGCCAGAGGACTAGAAAATTGCAAATATCACTCCACTCTTTAAGAAAGGAGGAAGACAGCAGAAAGGAAATTATAGACCAGTTAGACTCACCTCAGTGATTGGGATGATGTTGGAGCCAATTGTTATGGATGAGGAGATGGAATACTCAGTGACACAGGACAACATAAGACAAAGACAGCATGGTTTCCTTCAGGGGAAATCTTGCCTGATGAACCTGTTGAAATTCTTTGGGGAAATTGCCAGTAGGATAGATAAAGGAGATGTAGTGGATGTTGTATATTTGGACTTTCAAAAGGCTTTTGACAAGGTGCCACACGGGGCTGCTTACCAAGTTAAGAGCTCATGGTATTACAGGAAAATTACTGGCATGGTTAGAGCATTGACTGATTTGTAGGAGGCAGCAAGTGGGAATAAAATTATTCTGGTTGGCTGCCAATGACTGGTGGTGTTCCGCAGAAGTCGGTGTTGGGAGCGCTTCATTTTATGCTGTATATCAATGATTTAGGTGATGCAATAGATGGCTTTGTTGCCAAGTTTGCAGATGATACAAAGATTGGTGGAGGGACAGGTAGTGTTGAGGAAACAGGTAGGCTGCAGAGGGACTTAGACAGATTAGGGGAATGGGCAAGAAAGTGGCAAATGAAATGCAATGTTGGAAAATGCATGCACTTTGGTAGTAGAAATAATTATGCAAACTATTTTCTAAACGGGAGAAAATCCAAAAATCTGAGATTCAAAGGGACTTGGGAGTCGTGCAGAACACCCTGAAGATTAACTTGCAGGTTGAGTCGATGGTGAGGAAGGCAAATGCCATGTTAGCTCTCATTTCAAGAGGTCTGGAATACAAGAGCAGGGATGTAATGCTGAGGCTTTATAAGGCACTGCTGAGGCCTCATCTTGAGTATTGAGAACATTTTTTGGCTCCTTATCGAAGAAAGGATGTGTTGGCATTGGAGAGGGTTCAGAGGAGGTTCACAAGGATGATTCTGGGAATGAAAGGGTTATCATACGAGGAAAGTTTGATGGCTGTGGGTCTGTATTCACTGAAATTTATAAGGATGAGGGGGATCTCATTGAAACCTTTCAAATGTTGAAAGGCCTGAACAGAGTAGATGTGGAAAGGATGTTTCCCAAGGTGGGTGAATCTAGGACAAGAGGGCACAGCCTCAAGATAGAGGAGCTTCCATTTAAAATAGAAATGTGGAGAAATTTCTTTAGCCAAGGATGGTGAATTTGTGGAATTTGTTACCTGTGCAGGCCAGGTCATTGGGTGTATTTAAGAGATTGATAGGTTCTTGATTGGACACGGCATCAAAGGTTATAGGGAGAAGGCCGGGGAGTGGGGCTGAGGAGGGGAAAAAAAGGATCAGCCAAGATTGGTGGGACAGACTCGATGGGCCAAATGGCCTAATTCTGCTCATATATCTTTTGCTTTTGTACATTAACCCTTTCATTCCCAGGATCATTCTCGTGACTCTTCCCTGGACCCTCCACAATGCCAGCACATCCTTTCTTAGATAAGGGGCCCAAAACTGCCTACAATACTTCGAATGTGGTCTGACCAATCCCTTATGAAACCTCAGAATTAGATCCTTGCTTTTATGTTCCAGACCCTCGAAATGAATTCTATTGTTGGAAATTATTCTACAAACACTCTTGTACTGTAGTGCTCGCACTGAAAGTGGCTCTCCCCTCACTGCTGAACTGAGAGTGCAGTTACGATGTTATTAGGTAATGAGGTTTTCATGAAATGCAGTCTCCATCATTCACAGCTCTCAACATGGAATCATTTTCCTCATTGTTCAAGCATCCGACTTTTGTGAAGATTTCGCCTTTCATGTCACATGCAAGGGTGGAAAAATAACAAGAAGTGTTATTTCCCAAAAGTGTTATCCAGTAAATGTTAAATAAACTATTTATCTAGTATGTGCACCACAATAGCGTAGCAGTTAGTATGACCCTACTACAGCTCAGGGCATTGGAGTTTGGAGTTCAATTCTAATGTCATCTGTAAGAAGTTTGTATGTCCTCCATATGAACACATAGGTTTTCTCCGAGTGCCCTGCTTTCCTCCCACAGTGCAAAGATGTACCATATTTTTATAGGCATCCGTTAGTCTCGTGAAACCATGGATTTGCACCTTGGAAGTTTTCCAGGGCGCAGGCCTGGGCAAGGTTATATGGAAGACCAGCAGTTGCCCATGCTGCAAGTCTCCCCTCTCCACGCCACTGATGTTATCCAAGGGAAGGGCATTAGGACCCATACTGCTTGGAACCGGTGTCATCGCAGAGCAATGTGTGGTTAAATGCCTTGCTCAAGGACACAACACGCTGCCTCAGCCAAGACTCGAACTAGCGACCTTCAGATCACTAGACGAATGCCTTAACCACTTGGCCATGTGTCAAAGATGTACCAATTAGTAGTTTAATTGGTCATTGTAAATTGACCCTTGATTTGGTTGGGGTTAAATACAGGTTTGCTGGATGGCACTGAACTGAAGGCTGGAAGGACATATTCCGTGCTGTATCTCAATAAAAGAAACTTCACTCACCTCAACTCCGAATTGATTTCTTGTCCTATGGACTCACTTTCAAGGACACTACAACTTGCATTGCCAGTATTGTTTGTTTGTTGAACTCCAACTCTCCTGTAAGGAGTTTGTATGTTCTCCCTTTCAACTGCATAGATTTCCTCCTGGTGCTTTGGTATCCTCCCACTATCCAAAGACAGTTAGAAGGTTAATTGGTTGTTGTAAATTGACTTTTGATTGGGCTAGGTTTAAATAGTTATATAGCTGGGCAGTGGGGCTTGTAGGGCCAGAACAACCTGTTCTCTGCTGTAAATCTAAATGGAAAAATAAGTAATAAATCTTGTTTAGCTTAATTTGCCTGCATCTTGCACGTATGCACTCATTCAACCAAGCTTCAGCCTCTAGCTGTACGTCGTGCTTGTAAGATGCTTGCCTGTAACAATCTGAACTATTCCATTGACTATTTTCCAACAAGAGGTTAGAAAAAAACTACTACTACATCGACTCAGGCCTGGGGGCCGGCGTCGGGCAAAAGGCAAGGTTAGAAAAAAAATTGCTTAATTTTGTATGAAGTCCCATCTTACCCAGACAAGTTAAGCTAAAATAAAAACAGAAGACGTTGGAAATACTTAGAATCAGAATCAGGTTTGTTATCACTGACATATGTTGTGAATTTTGTTGCTCTCTGACAGCAGTATAGGGTAATACATAGAAATTACTATAAATTACAATAAGAAATGTATATTTCAAGAAATGTATGTATCAACAATAGCTAGGGTGCCTAAGAGGTTTGCCCAGTACTGCAGTAATTTTATGTATTGCACTGTACTGCTGCTGCAAAAAAACCAAATTTCATGACGTGAGAGATGATAAACCTGATTCTGATCTGAGTCTCTATTGTGGACTGAGAGTGGGAGGGGGGCAGCAAGAGAGGAATCATGGTTGGGACAAGGGGAAGGGAGAGGGGATGGAGCAGGAAGCACCAGAGAGACAATCTGTAATGATCAATAAACCAATTGTTTGGAGTCAGATGATCTTGCCTGGTGTCTCAGGGCTGGGTGTGTCTGCACCCACACCATCACCCCCTGCCCCTGACACTCCTTCTCTGCCACCTGTCCCACACCCCTCCCGCAGCACTCCACCCTTGCCATTCCCAGCTTCTTTTGCTCCTGCCAAATTTACATTCTTGCTCTCTGCTCCAGTTGACAAATACAGTACTGTGCAAAAGTGTGGTAATGCTCATGAGTTGGTTAATTGTCCATTCAGAAATATGATGGTGGAGGGGGAAGAATCTGCCACTGAAATATTGAGTGAGTCTTCAGGCTCCTGTACCAGCTCCCTGATGGGTAGCAATGATTAGAGGGCACGTACTGGGTGATGGGCGTCCTTAATGATGGATGCTGCCTTTCTGAGGCATCGTCTTTAATGATGTCCTTGATGTTGGAGAGGCTGGTGCCCATGATGGAGCTGGCTGAGATAGCAACCCAAGGCATGATTTTTCTGATCCTGTGCAGTGGCCCTTCCATACCAGACAGTGATGCTGTCTGTGGTGCATCTATAGAAATTTCTGAAGAGCCTTTGGTGACATACTCAGATAGCAGCTGTGGAGAAGGAAACTGGTTAACATTTCATGTCAGTGAACTTCCCCTGTGCTTTCTGATGAAAGGTTATGTGACCCCTCCAATAACAGCCTTCAATCATAAAAGCACAAGTCAAGTACTTTGCTTCCTAACACCAAGCAAACTACAGATCTGATTTGACGAGCTCACATAGATCACAAGGATTTTTACTTTCTTGTCCTGCCTGTTGTGTGGAACCTTGTAAAAAGGCCTTGATAAAACCCATGTACACTACATCCACCAAAGTGCCCACATTGGCCCTCCTTGATACCTCCTCAAAAAATTAAACTGAGTTAATTAACACGAACTAACTTTAACAAACCCATGTTCACTTTCCAATATCAATCAATGCTTTTCTCACTGGAAGTTTGTTCTTACCCTTACAAGGTACTATAATAATTTGCCTACCACTAATTAAAATAATTGACTTTAATTTATAAGTACCATTTGAAAATAAGTTCTGATGGAGAATTCAGGAACAGTTATTATCCTTCAATTATTAGGTTCCTGATCCACTGTGAATAACCTCACTCAATTTCATTTGCCCCATCGTTGAAATGTTTCCATAGCCTAAGGGCTCACTTTCAAGGCCCCTTTGTCTGATGTTTTATTGAGATACAGTGTGGAACACGCCCTTCTGTCCCCTGAGCCATGACGCCCAGCAATCCTACCCTAATCACAGGATAATTTACAATGACTAATTAACCTACCAACCGGTACATCTTTAGAATGTGGGAGGAAACCTGAGCACCCGGGGGAAACCCATGTGGTCATAGGGAGAACATATGAACTCCTTACAGGCAGTGGTGGAAATTGTACCTGGATCGCTAGTACTGTAAAGTGTTGTGCTATCCACTGTGCTATCGTGCCACGAATATTAATTACTTATTATTGATTTATTTATTTTTGTACTTGCACAGTTTGGTGTTATTTTACACTGGTTGAATGCCCTAGTTGGTGCAGACTTTCATTGATTCTATTATGGTTATTATTCTATTATGGACTTATTGAGTATGCCCACAAGAAAATGGATCTCAGAGTTGTATATGGAGACATATATGCACTTTGATAATAAATTTACTGTGAACCTTGGACATTGAATTTTGATGAAGGGTCTCATTCCAATATGTGGACTGTGTATTTCTCTCCATAGGTGTTGCCTGAACTGTTGAGTTCCTCCAGCATTTTGTGTTTGTTGCAACTGATGTTAATTGCTTGATTTATTCGGTCCATTCTTTGTAAACAACTGCTATTGCTGCTGCTTGTGCATGGGTGGGAGGGGGGTCTTTGGGCTTCTGATGTTTCTGTCATTCATTCTTTAGGGTTTTTCTGTGTTTCTGTCTTGTGGATGTCTGTGAAGAGTAGGAATTTCAGGTTGTATACTGTATTCATTCTCAGATAATAAATTGAACCGTTTCAACTCAAAAAGAGACAAACACGAAATGCAGGAGAAACTCAAAGTCAGGCAGCATCTATGAAGGGAAATAAACAGTTGACTTTTCAGGCCAAGACCCTTCTTCAGGACTGATGCGGAAGGGGGCAACAGCCAGAAGAAGAAGGTAGGGGAGAGCAAGGAATTCAAGCTGGCAGATGATAGGTGAGTCCAAGTGAGAGGCAAGGTGGGTGGGAATTGTGAAGGGTGATGAGGGTTCTATGCAGGCAGTTACTTTGAGAAAAGATGGAAGAATAATTGGGAATTCTCACAGTCATGCAAGATCTAGGGTCAGTGTTGAACGTTACCCTTTGTAACGAGGAGCTGACAGACGGGTGGGGGAGGTCAGGCTGAAGGCAGACAGGACAGTATAGAAGTGGTTGACGCAAATCAAACAAATCAGCGACCTCTAATTCCAGCGGGCCTGTCAACAAGCGGACTTCACAACGCTGCAGGAAAAGTGAAGCATGCTGATGTTTCGGAAACATCTGGCCTGGCCCGGAACTCGTAGGTTAACCGCTTCTAGACCCGGAGGTGTCTGTTATGCTCTGCGTTCCCTAAGAAGATGCGACAGGCTTACCGAAGCTGTCAGGAATACAGCTGACATCTCGAGGCCACCTGGGCTCGGTGGCTATTAGAGCACTTCCCGTCAAATTGTTGAGGCAGTGAAGGAAAGAGCCCCAATTAGCGAGCTTGAAAGATCTCAGTCAGTCACCCATCACTAATACTCGGGAGAAAATTTGACAGCACTTTCTTTTTCTGTCCCTTATTAATTGTAATGATTCTATCCAGCGATTCTGAATAGGCAGAAGATCTTTTTATTTCCGTTAATCAAAAGCTGGATATCTCAGAAGCACTGCGTACGTAGTGCCTCTAACATTGTCAACAACCCTTCCCATCCTTCCCATCCTTCCCACCCTTCCCACCCTTCCCACCCTTCCCACCATCTCTCTGGCCTCCTCTCATCAGGCAAAGGTACTACTGCTTAAGAACCAGAACTGTCAGGCTGGGTAACAGCTTCTTCCCTTGGGCTGTTAGACTTCTTAACACTCTGCTGCCATCCAGCACACGTGCACACCCTGTCTGAATGCCCAGCCAACCTCCCCCAACACTCCACAACTCACAGACACTTTCTCATCCTACACTGGTCACTTCTCATCTTTTATTGCTGCTGTTTCACATATTTATACGACTGATTTTTTTTAATTATAATAGTGTCAGTGACATTATACTGTCTCACATAAACATGCACCTCATGCCCTTCTATATATTGGCGAGACCGGACGCAGACTGGGGGACCATTTCGCTGAACAGAGAAAGCAGGATCTTCCAGCGGCCACACATTTTAATTCCACATCCGATTTCCATTCTGATATGTCCATCCATGGCCTCCTCTACTGTCAAGATGAAGCCACACTCAGGTTGGAGGAACAACACCTTATATTCCGTCTGGGTAGCCTCCAACTTGATGGCATGAACATTGACTTGTCTAATTTCTGTTAATACCCTTCCTCCCCTTCTTACAGCATCCCTTATTTATTTATTTATTTATTTATTTATTATTTTTTATTTTTGCCCCTTTCTTTCTCTCTTTTTTTCACCCTCTATCCCTCTCATTATATCTTCCTCTGGTGCTCTTCCCCCCCCCCCCCCCAGTCTTTCTTCCCGGACCTCCTGTCCCATGATCCTCTCATATCCCTTTTGCCAATCACCTGTCCAGCTCTTGGCTCCATCCCTCCCCCTCCTGTCATTTCAGGTCTCCCCCTCCCCCTCCCACTTTCAAATCTCTTACTAACTCTTCCTTCAGTTAGTCCAGACGAAGGGTCCCGGCCCGAAATGTCGACTGTACCTCTTCCTAGAGATGCTGCCTGGCCAACTTGTGTGTGTTGCTCACATGCTATGACAGCCTGTCAGTGATCAGGCCAGGCCACTCAGGGGCTGGTGCTGACATTATTATCTGACTGTACGTGCTGGATCGTAACTCTGTGTGCCGTGTGTGACTGTATGTACTGTGGTTTCCAGCTTGGCCCCAGAGTAACAATGCTTTGTTTAGCTGTATATGTGTGTATGGTTGGGTGATAAACCTGAACTGCACTCGCACCAAATAGACCCCGACGATTCTTTCAGCAGTTTTTACTGTCCTCTGCAGGGTCTTCTGGTCTAATGTCTTATAGCATCCGTACCACACAATGATGCATTCAGGCAAGATACTCTTAACGGTTCTCCTGCAGACACTTGTTAGAAAAGGGACTGGGAGCCTTGTACACCTCAATCAGCTCAAGTATGGATACTGCTGTGCCTTCTTGACTAATGAGAAGGTGCTGAGGGTCCAGGTTAGATTGTCCTTTATGTGCACACCAACAAACTTTGTGCTCTTAACTCTCTCCACAGCTGAGCCATTGATGTGAAATCATAAATGGTCGACCAGCACCTTCCCGAAATCCACAATCATCTCTTTTGTCTTGTCCACGTTGAGACTCAGATTGTTGCTGTCTCAATGTCTTAAACCCTGAGTCGGACTGAGAAAGAGAGAAAGAATAAAAATAAATGGAAGGAAAGGAGACAGAGTAAGAGACAACAAAAGAAGAAAAGAGAAAACTAAAGTAAAGAAGGGGAGAGACGTGAGTGACACAGAAGCGTAGTGGTTAGGACATCGCATGGCAGCGCCAGTCAGCGACGACCGATCAGGGTTCAATTTCCACCGTGCCCATAAGGAGTTTGTACGTTCTCCTCATGAGGAGACAAAAGTGATGTTCATTTTTTTTACATAGTGAGGCACCATGCACATTTAGCATCAGCACTTCAACTAAAACAGACTTTATCAACGTATTTGTAAGATTATTTATTTTCATTCTTCAGTACATGAATGTAAAGGAGAACAAAATAATTGTTACTCCAGATCTCATGTAGCATTTTAAAAAAAACACACTAGGCGTAAAAAGGGAATAAATATAAATTTAAATGCAATCCTATGAAACACAATGTACAAGGGAAGTGTTAAGTGTGGCTGTATATACAGTACATTAGTTTATATACATTGTCTGCTTTTATTATGTAAAGCGATGCCAAGTGTCTGAACATAAAGTGACTCTGACAGGAAATGATACAGTGACAAAGTGACTCTGGACAAGAGGAACTCTTCTTGGTAGCAGCAGGAGATCTGGCATGTCACCAAAAAACACTCTCAAATCTCTACAGGTGTGCCGTGGAGAGCGTTCTAACAGGCTGGATCACCGTCTGATATGTAGGGGGCTACTGCACAGGATTGATTGAAATAAGCTGCAAAGAGTTGTAAACTCAGCTCCATCATGGGCACTAGCCCCCGTAATATCCAGGACGTCTTCAAGGAGTGGTGCCATGAAAAGGTAGCGTGGATCATTAACAGTCAGGTCAGACTCTCCTCTCATTACTACCATCAGGAAGGAGGTACAGAAGCCTGTAGGCACACACTCAATGATTCGGGAACAGCTTCTTCCCCTCTGTCATCCAATTTCTGAATGGACATTGAACCCATGAACACTACCTCACGACTTCATTATTTCTAATTTTTGCACTAACTATTTAATTACATACATTCAAAACAGTTTCTCTAATATTACGTTTTGCCATGTACTGCTGCCACAAAGGTAACAAATTTCACAACATATGCCGGTGAAATTAAACCTGATTCTGAAAACACTGTGTCAGTGCAGGTGTGAGATGTGGAGGTGTAAAGTGGCAGTGCTTGGGGGATGAGGAGTATTGAGGGGCTGCGGAGAGACGGTGGCTGATGCGCTTGTGGGCTGGTTAATCGGTAGAGGTGCGTTGGCTAATCAGTAGAAGAGATCAGCCTCACTGCTTGGGGAAAGTAACTATTTGAGCCTGGTGGTCCCAGCATAGATGCTGCGTAGCCTCCTCCCTGATGGGAGTGGGCCAGACAGTTCATGAGCTGGCTAGGCGGGATCCTTCATGATGTTACTGGCCCTTTCCTCGCACCTTTCTGTACATACATTCTTGACGGAGGGTAGGCTGGTTCCAGTGATGCATTGGGTAGTTTTAACTACCCGTTGGAGAGACCAGCCTGTCCATTGCTGTGCAGTTTCCACACCGTGCAGTAATGCAGCTTGTTAGGATGCTCTCAACTGTGCATACGTAGAAGGTTGTGGGAATTCACGTGCAAACTCCAGCAGCTTCCTCAGAAAGTAGAGACATTGGTGAGTTTTCTTGTATCTGGAGGATGTGTTCTGGGACCATGAGAGATTGTACAAATGAGTAATTAAACCAGTCCCTGCTTAGTGTTTGGGAGGGACCAGGCATGTAGTTTTGCATTTTTATTTGATCCGGCATTCAAAAGGAAATATTTACCATAGCAACGGGGCCGAACATGACGCTAAGCATGAGCTAAGTGCAGTTGTCCCAGACAAGAACGTCATTCGGGCAGCTAAAAACATTTGGTTTGTCTGTATGACTGCAGAGGCTAAGTGGACATCACAGCACTTGTTAACATCTCATCTGACAATGTAAAACTAAGATTAATAACAATGGAAAACGTGGAAAGAGGCCAGCAATATCATGAGGGATCCCGCACACCCTGCTCATGAACTGTTTGTCCCACTCCCATCAGGGAGGAGGCCACATAGCATCCATGCCAGGACCACCAGACTCAAAAACGGTTACTTCCTCCAAGTTGTCAGGCTGATCAACACCTCCACCCACTAACCCACCCTTCCACACCCCCAACCACCACTACTTTATCATTTCCTGTCGTTTCACCTTAAGTTCAGTTACTCCTGTACCTAGTGGCACGTTATGGACATACAATCAGTCTATGCATATAAGCTAATCTTTTGTATTTATATTTATTGTGTTTTTTTTGATGCTTATTGTGTTTTCTTAGTAATAGCATTTACATGCTGGACCCAGGATAGAACTTCTGAAGTGATATCACAAAGGAATTTAAAGTCGCTGACCCTCTCCACCTCTGATTTCCCCCCATGAGAACTGGCTTATAGACCTCCAAAAAACACACATAAAAGTTGCTGGTGAACGCAGCAGGCCAGGCAGCATCTCTGGGAAGAGGTACAGTCGACATTTCGGGCCGCGACCCGAAGGGTCCTGACGAAGGGTCTTGGCCCGAAACGTTGACTGTACCTCTTCCTAGAGATGCTGCCTGGCCTGCTGCGTTCACCAGCAACTTTTATGTGTGTTGCTTGAAATTCCAGAATTTCAGATTTCCTCGTGTTATAGACCTCCAGTTTCTTTCTCCCAAAGTCAATTACCAGCTCTTTGGTCCTGCTGACATTGAGTAAGAGGTTGGTAAGGACTTCCAGCGTCTGAAGATTCTCTTGTGATTTAAAAAAAAAAGTTTCGATTGTAACTTATCGTGATTTTTATGCATTGCACAAAACAACAAATTTCATTACATACAGTAGGTATGTCATGTCTAGGCTCAAAGAGAGTTACTTTTCCCAAGACATCAGGCTGATCAAAACCTCCATCCGTTGACCCAACCCACCACCACTTCTATATAATTTCCTGTCAGGCACCTTATGTGCAGACACTCCTGTACCTGGTGTCACTTTATATACGTGCAATTAGGCTGTGTACATAAGATCATCTTATGTATATACGACCACACTTAAACTCTTGTACTTGTTCCAAAATGCTGGAGGAACACAGCAGGCCAGGCAGCATCGCTGGAAAAGAGTACAGTCGATGTTTTGGGCTGAGACCCTTCAGCAGGACTGGAGAAAAAAAGATGAGTAGTTAAAAGATGGGAGGGGAAGGAAAACCACAAGGTGATAGGTGAAACCAGGAGGGGAAGGGGTGAAGTGAAGAGCTGGGAAGTTGAGTGGTGAAAGAGATACAGCGCTGGAGAAGGGGGGAGTCTGATAGGAGAGAACAGAAGGCCATGGAAGAAAGAAAAGGGGGGGGGGAAGGAGCACCAGAGGGAGGTGTTGGGCAGGCAAGGAATGAGCTGAGAGTGGGAAATGGTGAAGAGGGGGTGGGGGGCATTACTGGAAGTTTGAGAAATCAATGTTCATGACATCAGATTGAAGGCTGTCCAGATGGAATATAAGGTGTTGTTCCTCCTACCTGAGTGTGGCCTCATCACGACAGTGGAGGAGGCCATGGATAGACATATCGGAATGGGAATGGAAAGTAGAATTAAAATGGGTGGCCACTGGGAGATCCCACTTGTTCTGACAGATGGAGCATAGGTGCTTGTTACTTGTACGTTGCGATTTATAGGATTGTATTTACATTTATTGTCTTTTTTATTTTTATGTTGTTTTGTTTCCTGCATTGGATCTGGAATAACAATCATTTTGTTCTCCTTGGCACTCGTCTTGAAGAAGGACAATAAACAATCTTGAATTTTACGGGATATTAATGAGGCATCAGTGTCACCAGACAGGACAGCGTTCTTCTGAGATTGTTCTCCATTCCTCAACCTTACTTCACCAGATGAAATCCAGCTTCTTAAGTCAAGATGCTTTTTTCTACCAGTCAGCTGACCTCTTGTTTAGCAAGCAAAATACTTGAATCACGAACTGTCAAGCCAACTATTTGGTGATGAAATGTACTTTAAACTCCTTTTTGCAATTTCCTGTGTGGGCAAAGGTTTCCACATTCCAGATCCAACAACTGATAGAAGAAAGGGCAATGTTTTTATCCAAGATTAATGATTTCATTGCTATGTTGAGATATCAGAATGAAGTTTGTAACTGCTTGGCAAGTGTTGGAGAGAAGACAAGGTTCACAGTTTAATATGTTAGGTGGACTTTAAATGATTGTAAACATATTAGAACTGGGAAAGAGAAGAAGAAGCTGCTCTAATATTAGTGAGAACAGTCTGAATGTACTGATATTGGTGTCAGAATCTGAATCAGGTTTAATATCATGGACGTGTCATGAAATTTGCTCTTTGGTTTGTTTATACTGGTTTATTATTGTCACATGTACCAAGATACAGTGGAATGCTTGTCTTGCATTGAGGTAGAATAAAGGAAAACAATACCAATGCAGAATAAAGCGTTAAAGCATCTGAAAGAGTGCAGTGCAGATAAACAATAAAGTGTAAGATTATAATGAGGTGGGTTGTGAGGCCAAGAGCTCATCTTATTGCACAAGAGTTTCATTGAAGTGTCTGATAACAGTGGGATAGAAGCTGTCCTTGAGACAAGTAGGAAATGCTTTCAGGCTTTTGTATCTTCTGCCTGATGGGAGAGGGGAGAAGAGAGAATATTTGGGGTAGGTGGGGTCTTTGATTATGCTGGCTGCTTTACTGAGGTAACGAGAGAACTTAATCCCCCTGGAGCACAGGAGCGTGAGGGGAGGATTGATCGAGGCATATATAATTATGAGGGGTGTAGATAAGGGTGGTAGGGTGCTCACGCTGGGGCAAGGTGTTAGCACCTACTTAGCCCCATGATCAGGGTCATGTGAAGCCATGGGAGCAGGTGGTGGATGGTCCTATGAGCAGCTAGTGCACATCACAAGTTCGGATTCTGTGACCTCTGACAACAGGCAGACATTCTCTGAACAGTACTGATAATGGCTGAGGTCACTCATCTTGTAAAAACACTGCCCATAAGAAGGCAATGGTAAAACCACTTCTGTAGATAAATTTGCCAAGAACAATCATGGTCATGGACAGACCGTGATCACCCACTTTGTACGACATGGCACATAACAAACAAATGCTAGATAGGGTAAATGCAAGCAGGCTTTTTTCCCCTGAGTGTGTGTGAGACTAGAACTAGAGGTCATAGGTTAAGGGTGAAAGTTGAAATAGTTAAGGGGAACCTGAGGGGGAACTTCTTCCCTCAGACTGTGGTGTGAGTGTGGATCGAGCTGATAGCAGAAGTGCTGGATGCAGGCTTGATTGCAACATTTAAGAGAAATTTGGACAGGTACATGGATGGAAAGGTATGGAGGGCTATGGTCTAGATGCAGGTCAATAAATCTAGGCAGAAAATCAGTCCAGCACGGACTAGATGGGCTAAAGGGCCTGGTTCTGTGCTGTATGACCTAATGATTCTACACCACTAGGTTGCAGGAGACGGGTAACTGGGTGATTGCCAGGAGAAGGGAGGGAAATGCACAGCCAGTATAGAGTACACCTGTGGCCATTCCCCTCAATAAGTATAAACTTCAGATACTATTGAGGGGAACAACCTACTGGGCGGGGAACAGTGATCAGCTGTCTGGCACTGAGTCTGGTGTTGTGGCTCAGAAAAGCAGAGAGGTGAAGAGGACTGCAGTATTGATAGGAGATTCCTTAGTCAGAGGAACAAGAGATGAGGTTCTGTGGGTGTGATAGACACACCCGGATGGTACGTTGCCTCCCTGGTGCCAGGATCAGGGATGTCTCGGATTGGGTCCAGGGCATTCTCAAGAGTGAGGGTGAGCAGCCAGAAGTCTTGGTGCGTATTGTCACCAGTGACATTGGTAGACAAGATGAAGAGGTCCTGAAGAGAGATTTTAAGGACTTGGGTAGAAAGCTGAGAAACAGGACCTCCAGAGTAGTAATCTTTGGATTGCTGCCTGCGCCTAGTGCTAGTGAGGGTAAGAATAGAATCATTTGGTAGGTGAATGTGTGGCTGAGGAGCTGGTACAGGGGCCAGAGGTTCAGATTTATGGATCATTGGGATCTCTTCTGGGGAAGGTATGACATTTACAAAGGGGACAGGTTACACCTGAAACTGAGAGGGTCCAATATCCTTGAGTGCAGGTTGGCTAGAGTTGTTCAGGTGGGTTTAAATTAATTTGGCAGGGGAATGAGAACCAGAGTGATAAAGCTGAAGTTAGTTTACAAACAGAGGCAATGTGTAGTGAGACTCCTAGCAAGGAGAAGCTGATGACAGGGCAAAATTGCAGTCAACAGGATGAGTTGCAATGTAAAAGGACAAAATCAAAAAAGGGTGAATACACGACTAAAGGTGATATATTTGAATGTGCGCAGTATACAGAATAAGGTCAATTAACTTGTAGCACAGTTACAGATTGGCTTGCATGATATTGTTGGCATCACTGAGTCATGGCTCAAAGAGGATTATAGCTGGGAGCTTAATGTCCAAGGAGACACGTTGCATCAAAAGGACAGGCAGGAAGGCAGAAGGGGTGGCATTGCTCTGTTGGTAAAAAAAAAGAAGAAATCAAATCAAATCATTAGAAAGAGGTGACAGTGGGTCAGAAGGAGTTAAATCATTGTGGATAGAGCTAAGGAATGGCAAGAATAAAAGTACCCTAATGGGAGTTATATATAGATACTCCCCCCACCCCCAAATAGAGTAAGAAAGTAGTCTACAGATTACAACGGGAGATAGAAAATGCATGCCAAAAGGCCAATGTTACAATAGTCATGGAGGATTTCAATATGCAGGTAGATTGGAAAAATCGGGTTAGTGCTGGATTCCAGGAAGGGGTATTTCTAGAATGCTTGCAAGATGGCTTTTTCGAGCAGCTTGTGGTTGAGACAATAGGGGGATCAGCTATTTTGGATTGGGTGTTGTGTAATGATCTGGAGTTGATTACAGACTGTAAGGTAAAGGAACCATTGGGGAAAGTAATCGAGTTATGATTGAATCCACCCTGAATTTTGAGAAAGAGAAGCTAAAATCAGATGTATCAGTTTTATAGTAGAGTAAAGGGAATTAAAGAGGCATGAGCGAGGAGTTGGTCAGAATTGATTGGTTAAAAAAAAACACTGGCAGGGATGATTTCAGAGTAGCAATGACTGAAATTTCTGGAAGCAATCCAGAAGGCACAAATATATATACTTCCCAAAGAAAAAGATGAAGTATTCTAAAGGCAAAGTGACACAACTGTAGCTACAAGAGAAGTCAAAGCCAATGTAAGAGCCAAGAGAGGGTATATAATAGAGCAAAAATTAGTGCGAAATTAGGAGATTGGGAAGCTTTAAAATACCAACAGAAAGTAACTAAAAAGGTCATTAAGAAGGTAAAGATGGAATATGAAAGTAAGCTAGTCAATAATATTAGATTAAATTATTAGATTATAAAGATACGCAGTCCTCTTTTATTGTCATTTAGTAATGCATGCATTAAGAAATGATACAATATTTCCTCTGGTGCGATATCACAAAACACAGCACAGACCAAGACTGAAAAAACTAACAAAACCACATAATTATAACATATAGTTACAACAGTGCAACAATACCATAACTTGACCAAGAAGTCCATGAGCACAGTAAAAAGTTCAGTCTCTCAAATGTCCCACATCTCACGCAGACGGGAGAAGGAAGGAAAACTCTCCCTGCCATGCCCGACAGCAGTCCGACTCAGAGTCATCCGAAAACTTCGAGCTCCGATCAGCTCTCCGACACCAAGTACTGAGCGCCATCTCTGTCCGAACGATTCGACCTCAGTCTCGGTCGCCAACAGCAGGCAAAGCCAGGGATTTTGAGGCCTTCCCTCTGGAAGATTCCCGACTGCGCAGTAACAACAGCAGCGAAATGGCGTTTCAGAAATTTCTCCAGATGTTCCTCTGTGCTTTCACGTCTGTCTCCATCAAATCAGAATTGTCCACGGCTCCTATTTAATAGATACAATATCATTTTTCACCGGAGGGCTGTGCACACGCGGCGCGCTGCTTTCTCTCCTCCCGCCAGAGGAGGATACCAAAAGTTTCTTCACATACTTAAAGTGTAAACAAGCGGTGATAGTGGATATTGGACCGCTGGAAAACGATGCTGGAGAGGTAGTAACGGGTGACAACAAAATGGCGAATGAACTGAAAAGTATTTTGCATCAGTCTCCACTGTGAAAGACACTAGCTGTATGGTGAAAGTTCTAGGTGTCAGGGGTCATGAAGTGTGTGAATTTGCCATTACTAAGGAGAAGCTTCTTGGGAAACTGAAAGGTCTGAAGATGGATAAGTCACCTGGACCAGATGGTCTACACCCCAGGGTTCTGAAAGAGGTGGCTGAAGAGATTGTGGAGGCATTAGTACTAATCTTTTAAGAATCACTAGATTGAATAAGATTCTGGAATGGTTCCAGAAAGCTGGAAAATTGCAAATGTTACTCCACCCTTTAAGAAGGGAGAGAGGCAGAAGAAGGAAATTATAGACCAGTTAGTCTGACTTCAGTGTTTGGGAAGATGTTGGAGTCGATTGTTAAGGATGTGATTTTGGGGTACTTGGAAGCACGTGATAAAATAGGCCATAGTCAGCATAGTTTCCTCAAAGGAAAATCTGACAGATCTGTTGGAACTCTTTGAATAAAGTACAGGCAGGTTAGACAAAGGAGAATCAGTTGATGTTGTGAATTTTCAGAAGGCCTTTGACAAGGTGCCACACATGAGGCTGCTTAACAAGCTACGAGCCCATGCTATTACAGGAAAGATTCTAGCATGGATAAAACAGTGACTGATTGGCAGAAGGCAAAAAGTGGGAATAAAAGGAGCCTTTTCTGATGGCTGCTGGTGACTAGTGGTTTTCCACAGGGCTCTGTGTGGGGACCGATTCTTTTTTTGTTATGTCAAAAATTTGGATGGTGGAATTGATGGCTTTGTTGCAAAGTTTTCAGAAAATGTGAAGATAGGTGGAGAGGCAGGTAGTTGTGAGGAAATAGGGGGGCTACAGAGGGACTTATACAGATTAAGGAAATAGGCAAAGAAGTGGCAGATGGAATACAGTGTTGGAAAGTGTATGGTCATACACTTTGGTAGAAGAAATTAAAGGATTGACTATTTTCTAAATGGAGAGAAAATACAAAATTCTGATGCACAAAGGGACTTGGGAGTCCTTGTGCAGGATTCCCTAAAGGTTAATTTACAGGTTGGGTCTGTGTTGAGGAAGGCAAATGTGATGTTAGTATTCATTTCGAGGGGACTAGAATATAAAAGCAAGGATGTAATTTTGAGACTTTATGAAGCACTGGTGAGGCCTCACTTGGAGTATTGTGAACAGATTTGCGTCTATTACCTAGGATGTGCTGAATCTGGAGCTGGTTCAAAGGAGGTTCCCAAAAATGTGATTATATTCTTGGGAGTCAACTGTAATATATTATTTCCATTTGAATTTTATGACTGTTCTCTGCTCAGGGTAATGCCGTTTTACACTGCCATTCTCGTGTCTACAGGTGTGGATCACAGAATCGGTGGTAATAAGAAAGCAGCTCTCCACCCCTGAGTGGAGACACTGAACCATCATGTTGCATCAAGTCTGCTCGGTCTTTAATACAAAGTTCCGTCTGCCTCCTGGGTGGAAGGCACTATTCCAAGGAAGGACTGAGGAGTTTTCTCTGGGATTCTAAACACAAAAGATTCTGCAGATGCTAGAGATTCAAAGTGACACACTTAAAATGATGGAGGAACTCAGCAGGTCAGGCAGCATCTATGAAGAGGAATTCAGCAGGTAAGGCAGCATCTCTGCAGAACAATAAACTGCTGATATTTTGGGCCAAGAACCTTCATCAAGATGAAGAGTCCTGGTCCAAAATGTTGAATGTTTATTCCTCTCCATGGATGCCCACTCCTCCAAGGGGACCACAGCCTTGAGGTAGGGTCTAGAGGCTTGTGTGCCTCAATGGCCCGGAGAGCAATGTTGGCTGGAGTCAGGGCCTTGTGCTTTAGCTCCTGGAAGGGTCACCAATGCCAAAGGTCAAAGGGTAGAGGTCAGTCTATGAGTGGTCCACCGGTCCTCAGCTCAGGGCTAACAACCCTCACTGGTCAAAAAGATAATTGTTCCAGCAACAGCAGTAAAGAATCCACCCATACAGCCTCAGAACAAGCAGTAAGTAAGTAATAGATGCTGATTGACCTGCTGAAAGATCTAAGCCCAAACTTTTTACTGCTCATTCCTCTCCATAGATGCTGCCTGACCTGATAAGTTCCTCCAGGATTTTATACATGTTCCTCTGGATTTGCAACGTCTGCAGAATCCCCCGAGTTTGTCATTAACTGGCTGGAAGGTTCCACTATTCTTTGCACTTTAAAAGCTCTTCAGTGGTTACGGGAAGTTAAAACACTGAAATACGTGGTCACTTTTCCTCTTTCTCCATCGTCAGGCAGCTGAGTCTGGGAACCCCAGTGTGCTATTGGTTGAGTTCTGCTCCCTGAGTGGTTCAGGATACACTGTCCACAAAGCAAACAGCCTCGGCTGAGATTCCCTGCGCTTCAGCTCAGAAGCAGCCTGTGTAAAGCCTTGCTGTCACTTACAATACAGCGACAGTATCCTGTTCTTTCTGTCTCGGACCACAGAGATGGCACATGAGAGATTTGCATAGAGCGAAGATAAATGACAGGCATGAATGGAGTTATTCATCCTGGAGCTTCAACACAAACTAATGAAAGCGATGGTGACATGAGGATAATTTGCATTGCTGGCTCTCAACATTGTGAAGATGATGTTCTGGTTTCCCATCTGCTTCCCATGTGGGTGGTAAGCAATTATAATGTTGGTGAGCTGCCAACAATCATGAGAGAAAGGCACGGAGAAAAAAGTCACAAGAACACAATCCTTAATCATAATTTTATAAATAATTTAATGGATATGCAAATTGCTGGTCCAAATATTGCTGGAAACGAGAGTATCAAACAATCCGCTGGGCTGAGCAGCCTCATTGGGAGGAAAGAAATAATCAATGTTTTGGGTGGAAATCAACTCATTTTGCTTTAATTTTGCACATGTGCGGCTGGGGGCGGGGTTGACATTCTTGTTGCTGGTCTATGTGACTTTTTTTTCTGCGCGCGTGGGGAGGCTGATGTTCTCGTCATTTGTGCGATTTGTTTTTTTTTGCCTGGGGGGAGGTTGGCTGTTGATGTTTTTCTTTGAACAGGTTCCATGGTTTCCTTTCTTTCGTGGCTGTCTGTGGAGAAGGCAAATCTCAGGGTTGTATAATTGATAATACATGTACTTTGAACTTTTGATGGGATTGGTTACAGGGACATTGTTAAGAGAGAACTTTCAGCATTATTTCCCTTGGTTGGAAGAAGGCTGGGCAGCTGAATTTGAATTCCCCTGTGTTCTGCTCAGTAAATATCAGAATAATGACCCAGAGTTTTCAATGGGCAATGAGACTTGGCACTGACCTTCAGAAAAGCTCCTCAGACATTTATGACCTTGCAGAAGGACATAGATTACACTTCCACACTGATTTGATCTGACGCAAACAACACATTTCACTCTGTTTCAGCGCATATATGACAGATAAGGCTAATCTTTTCACTGAATGTACTTTAACTAAAACTGACGCCATTCAGCAGTTGTGTGAATTTTGCATTCTGGCCTCATTGCGGTTAGCGTAACGCTTTTCAGCACCAGTCACCCAGGTTTAATTCCTGCCGCTGTCTGTAAGAAGTTTGTACGTTCTCCCTGTGTCCACGTGGGTTTCTTCCAGGTGCTCCGGTTTCCTCCCACATACGGGTTAAGGGGTTAATTGGTCGCATGGGTACGATTGGGTGCCGGGCTCGTTGGGCAGGTAGGGCATGTTACCGCGATGTATTGGTAAATAAATAATTTAAAAACGAGCAACCTCTGTGTTGTGAGTTCTGCCAGTGGTTTCTGATAGAACATAGAACAGTGTAGCACAGGAAAAGACCATTCAGCCCACAATGTCTGTGTGGAACATGATGCTGAATTAAACTAATTCTATCTCCCTGCACATATCCCATACCCCGGCATCCTGCACACTTACGTACCTGTCTAAAAGCTGTTTGAATGCCCCCTATTGTATCTGTTTCCACCACGCTGCACGTTTCAAGCCCCTATTACACTCACTGGGAGTATTGTGAGCAGTTTTGGGCCCTTAAGAAAGGATGTGCCGACACTGGAGAGGATTCAGAGGAGGTTCATAAAAATGATTCCAGAACTGGAAGAGTTATCACGTGAGCAGCGCTTGAAGGCTCTGGCCCTGTAGTCGCTGGAGTTTAGAAGAATGTTGGGGATCTCGTTGAAACCTATCTAATGGTGAAAGCATTACAATATGCACCTGACCGCGCCATCTTCCGGGGCTTAGGTGCTACCGCTGTTTGGAATACGGATAGCTGACGCAGTCCCTTTAGAGACTTGGATGACCCCCGCTAATTGGCGGCCTTGTTTTGGTGCCAGGATTTAAATATTTAAAGAGCACCTGAGCTAAGGTTTGGGGCTCAATCATCAGCTCAGGTTTGGATTCGTGTCTAACATCAAGTTCAGAACCCTGTCCTTGTCTCAGTCTCGTATCGTGTCTCGATTCTAGTGTCAGACAGTCCAGCACTTGGGTCCTTACTATCCTCGCCGAGGCCTCCCGTCACAGAAAGGCCTAGATAGAGTGGATGTGAAGAAGATGTTTCCTTTGTTGGGGAAGTCTAGGACCAGAGGGCACAGCCTCAAAATAGAGGGATGTCCATTTAGAACTGAGATGAGGAGGAATCTCTTTAGCCAGAGGGAGGTGAGCCTGTGGAGTTCATTGCCACAGGCAGCTGTGCAGTCCAGGTCACCGGGTGCATTTTAAGGCGGAGGTTGATAGGTTCTTGATTAGTCAGGGTGTGAAAGGTTATGAAGAGAAGGCTGGAGAACGGGGTTAAGAGGGAAAATAAAATCAGCCATGATAAAATGGTGGATCAGACTCGATGGGCCGAATAGCCTAATTCTACTCCAATGCCTTATGGCCTTGTGTTCTTTAAAAACAACTTGCCTCACACATCTTCTTTAAACTTTCCCCCCTTTCACTTTAAAACCTTCAGGTGTTTGACATTTCTACTTTGGGATTGAGATTCCGGCTGTCTACCTTGTCTATGCATCTCATATCTGTGGAATATGAGATGCATAGACATCTGTGGAATTCTCTGCCACAGGAAACAGTTGAGGCCATTTCATTTGGCTATATTTAAGAGGGAGTTAGATATGGCCCTTGTGGCTAAAGGGACCAGGGGGTATGGAGGGAAGGCTGGTACAGGGTTCTGAGTTGGATAATCAGCCATGATCATACTGAATGGTGATGCAGGCTCGAAGGGCCGAATGGCCTACTCCTGCACCTATTTTCTATGTTTCTATGTTACTATGTTTCTATATTTCATAAGCTTCTATCATGATGGACTTCACGCAGATTTCTGGCATGAAGAATATGCACAGGCAGGAAATAATGCCAGTAACATATTTAACAATTTGAATATTTTCCAGAGTGATATGAAGACCGCACTTGAGAATGAAGTCTGAATCAGAATCAAGTTTATTAGCACTGATATGTGCGTGAAATGTGTTGTTATATGGCAGGATGTAAAATCAATATAAATTACAATAAATAGAGACTTGATTAATAGTGTGAAAGAGGAATAGTGAGGTAGGGATCATGGGCTGTTCAGAAATCTGATGGGGTAGGGGAAAAAGCTGCTCTTAAAATGTTGAGTCTGAGTTCTCAGGGTCCTATCCCTCCTCCCTGATGGTAGTAATGGAAAGAGGGTATGTCCCAGCTGGTGAAGGTCTTTAATGGTGGATGCCACCTTCTTGAGGCACAGATGTCCTCGAAAGTGGGGAGGCTTGTACCCATGATGGAGGTGGCTGAGCCTAGAGCCTTCTGCAGTCTCTTTCAATCCTGTAAATTGGCACTCCGTACCAGGTGGTGATTAAAAAATAGTGAGAGTGCTTTGCGTCGTACATCTGTAGAAATTTGCTAGTCTTTGGTGACATGCCAAAGCTCAGAAGTTCAAAGTACATTTATTATCAAAGTATACAACCTTGAGATTCATCTGCTTACTGGCAGCCACAAAACAAGACGCCCAAAAGAACCCGTTTTTTAAAAAAATGAACAAACACCCAACGTGCAGAGTGAGAAAATAAAAACAAATCGTACAAACAACAAAAGCAAGCAAACAGCATTCAGAAAGAAAGTGAGTCCATAGACACAAAGCCTGGAGGAAGCCCACAGCCCCAGATCATCACACATTTCAAACTCTAATGCAGTAGAACCACTTCTTCATCGTTGCATCAACATCTTGCGACCATGTTTGATCCTCTGAAATGCTGACACCCAGGAGTTTGAAGCTGTTTCCTTTTCCACCGTTGACCCTTCAATAAGGACCGGTGTGTGTGTTCTCCTGACTTTCCTTTCCTGAAGTCCGCAATCCATTCCTTGGCCTTGCTGATGTTGAGTACTTTTGCATAGCAACATCAGTCAGCTGATCTGTCTCATTCTTGTATGCTTCCTTGATGCCATCTGAGACTCTGCAAACAACCCTCATATGCTAAAGATAAGTTCTTGATCTCTCTGTCTGCTTTCTCATGTCCTTGCACTTTAGTTGTATAACTGCACTGCACTTTCTCTGTAACTGGAACACAACATCCTGCATTCTGATTTCCTTCTGTAGTACCTCGATGTAGTTATGTATGGAGTGACCAGTCTGGATAGAACACAGTGTTAGGGCACATTCTGGAGTTAGGGTCTATAGTAAACATTAATTTCACCAGCAACCAATCATCAGACATGAATGTCGATTTTTAGATTGAATTTAAAGTGCAGCCCTGCAGTCCTGATGGAGAGTCTCAGCCTGAAACGTCAACTGTTTATTCTTTTCCATCCTCCAGTATTTTGTGCGAGTTACCCTGAGCAATATTTTCCTGGAGCTGTGGACTGGAACTCATTGCAAAGCAGACAATGCTGATTAACCTCCATTTTGAGTGTCTGGAGTGTGGGTGTGAAGAAGGAGGTGTGTGAAAACTATATGTAATTCACAGGAAGCATTGCAGATACACTGTAACTATAGAATTGTCCTGCTGTTACCTTTGATCTTTAGCATCTAAAAGTGTCATGTAATATTGGGTCAGGAGGCCTCATCCTCCAAGAGTGTCTGAATATGATGTCTGCTGCTTGTTTTTGTTGAATAAAACACTTCTATACCCACTGTCTCTCCAGTGATTTTGTTCACGTTAAAACAAGACATAAAACTTTTCACTTTATCTGAGTACATGTGACAATAATGAACCAATTAACAACTACCCCTGAGATCGGTGGGGCTGAGTACGATCCGAACAGGGATGGCAATATTTCAAACAGATGCTTTAATTTAATGTACATTTATAAATAATAAGTTGCATATTAGGAAAACAGATTATTTGGTGGCAAAAATAGGAAAACAGATTATTTGGTGGCAAAAATAGGAAAACAGATTATTATCTGAATGGTGGCCGATTAGGAAAAGGGGAGGTGCAACGGGACCTGGGTGTCATTATACACCAGTCATTGAAAGTGGGCATGCAGGTACAGCAGGCGGTGAAAAAGGCGAATGGTATGCTGGCATTTATAGCGAGAGGATTCGAGTACAGGAGCAGGGAGGTACTACTGCAGTTGTACAAGGCCTTGGTGAGACCACACCTGGAGTATTGTGTGCAGTTTTGGTCCCCTAATCTGAGGAAAGACATCTTTGCCATAGAGGGAGTACAAAGAAGGTTCACCAGATTGATTCCTGGGATGGCAGGTCTTTCATATGAAGAAAGACTGGATGAACTGGGCTTGTACTCGTTGGAATTTAGAAGATTGAGGGGGGATCTGATTGAAACGTATAAGATCCTAAAGGGATTGGACAGGCTAGATGCGGGAAGATTGTTCCCGATGTTGGGGAGGTCCAGAACGAGGGGTCACAGTTTGAGGATAGAGGGGAAGCCTTTTAGGACCGAGATTAGGAAAAGGGGAGGTGCAACGGGACCTGGGTGTCATTATACACCAGTCATTGAAAGTGGGCATGCAGGTACAGCAGGCGGTGAAAAAGGCGAACGGTATGCTGGCATTTATAGCGAGAGGATTCGAGTACAGGAGCAGGGAGGTACTACTGCAGTTGTACAAGGCCTTGGTGAGACCACACCTGGAGTATTGTGTGCAGTTTTGGTCCCCTAATCTGAGGAAAGACATCTTTGCCATAGAGGGAGTACAAAGAAGGTTCACCAGATTGATTCCTGGGATGGCAGGTCTTTCATATGAAGAAAGACTGGATGAACTGGGCTTGTACTCGTTGGAATTTAGAAGATTGAGGGGGGATCTGATTGAAACGTATAAGATCCTAAAGGGATTGGACAGGCTAGATGCGGGAAGATTGTTCCCGATGTTGGGGAGGTCCAGAACGAGGGGTCACAGTTTGAGGATAGAGGGGAAGCCTTTTAGGACCGAGATTAGGAAAAACTTCTTCACACAGAGGGTGGTGAATCTGTGGAATTCTCTGCCACAGCAAACTGTTGAGGCCAGTTCATTGGCTATGTTTAAGAGGGAGTTAGATATGGCCCTTGTGGCTACAGGGGTCAGGGGGTATGGAGGGAAGGCTGGGTTCTGAGTTGGATGATCAGCCATGATCATAATAAATGGCGGTGCAGGCTCGAAGGGCCGAATGGCCTACTCCTGCACCTATTTTCTATGTTTCTATGTTTCTATTATTTAAATATTGTAAATACATAAATAAACCTTTTTTAACAAAAACAATACATGGAATGGAGACACAGCTCTTCCTCCACTCCTTCCCTCCACCTTTTATCACTGGCTGCCTCCCCTCTTTTTTTTCCCAACCAGGTGATGGGTCTCACCCTAAAAAATGTCAACTGTCGACTTTCCCTCTGTAGGCGCTGCCTGATCTGCTGAGTTCCTCTAATATTTTGTGCGGCAGTGTTGCTCCTCTTACACAGAATGGTGGGACAGGTTTGAGGGGACCAATGGGCTTCTGTTGTTCCTACGCAGAAACCAGCCTCCATGGGAGATGTAAGATCTATACGCTGTTGTGTGTGTCACAGGAAGTAATGTTGTTTTTCATTAGTGTAATAACAGCCTGTTTTTAAAGATAGAGCTATAGGCATAATAAGGGCATTATGAGACACACTCTTTGAATTCATTCTAGTCACAAATCTCTGGCCAACATCAGCAATTACTTTCTCCCTTCTTGTTTTTAATCATTATTTCAATTTTTTTCATATTTCCACCCACTCTCCAACACACAATAGCAAAGAAAACATATTTATTCCGATTCCTTCCCAGTAAAACAATTCAGTGTGCATGTCAGGTTCTTAAAAAAACAATCTATATGTCAGAAAAGCTTTTGTGTTTTAAGCTGTGGAAAGCAAATTGCAGGGCTAACATTTATATTTCAGAATAACATTGAGGTTGGAGATGTTTGGAGGTGGCTCAAGCAATGGGTAAGGTTCCTTAAAGGATATTGGAATATTTTAAAGAGAGGCACAGGGTACAAAATAAGGAAGCAACCCCAGTCAGAGGTTAGCTCGAGGTCAGGGATTGACAAGGAAGGATGGCGAAAGGCCCAGGAGGGGGTGCAGAGAGGTCCTAGGGAAGAGGGAACTAGTTCCTCTGTACCAGCAAAGATATCTTCAAAAGGTGATGCCTCTGTCGTTGATGACCGCTTCCACCTAGGACGTTCCCTCTTTCCATTAATTCCATCAGGGAGGAGGTACAGGGCCTGTAGGCACACACTCAATGTTTTAGGAACAGCTTTTTCCCCTCTGCCATCAGATTTCTGCATGGACAATAAACCCATGAACACTACCTCACTATTTTTGCTCTCTTTTTGCACCACTTACTTAATATTTTTATATATATTTCTCACTGTATTTACTAGTACATTTTATGTATTGCATTGTACCACTGCTGCAAAACAACAAGTTTCATGACGTTTGCCGGTGATATTAAATCTGATTCATTGAAAAGTTTTAGAAAGCCGGTATAGTTATAATATTTTAAAAAGTCAAGAGGAGTTTGGGTTATTAGGAGAGACTGCACAAGGTGGGATAGTTTTCTCTGGAGCAAAAGAGGCTAGGACTGACCTTACAGAGCTTCATAAAATCGTGTAAGATGGATGGTCATTGTCTTTTTCCAAGTGTAAGGCTGGTTAAAGTAAAGGATCTAAGAGGATGGGAAAGATTTCAAGCAGATCTAAGAGGCAAAGTTTTCACGCTGAGGGTGGAGGGCTTACATGAAACAGGTTGCCATAGGAATGGGATTTACTTACTTAAGCCCATCACCTATACTGGGTCACAGGCCAACAACAGCAGCTCGACAGAGTCCTTTGTCATGGGCCGGTGTTTCATGTCGTGCCCAGGTGTAGCCCATCTTCTTGGTGTCTCCTTCCTCTCCCAGGGATGAGGTTTTTGGAGCTTCTGTTGATGTTTCCGTAACTCTGGGTTTTTAACGGGATGAGATCGCTAGCCCCTTTTGCAGTCGGGCTCAGAACCATCTATGGTGAAGTTAAGAGGATTAGGAGAAATGGGTATAATTACAATGCTTGGAAAACATTTGGAGGGGTACATGGATAGGCACAAAGGTTTAGAGGGACATGGGTCAAAGGCAGATTAGTGCAGATAGGTGTCTTGGTCTGCATAGATAAGTTGGGCAAAAGGACCTGTTACTGTGATGTAGGACTCTTACTAAGGGATTGTTCAGCTTGCAGCAAAGCATATGCTCAAATTTAATCTACTGTAAGAAGAGATATAGTTTATGGTGGGTGGCTAGGTGGAGATATGTCTCTACCAAAGGAGGTGTAAGGAGCTCTTTCCCTCGGCCAACCCACAGGCCATCCTTGGGCAAGGTGTAGCACCTGCTTAGCTCCTCCCAGTCAGTGTCACTTGAAGCCCTGGGATGGTCATATGAGCAGTTGGTGCATATCACAAGTCCTAGTTATGCGACCACTGACACCAGGCACAGTCTCTGAAGAGCATTGATAATGGTTGGAGTCACCCGTCTTGTAAAGACACCGCCCAGAAGAAGGCAATGGCAAACCACTTCTGTAGAAAAATTTGCAAAGAACAATCATGGTCATGAGACCGTGATCGCTCACGTCATACGACACGGGACATAATGGTGGTGATGATGATAGCTTAGGGGAGGCAGTTCAGAAAAGGTTTACGAGGCTAGTTTCAGAGAGGAAGCGGATGCTTTATGAAAGTTGAGTGAGCAAGTTGGACCTTGTTGGGAAGAAGGAGAGGTGAGCACACTGTAATGTAAGATTCTGAAGGGGATTGACAAGATAGATGCTGAGATAATGTTTCCTCTCGTTAGGGAGAGCCAACATGGCTTTGTGCAGGGAAGTTCTGTCTTACTAATATAACAGGCTGTGTAGCATCCATGCCAAAACTGCTAAAGTTTAAAGGTAAAAGTAAATTTATTATTGAAGTACATATATGTCACCATAAACAACACTGAGATTCATTTTCTTGCAAGCGTACACAGTAAATCCAAGAAGCACAGTAGAATCAGTAAAAGTCAACACCCAACAAGGCAGACAAACAACCAGAGTGCAAAAGACAACAAACTGTGCAAATACAAAAAGAAAGAAAGAATAATAATAAATAAATAAGCAATAAATATCAAGAACATGAGATGAAGAGTCCTTTGGTTGTGGAAAGGGTTCAGTGAAGGGGCAAGTGAAGTTGAGTGAAGTTATCTTCTTTGGTTCAAGAGCCTGATAGTTGAAGGGTAATAACTGTTCCTGAGCCTGGTGGTGTGAGTCCTGAAGCTCCTGTACCTTTTTCCTAATGCTAGCAGTGAGAAGAAAGCATAGCCTGGAAGATGGGGGTCCTTGATGATGGATGCTTCTTTCCCACAACAACTCACCCTGTAAATGCACTCAATGGTTGGGAGGGCTTTACCTGTGATGAACTGGACCGTTTCCACTACTTTTAGTAAGCTTTTCCATTCAAGGGCATTGGTGTTTCCATACCAGGCTGTGATGCAACCAGCCAATATACTCTCCGCCACACATCTCTGCAAGTTTATCAAAGTCTTAGATCTCATCCCAAATCTTCACAAACATCTAAGGAAGTAAAAGTGCAGCTGTGCTTTCTTCGTAATGGCATTTAGGTGCTGAACCCTCTGAAATGATAATGCTGAGGAATTTAAAGTTGCTACCCCTCTCTACCTCTGATCCACCAATGAAGGACCTCCAGTTTCCTTCTCCTGAAGTCAATAATCAGCTCCTTGGTCTTGCTGACATTGAGTGAGAAGTTGCTCAAGTTTTCCAGCATCTGAACAAACTCATGTGATTTTTAAAAATGTTTATATTGTAACTTATAGTAATTTTTTATGTATTACACAAGGCAACAAACTTCATGACATAGAGTAGGTATGTCATGTCTAGACTCAGAAAGGGTTACTTCTCCCAAGCCATCAGGCTGATCAGCACCTCCACCCATTACCCTATCCTACCACACCCTCCACACCACTACATTTTCATTTCCTGTCAGAGTAACCTTATGTGCAGATACTCTTATACCTAATGTCAGTTTAAGTACAAACTGTTAGGCTGTGCATATAAGGTCATTTTGGCTGCATGGTAGCATTGTGGTTGGCACAACACAATTCCTGTCGCTGTCTGTAAGGAGTTTGTATGGTCTCCCCATAAGTTTCCTCTGGGTTCTCCAGTTTCCTCCAACATTCCAAAGACGTACTGGTTGGTAGATTAATCGGTCATTGCAAGTTGTCCCAAGATTAGGCCAGTGCTCAATTGGAACAGCTGGGAGGCATAGCTTGAAGGACCGGAAGGGTCAAGTTTGTGCTGTATCTCAATAAATGAATAAATATTTTTAAAAAGGGTACTTGTGCATTGCATACAGGATTGCATTTATATACATATTTATTGTATTTTTTTTAATTGTGTTTTATTTATGGTGCATCAGAACTGGAGTAACAAATGTTTGTTCTCCTTTGCACTCATTTACTGAAGAATGACAATAAACAATCTTGAATCTTGAAATCGGGGAGCTGCCTGTGTCTCTCACATCCTTCCCTTCTTTGTGAATCTTGAGGTTTCTGTGGCGTTCTTGTGTCACAAAGCTGGTATGAATTCAGGCAGGCAAGTGAGATGATTTACTGAATGAGGACCAAGGATGTTCTTATAGCTTGTTGAAAAGAGATGCAGTGCGGCAGAAAATCAAACTGACAGAACAACGCTGAAAACCCTGACAAGAGAGGAGTTAATGAGAACACAAGACTGACCTTTAACCTTCTGGGATTCTGTTGTTACATTCCAGGGCAGTGTCAAACCAGCTCCGAGCTCTGCAAATCGGCTCAAATGTTTGCCGCTTGCACAGGGAGCTTTCTTATAACAGAATACACTTTCTTTTGTGTATGATTCTGCAATTGCGTCGAATAATTATTGGCCGGAAAGAAATAATTTGGAGGGCAAATACTTTTCTCATTTGCTTCCTCTCCGGTGGTTTCCGGGATACAGAGCACAAACTACTCATTCTTCACTGGCTCAAGCTAATGTTTGCTCTTCGAATTTTCTCTCAGGATGTGGTCGGTTTTGGCAAGGTCACTTCTATTACGAGCTCTTAGCCACCTTTTTTTCACAACTGGATGGCTTGTGGCAGCCATTTCGGATGCATTAAGCCAAACGCGCGGTGTTTAATGGTGTCACGTGTGGACTGGGCCAGACACATGTGGCCGAGGAGTGCCCTTGGGCAAGCTGCCTTCCCAACCAGACATCAAGTCAAGTCAAGTTTATTGTCATATGTACAAGTGCACTGACGTACCAGAATAATGAAAAAATTGCTTGCAGCAGCATCACAGACACATAGGTTCAGACAATACTTAAAATATAAATAAAGATTTTAAGGTCATAAAACGTAGGAGCAGAATTAGGCCCATCCGGTCCATTGAGTCTGCCCCGCCATTCCACTGTGGTTGATTTATTATTCTACTCAACCCCATTCTTCTGCCTTCTTGCCATAACAATTGACGCCCTGACTAATTAAGAAGCTATCACTTTAAATATACTCAATGACTTGGCCTCCACAGCAATCTGTGGCAATGAATTCCACAGATTCACCATCCTGTGGCTAAAGGGAGTCTTCATTTGTGTTCTAAAGGGATGTCCTTCTACTCTGAGGCTGTTCCCTCTGGCCCTAGACTCTCCCACTATAGGAAACATCCTCTCCATATCCACTCTATCTAGGCTTTTCAACATTCGAAAGGTTTCAATGTGCACCAAATGTGTTGGCGGTGTCCCAATTCTGCTTACCAGACCTGGAATACCACACAATTAGGTGCCGTCCATTTTACCTGCCACGGGAGATCGTTTTGGCCGCAGTGCACCTCAGACCAATGTCAAACAGGGTCCAGCTGATCTGAGCAATGCGATCAACATGCACGAAACAGCACGCACTGACACCTTCACCTTCATTTTGGGAGATTTTAACCAGGCCAGCCTGAAAAAGTGACTAAACAATTATCATCGCAAATCCCTTGTAGAACCAGAGAAAGCAACACACTGGACCACTGTTACACTACCATCAAGAGTGCCTACTGGTCAGTAGAAAAGGATGTCATTTTAAGGCGAGTGGAGGAAAGTTTAATGGAGTTGTCAGAGGCAGGTGAGTGCCTGTTAGGTACTGGCAGGGGTGGTGGTTGAGGCTAACCCAATAGAACAGGGGCTCCCAACTTTTTTATGCTACGGACCGATGCCATTAACTGAGGGGTCCGTAGACAGCAGGTAGGGGACCTGACGAAGGGCCTCGGCCCGAAACGTCGACTGTACCTCTTCCTATAGATGCTGCCTGGCCTGCTGCGTTCACCAGCACTTTTTGTGTGTGTTGCCCTATGTGAGAGGTAGGTTTTGACAGAGTTGGGGGTGCCTGATACATACTGGCGGGGGTGGAGGTTGAGGCTGACCCAATACGGGCATTTAAAAATACTCTTAGAAAAGTACATGGATGGTAAGAAAAATGGAAGGTTAGGGGTTGTGTAGGAGGGGAGGATTAGATTGATCATGGAGTAGGTTTATATGGGTTTGCACATCATTGTGGGCCGAAGGGCCTGTACTGTGCTGTATTGTTCTCTGCTCTGTGTTCTGGCCCTCAAAACTTTTCCTATTGATTTTCTTGTCCAATTAGCTTTTAAACATTGTTAATGCACCTGCTTCAGCCACTGGCTTGGTAGCTCATTCCATGTTCTGACCACTCTCTGGGTGAAAACGTTGCCCCCTCAAGTTCCAGTTAAATCTCTCCCCTCTCACCTTAAACCTCTCTCTTTTGTTATTGGTTCTCCACCCCAAGGAACACACTACTCACATTCACCCGATCCATGCCCCTCATGATTTCATACTCCGCAACAAGGCTGATTCTGCAGTGTGAGACAGATTGAGCGTTGCACGTTCAGAGGAGCTGCTAATGGTACAAGATGCTAAACCGAGGTCCCAGCTACACTGTCATCACATCCCAAAAATCTCATTATCACCTGTGCAAAGAAAATCGTTCCAATCATCACAAGCTTTCTTCAAGTGCACATTTGCTGTATTCCGTTTGGTCGCACACTCTTGTTTTTATTTCCACGTTGTTTTCATCTTCCTTCACGCAGCAAGAGCTCTCGCTTGGCTCTGAGCCACAGTGGAAAATCGTGCATTCACTCTTGGCTGATCTCCAACATGTGTGTGATATGTAACCTCAGGTGTGTCAGGTCTCAGAAATCTTAACCTTTAAAGTGCCAAAGCGGAGTGTGTGCGTGCACGCACGTGTGTCCATGTGACTCTGTGTGTCTGTGTATGTGTGCATGTCCCATTGTGTGTATGTAAGAGATTGTGTGTGTGCACATGAGCATATATCTGGTGCACTTATAAGCATGTCTATGTGACTCTGTGTGTAGCTGTCTGTATTTCTATGTGTGTGACTTTGTGACTGTACATATGTGAGTCTCCACATTTATCAGATTGTGTGCATATGTGTGTGTCTATATGATATGTGTTTTTGTGTGTGCGCATAAGCGTGTCTATGTGACTCTGTGTCTGAATGTACTGTACGACTTTGTGACATTTTGTGTGCTGCTGCCACACAGCTCCCCCGACCTGGGTTCAGCCCTGACCTCGAGTGTTGTCCTTGCGAAATCTCCATATGCTCCCTGTGACTGCTTGGGTTTCCTCTGAGAATCTTTACTTTCTCCCACATCCCAAAGATGCTTGGGTTAGCACATAAACAAAAGAACAATATAACTTATCCCCAGTGAGTAAGTGTGAGGGGGTGAGAATTGGGGGCGAGAATGGGGGGGGGATGGGAAATAAAATGAGATTACTGTAAAATCAGTATAAAGGATTGTAGATAGTCAGAATGGACTCGCTGGACTGCAAAGCTTTTCCCAATCATCTTTCCAGCCCGCACTTCCCTTTTCAAAGAATAGCTTTATTTGTCACATGTACATCGAAGCATACAGTGAAATGTGTTGCTTGCATCAAATCAAACCAATGAGGATTGTGCAAGTGTCGCCATGCTTCTGTGCCAACGTAGCCTGCCCACAACTTACTAACCACAACCGTACGTCTCTGGGTGTGGGAGGAATCTGGAGCACGTGGAGGAAGCTAACACGGTCATGAGAAGAGCATACAAACTCCTTACAGACAGCGATGGGAACAGTTTCCAGTCTTACAGCCAGCGCTGTAAAGCATTGCACTAACTGCTACACTATCACGCCGTACTTTTGACCTAATTTTATAAAAATACCATCGAACAATTATTCCTCCCCTTGCTGTCTGGGGAACGTTCCAATAAAAGGGTGGCTGCTGTATTCGAGGTAATTAATCACAGATGGTCGTAAACATTTTTGATGATTATGACGATTGTAAAGTGTATCGTAAAGGTTATTCTACTGAAATCTCATTATGAAACGCACATGCGAACCGCCCTGGTTCCCATTCACGTCACACACCATCGCCATCGGCCTACAGAGAGTAGGTGGAAGAGCTTAAGGCCTGGTGCCAGGCAAATAACCTCTTCCTCAATGTCAAGAAGACAAAGGTGATGGCTATTGACTTCTGGAGAACTCGTACCGCTCACACCCCGCTTTACATTGGCAACACAGCAGTGAAAACTACAAGCAGTTTCAAAATCCTGGAAGTGCATATCTCGCCTTAACTCTCACGGTCCCAGAACACATCCTACAGAGTCAAGAACATTCACCAACGCCTCTACTGTCTGAGGAGGCTGAAGAGAGCTGGACTTTGCACATCCATACTCCCGTCGTTCTACAGATGCGCAGTAGAGAGCATCCTGACAAGCGGCGTCAATGCTTGGTACAGAAACTGCACCGCAGCGGACAGGAAGGCTCTACAAGGGGTAGTCAAAACTGCCCTGGGCATCACTGGCAGCAGGTACCTGCCAACAAGGACATATTTAAAGAAAGGTGCTGGAAAAGGGCCAGTAGCATCCCACAGACCCTGCTCGTGGACTGTTTGTCCCACTCCCATCAGGGAGGAGGCTACGTAGCATCCATGCCAGGACCACCAGTCTCAAAATCAGTTTCTTTCCCCAAGCAGTAAGGCTGATCAACACCTCCACCCACCACTACTTTACTATTTCCCATCAGTCACCTTATGTACTGCCTAGTGTCACCTTATGGACATACAATCAATCTATGTATATAAGCTATCTTATGTATTTATATTTATTGAGTGTTTTTTTGCTATTATTAATATGTTCTTTATCTTTTGTGGGTTTTTTGTGCTGTATCGGATCCAGAGTAGCAATTATTTCTTTCTCCTTACACTTGTGTACAGGAAATGACGTTAAACAACCTTGAATCATGATATGGACGTAAGACACTGTTCCTTCACTGACACTGGGTCTAATTCCTGGGACAAAATAACAAGGAAGGCATGACAAACAAGAGAAGATCTGCAGATGTTGGAAGTTCAGGCAACACACAAAATGCTGGAGAGACTCAGCAGGCCAGGCAGCATCTATGGAAAAGAGTACACTCGACATTTCTGGCCAAGACCCTGCAGCAGGACTCCACTCTTCATCTTTTTTTTCTCCAGTCCTGCACTCTTTTCCACAGATGCCACCTGGCCTGCTGAGTTCCTCCAGCATTTTGTGTGTGTTACAAAGAAGGCATGACAGTACATATATTTCAGTGATGGACAAGTGAAATTTTCTCTTTGGTTCCAGAGCCTGATGGTTGAGGGGAAGGTCTGCCGTAGGGACTACAATTCCTGATGTTTCTTTGGGTTTTACTCCCAAAGCCCTCCCCATGAGTGGGTTTGGTGCAAGGCAGTGTGAGTTTGAGATCAGAGTTTTCCTTCTCCAAGATAAGCTGCTGACCCACATGATGAGCTCTTTCTGCCTGAAGCAACTGGTTTTAAGGCACCAGTAATTTGCTTTTGCCCCTTCTGTCAGTAGAAGTGGTTTCACCGGCGTTAGTAGCTAAGCCACACATGAAGGCCAGGAGCTGGACTTGGTTGCCAGAGGCCTCTTGAGACACACGCCACTGGGAGCATTTAATAGGTAGTGGGAGCTTATCCCCCCCACCACACCCGGTTATAACAACCTTAAAGAATTGCAGCATTCATAAGAGAAACACAAATTAAACACAATTTTTACAAAACACTACACAAGTAGAACGAAAAGAACAAATTCCATTCGGATGCAAGGTGATGGAAGTGGTCACAGTGCTGCTAAACTGTATTGATTAGGGTTGTTCGGATTGTCAAGAGTTTTCTTAAGGTTGTTATCACCGGGGTTGATAGTGAGGATGAGCTCCCACTACCTACTAGACACATCCAATGGTGTGAGTCTCAAATAGCCTCTGACAACCAAGTCCAGCTCTTGGCCTTCATGAGTAGCTTAGCTACTAAGGCTGGCAGAACCGCTTCTACTGACAGGAGAAGGGACAAAGGCAGGTTACAGGCGCCTTAAAACAAGTCACTTCAGGTAGATGGGCTCATCTGTCGTGGTTGGCAGCTCATCTAGGAGAAGGAAAATTCTGATCTCAAGCTTATGGCTGTACCCTCTCATGGGGAAGATTTAGGGAGTAAACACCAGGGAAAAATCCAGAGCTGGTGTCCTTGAGACACTCCTACGTTGAGTTCCACACTGACTGGCAACCCCTGCAACGCCACTGGTGCCAAACTGTATCGGTCTCTGCTGTTCCTTTCGATTCATCAGCTGCGTGGAGAGGGGGAGCCTGCTGCATGGGCAACAGCTTGCTCTCTGTATCGTACTGTCCAGGCTTGGGTACTAGATTTGTATTATGTGGACAGCCAGGATACAATATCCATGGTTGATCCTGACCAATGGAGGTCCTCAAGGGATTGTCAAGAGAGGGCATAAATTAAATGGAAATTTTAAACTTGAGGTAAAAATACTTTGCTCGGGGGAGGGCCTTATGGATTATTGAACTGTGAAGTGGCTCAGTCTGAAATGTGAATAAGCCCATGATCAAACTGAGACATGGTTGTGCTGTGGTGACTGAAATACTTCACAGCTCCGGCAATGGGCGTTCAATTCCTGCCTCTGTCTGCAAGGAGTTTGCACGTGAACACGTGGATTTCCTCAGGATGCTCTGGTTTCCTCCCACGTTCCAAAGATGTACAGAGTAGGGTTAGTAAATCGTGGGCATGATATGTTGGCGCTGGAAGCATGGCGACACTTGTGAGCTGCCCCCAGCACATCCCCGGACTGTGCAGGTTGTTGACGCAAATGACCGTTCACTGCATATGACAAATAAAACAAATCTTTCTCTCTTATCTAATCTGAATGGTAGAACAATTGAGAGGCTGAATGAGCACACCCCGTCCCTATAATAGCATGAATTAAATGTGAATCATAATTTAACAACTGGGGACAATGAGATCCTGTGAGTTAGACACACGCAGTAGGTCAGACAACATTTATTGAGAGGGATAAAAAGCCAACATTTCAAAGTTCGAAGTTTCAAAGTACATATATTATCAGAGTATGTATGCTATATACAACCTTGAGGTTTGTCTCCTCGCAGACAGCCACAAGACAAAGAAATCCAATGGAGCCCATTTAAAAAAAGATAGAGGAATAAAGAGCTGTCGCCTGTTTATTTCCCTCCATAGCTGCTGCCTGACCTGCTGAGTTCTTCCAGCAGTTGCGTGTGTTCCTCTGGATTTCCAGCATCTGCAGAATCTCTTGTGTCCTCTGGGTTAGAGATGGGTCACAATACAGGTAGAATGTGGAGTGGAGACATGGTGGGTACAAACTACCACGTAATCACACATCATTACCTTAGGATTTACCTGCAACCCAACAATCTCCTGAGAATCCATCATCTAACCCTCCCTAACCTTTGCAGTGTTATCACTTCAGTAGCCAAGGTATCAAACGGCACAGCACAGTCCTGTAAATCCCTTTGGAGTTCCTGTGTTACAAGCACTAATCCAGTGGCAGAGCCCGGAGGAAACTGCATTATTTAATCATTGACCAAATATGGCACAAACGTCAGAGAAAAGGGGAGTTCCAAATGAAAAAAAAACATCATTCAAAGCAAGGAGGTGTGAAATAGTTCTGAATATTTGTATTTAACACTCAATGCCTTGTGATTCCCTACAGGAGCCAGTTTCTAAAGCTCTGTGGCTTTGTTGGGTATGTGAGGAATGCCCCTATCGTCTCCATCCACCAATATTTAATTTAGATTCAGTGATAGGCACAAGTATCTGTCTGGTACAAATACCAGGTCACAGGCAGTAAGGTAACTGGTTTCATTTTTCCATTAACACAGCAGAAACTTCTGTAACTTACAGTGTGCTGAGCAGAAGTGCAATAAATATGTAAATCATTTAACAATAAGGCAGTTGTGAAGTTAAGGATGTATCAATTACACCACCTAGTGTGACGCTATTACAGTTCGGGTCGTTGGAGTTTAGAGTTCGATCCTGGCCTCCTCTGTAAGGAATTCGTGCGTTCTCCATGTGGGATGCACAAGTTTTCTCTGAGTGCTCTGGTTTCCGCCCGCTGTCCAAAGGCATACTGGTTAGTAGGTTAACTGGTCATTGTAAGTTGTCTCGTGATTAGGTTAGGTTTAATTAGGGGCTGTCGAGTTTGCTGGCCAGCGCGACTCAAAGGGCTGGAAGGGCCAATTCCACATTGTATCTCAATAAATAAATAAATATATAAATGGTATTCTATTGAATTTAAAAGGGTGAGGGATGATCAGACAGGAGTTTTCCCACCTTACGTAGAAGTCCTGTATTATCCTGAACGGGGAGTCTCAGAGTTTCACTCTAAAAATCTGACACAGTCATTTCAAGGATAAATTAAGGGAACATTCTACACATGGTGAGTGGTAGGGATTTAGAACACTATTCTGCAAAAGGCAATTGACCATTGGGTCAATTAATTTTAAATCTGTGATTGATTTTTGCTGACAAGAGTGAGGTGTGCAAAAAGTCAGATACCACTTGCAATCTCACTGAACAGTATTCATTGGAAGAGCTTTGATATGTCACCAGAGACGCTCGCAAGTTTCTACAGATGTACCGTGGAGAGCATTCTGACTGGTTGCATCACCGTCTGGTCTGGAGGAGCCACTGCACAGGATCAGAAAAATCTGCAGAGGGTTGTAAACACAGTCACCTCCATCATGGACACTAGTCTCTGCAGCATCGAGGACATCTTCAAAAGGCAATGCTTCAACAAGGCAGCATCCTTCAGTAAAGGCCCTCACCACCCTGGACATGCCCTCTTCTCATTGCTACCATTAGGGAGGAGGTACAGGAGCCCGAAGACACACACTCAATGCTTTAGGAGCAACTTCTTCATCTCCACCATCAGCTTTCTGAATAGTCCATGAACCCATGAACACTACCTCACTGTTTTACTCACTTTCTGCACTTCTTATTCATTTACTGTTTTATATTTCTTGTGTAATGTACAATAATTTTTTTTATTTTTGCTGAGTATTTCCAGAACACATAAGAGACTCTGGAAATCCAGAACCACACACACAAAATGCTGGAGAAACTCAGAACTGTGTCAGGGTGATGACTTCCTCTCTGTAGGCTGCCTCATCATTATTTGAGATTAGGCCAATCAGTGTAGTGTCGTGAGCAAATTTAATTAGCAGATTGGAGCTATGGGTGGTGACACAGTCATGGGTGTACAGAGAGTAAAGTAGGGGGCTTAGTACCTGGTGTAAGTGTGTGTCTTACACATTTTTCTTGCGGTCGCAAGTCACTGTTGGACATTGGCAATACAAAGTACTGCAGGTCCTGTTCATTGGTGAGACCAATGGCAGGGAAGCTGCATGGCCTCGGTTGTAGCATGGACCAAGCCCTTATGCCATGGCATTGCCTATTACAGCCACTTAGGCAAGGACGCACTGGAGGAGGTGTGGGAGAGAACAAAGGTGTGGCAGGTACCTGGAATCCTTACTGCTTTGCGGGCCGGCCCCTGCAGACCAGCTCTCCTGTTGGTGTTCTCTCCAGTGTTCGCTCCCTGGAAGGTAAGCTGGATTGCTTTTGTTCTGCAGCTGACACAGAGCGAGATAAGGAACTGCTATGCACTTGTTCTTGCTGTAACATGGCTCCAGGACAACATCCCATGCATCAATCTTCAGGCCATGCCACTCAGGGACTTGTGTTAATATTATTTTTTGTTACGGTAACTGTATATGAAGTGCGTGACTGTCTGTAGTGTGTTTTGCACCTTGGCCCCAGAGGACACTGTTTCATTTAGCTGTATACATGTATATAGTTGAATGACAATTAAACTTCAACTTGTAGTTAAGAATTTCCCTTTCAAGCTTGTTAATTCAAGCAGCTAACTCTTTCTAGTTGTGGAGACTGTCTAATTCCCATTCCGTGTCTGATGGAGTCCAAAGGTGATAATTCTTAGTTCTACATTTCATGCTGTGGTAATTGTCCGTCTCTCAATGCACAGCGGAGTTCGGTTTCAATTGCTGCAGTTTCCAGCTTTATGTCAGCAAAGTGACAACACTTGAAACATTCACAAATACAGAGCATGGAAACGATGAGAAAAGTTATTAACTGACTGGAGTTCTCTGATGGTTAACGACTTAGTGAATCAGAGAATCGGATAAAAAACATGTGCAGCTCAGAGGCTCCAGCGTGATCTGATTCACTTAACGGATTGAGTCGTGTTCCTTTCCCACAAACTATTGGATCTCTATAAAGTACAGGGGATCCCACCCTGGGGTCTATGGCATAAAAAAAAGTTTGGGAACCCCTAAAGGATATAGTATACTGTATGCATATATATATACACACACTATTTACACACACTACTGTGCAAAAGTCTTAGGCACATATACGTATATAGCTAGGGTGTCCAAGAGTTATGCACAGTACTATAGTAGTTTTATGTATTGCACTGTACTGTTGCTACAAGAAAAAATAATTTCTTAATATATATGAGTGATGATAAAACTGATTCTGATCTGGGTCTCTATTATTGACTGAGAGTGGGAAGGAGGCAGGGAGAGGGGAATCATGGTTGGGACAAGGGGAAGGGAGAGGGGAGGGAGCAGGAAGCACCAGAGAGACATTCTGCAATGATCAATAAACCAATTATTTGGAATCAAATGACCCTGCCTGGTGGCTCGGTGTGTTGCACACGTGCCATTCCCCTGTCCCTGGCGCTCTTTCTCTGTCACCTGTCCCACACCCCTCACATTGGTGCTACTCTGTAGTGTTCGCTGGATTGCTTGCTTCTGCAGCTGACCCAGTGTGAGATGAGGAACTGCCACGTGCTTGCTCTTACCGAAAAGTGGCTCCAGGACAACATCCCCTGCACCACCAATCTCCAGGCCATGCCACTCAGGAACTTGTGCTAATAATATTTTGTGACTGTATACAACTATATATGTTGTGTGTGGCTGTATGTATTGTGTTTTGTACCTTGGCCCCAGAGGAACGATGTTTTCATTTAGCTGTGTACACGTGTATGACAATTAAACTTGAACTTGATAAGATCGGGGTTTGTTGCTCCCCCTACAGACTGCATGGGGTTCTTCTGGGTGCTCTGGCTTCCTCCTACATTCCAAAAAGATTATGGGCTGGGGTTAGAGAGTTGTGAGCATGCTTTGTTGGATCTGAAAGTGTGGCAACACTTATGGGCTGCCTTCAGCACAATCTTTGCTGATCTGAATTAACACAAACAATGCATTTCACTGTACGTTTCGAAGTATTGATATACATGTGACAAATAAGGTTAATTTTATAAGAAAATTCTGCTCTCCTCACATCAGACAGTTAATAGGAGAGATCACTGTGCAGTGTGCTCAGTTTCAGTTGTATCATGCTCAGTGGCAAACAGTTTGGATTCTGTTGTTCAGTAATTTAGCCGAGGACTGTATACAGTTTTGGGGCCTGTTCTTTACTGAGTTAGAACAGGGCTCACTGACAGACACACACTAAGACAAACAAACCAAAAACTCAAAGACAGACCAAAGGAGCACGCAAAGTGGCTTTGCTGAACTCCCTAAAGTGGTTTCAAACTGAAATATATGCTGTTAGCTCAGATTGCAGATTAAAGTCCTAACTCTCTGTTTCGAAGGCAAGACCAGCACTGTGTATTTCATATCTCAATGATGTTCATTAGTTGTGATAGGAATCAGGGGAGACCTTAAGCCTATCAGACATTGGAGCAGAATTAGGCTATTTGGCTTTGGTCTGACCAACGCCTTATAAAATCTCAGCTTTAATTATACCAATCAGCCAAATGGTCTGCCATTCCTTCATGGCTGATTTATTATCCCTCTCAATTCTATTCTCCTGCCTCCTCCCCGTATCCTTACTAATCAAGAACCTAACAGCCTCAGCTTTAAATATATCTAATGACTTGGCTTCCAAAACCATTCGTGCCCATGAATTCCACAGATTCACCACCCTCTGGCTAAAGAAATTCCTCCCCATCTCTGTTCTAAAAACAGGTGGTATCCGAAAAGAGGTTGCTATCCAAATTGCATGCCATCTTGGACAATGTCTCCCATCCACTACATAATGTACTGGTTGGGCACAGGAATACATTCAGCCAGAGACTCATTCCACTGAGATGCAGCACAGAGCGTCATAGGAAGTCATTCCTGCCTGTGGCCATCAAACTTTACAACTCCTCCCTTGGAGGGTCAGACACCCTGAGCCAATAGGCTGGTCCTGGACTTATTTCCTGGCATAATTTACATACTACTATTTAATTATTTATGGTGCAACTGTAACAAAAACCAATCTCGCTCAGGATCAATAAAGTATGACTATGACTATGGCTTCTAAAGGAGTATCCTTGTATTCTGATACTGTGCCCTCTAGTCCTAGACTATAAGAAATATCCTCTCTATCTAAACCTTTCAGTATTTGTTAGGTTTCAATGAGATCCCTCTTCATTCTTCTAAACTCAAGCTAGTTCAGGCCCGGAGCGCCTCTTAGGTTAACCCTTTCATTCCCAGGATCATTCTTGTTACCCTCCTCTGGACCCTGTCCAATGTCAGCACATTATTTTTTTGATAAGGGGACTAAAACTGCTCACCATATTCCAAGTGTGGTCTGGCCAATATCTTATAAAGTCTCACCTTTAATAGCACCAATCAGCCAAATTTTATTTATAATGAGGAAAGGGAAGAGATAATATGTGTATGCTATTGCATCTGAACAATATTCTCATCACTGTTTGCCACTGAACTGTCACTGCAAAACAATTTCACCACACATAAGAGAGTGATAGTAAATAAATCTGCTTCTGATTTCAAAATATATGGATGAAGTGCAGGGGAATTTAGACATACAGCACAGAACCGACCTTTCCAGCCCAATGAGCTGTAAGACCCAGCAACCCACCTATATAAACCTAACCCAATCAAAGTGTTGTCAAAGTATTGTACAATACAACTCTGATATTCGTCTTCTCCAGGTAGCCATGAACTACAAAAAAAACCATAGCTGTTGAAAGCATCAACTCCCCCCTCTCCCACCACCCCTGGCATGAAAAAGATAAAGAAATGAAGCCCCCACCCCCGCCCCACAGAAAAAAACAGCAACAATAACAATCCCCAGCCCCCTCACTGACAGAAAAGAACAGTGACACTAGCATCAAAACCTCCAACCGCAACCACCCCCCCCACACACACACACACACACACACACACACACACACACACACCCACACACACACACACACCCCTAACATATCGCCCACCTGCCAATCGGCCACAAGAAAGAAAACACTGAAAAACTGAAGGAGACCAATGTAAAGTACAGTCCAAAAATCACATACGTCTCAGAATATTGAAAACATCTTTCTGTCAGCATACAAGGAGAGCAGCCGCATGAACTCAGTCCTTCCGTAAAGAGTGACCGCCAACCCGGGTCCAAACGCCGCTGACCATTGTTGCCCCAGTGGCCACCATTGGGAGCGATCACTGACTCCCTCCACATTCATCTCAATTCTTCAATCTTCCTCACCGCCTTGAGATGGAGTCACTCATGACCTCACGCCCCGTCCCTGGCCTTTTCCAGGTCAGCTCGTGTCCTCAGTCCTTTTCTGGTCCCCAACTCTTATCACCATTAGGCAGCTCTCCAGACACAGCAGGCTGCCAGATCATTCGATCGAGTTCCAAACTGCACAGCACAGGGTCTAACAGTTTCCGTAACATAAGTACAACAAAAAGAACAAGCAGAAGTCTTACAAAAAGTGAAATAATTGCAGAAATTGGCTATCTGAAAGATGTGGCCTGAGGAATTGTTGTTTACTGGAGCCATCTTGACTGGAAGATCATGAGACTATGTTGGCAGGATGGAGATGCGTCTCTACCAAAGGAGGTGTAAGGTGCTCCTTCCTTCCACTAGCCTGCAGGTCACCCTTGGGCAAGGTGTAGCACCTACCTAGTGCCAACCCCCGCCCCACCTCCGATCAGGATCATGTGAAGCCATGGGAGCAGGCGGTGCAGATCTCAAGTTCTAGTTATGTGACCATTGACACCAGGCAGACAGTCTTTGAAAAGTATTGATAAAGGTTGGGATCACCCATCTTGTAAAGACACTGTACAGAAGAAGGCAATGGCAAACCACTTCAGTGAAAAAATTTGCCAAAAACAATCATGGTCATGAATGGGGAGGAGAGTGAGGATGGCAGTATAGGGGGGTGGGAGGCAGGTGGGGAAGGGGTCTTCCCCATGCACAATGATCCCTCACTACTTCTCAGGTTAGGGACAGATGGAAGACCATAATTGCCCACATCATACGACATGGTACATAATGGTGATCATCATCATGAATCACAGGACAATTTACAATGGCCAGTTAGCCTACTGACCGGTACGTCTTTGGATTGTGGGAGGAATCCTGGAATAGAATGTTCTCCTCACGGGAAGGATGTACAAATTTCTTGCCGAGGATACTGGAATCAAACTGCAAACTCTGACGCCCTGAGCTATAGCAGCTTCGTGCTAACCTCTATGCTTCAGTGGGGCACACTTGGACCAGAAATTTTGCTTTGGTTAACTTGTACCAATGTTTTTCAATGCACCATAGAATGCATACTACCTGCATACATAACGACTTGGTATGGCAACTCCTCTGTGCGTGGCCACTGGAAACTGCGGTGAGTTGTCGACACAGCTCAGCACATTGCAGGAACCAGCCTCCCCTCTATGGAATCTGTCTATATTTCTCACTGGCTCAGTAAACCAGACAGCATAATTTCAGGATTCTGTATCTTCGGTCCAATGGGAGAAGGGAGAAGAGAGAATGTCCCGCCCTGCTGTAGGACTAACTAACAAAGTTGACGGTTGATTGCCTCCTCAGTCAGGTCAATTAGGGATGGACAAAGATGTTGGCATTTCAGCCACACACACACACACTGAAGGAAAAGAAAAATATTCTGTTCTTCCCTGGAACAAGTCAAGCTCTTCCTGCAGTCCACAGGGTTTGTTTCAAAATTCAGCCTTGATGTTAGCTCCTTCTCTGTTCTCTGATTTAACCCCAGGATCTTCTACATCCATAATACTCTTCTGCCCTTTGAACCTTGTCCTTTAGCCTTATTTCCCAGAGCAACAATAGAGAGAGTGCTTGTAAAGTCATGTTCCATGCAACCATTGGTAACAGGAAGCTTAGGTGAGGTATCAGTTGGCCAGTCAAGGGTCAACTTAACCAGGGAGCATTCCCCAACTTTGGAAATGTAGGTTAGGAATTCAGGCTTAGAGCACAACTACCTTAACATTATCCAAATTCTATGCTGTGTACTCTTACCAAGATGAAAAAACACATATCGATCATGATGCAGGTAGATGATTAAGGACCCTCACCTTCCAGCCCATGCCCTCTTCTCACTACTACCATCAGGCAGGACATACAGGAGCCTTACGTCCCACACCACCAGGCTCAGGAGCTGATATTACTCCTCAATCATCAGACTTCTGAGCCAGCGTGTGTAACTTCACTCACCCCAACACTGAACTGACTGCACAATCCGTGGACTCACTTTCATGGAACCTACGACATATGTTCTCAGTACTATTTATTTACTACTTGTGTTTTTTTAAACTTATTTTCACAGTTTGTCTTCTTTTGCACGTTAGCTGCTTGTTAGTCTTTGTGTGCAGCTTTTCGTTGATTCTATTGTTGTACTGTGAGAGACTGCAAGACAATGAATCCCAGGATAGCATCTGGTGGCATGTACATACTTCAATAATAAATTTACTTTGAACTTTGAGCACTGTTAAACACACCACCCTAACTTAAACAGTCCCTAACATGTAGCTCATGGGAGCATATTTCAATAGCATAGAATCAAGGGCACAGTTGGAAGCCATTTGAACATTGTGTCTGCTGTAACCTCCAATGATCAGCTTGTTCCCTGTAACCGCTCTCACTTCATGTTTCCTGACACAAGAAATTCTGCAAGTGCTGAAAATCTTGACCAACACACACAAAGTGTGGGACGAGCTCTCTGGCTTCTGCCCCCTTCCTTTCCTGGTGAAGGCTCTTGGCATAAAACATGAATCCATGGAATAAACATCACTCTTTATTCCTCTCCATTCATCCTACCTGATTTGCTGAGTTCATCCAGCATTTTCTGTGTGTTACTTCACATTTAGACCGTAAGACCACAAGACATAGAACCGGATTCTCTCTTCTATGGTCTGATTTATTATCCCTCTCAACCCCATTCTCCTGCCTTTTCCCCATAACCTCTGACACCCTTACTAATCAGGGATTCAAGGCATTTATAGAATTCTTTCCTGAAACTTGCAGTTAAATCTCCTTTGACACCTTTAAGCAGCACCTTCTAGAACTCAGCTGCTTGACAAAGGTTTGTCAGGACTCAACTCTTGAGATTCTCCCAGTTGTCACTTGTCACTTCTCCCATGTTTGAGGCCAGTTCATTGCCTATATTTAAGAGGGAGTTAGATATGGCCCTTGTGGCTAAAGGGATCAGGGGGTATGGAGGGAAGGCTGGTACAGGGTTCTGAGTTGGATGATCAGCCATGATCATACTAAATGGCAGTGCAGACTCGAAGGGCCGAATGGCCTACTCCTACACCTATTTTCTATGTTTCTGTCCATTTGGTTGGCATATTGTGGTATGGCATTTAATGCAAGTCTTGGGATAAGCTTCTTAACTGGCTGGTAAATCAAGTTCAAATTCAAGTTTAATTGTCACTCAACCATAAATGAATATAGCCAATGAGATAGTGTCCTTCCGGGGGCAAGGTGAAAAACACATTGCCAACAGCACACAGCACACTGTACATAGCACAAATAGCACATTTGGCTGCAATTTCAGAAAAACATACGGTCATAATTTTTTAAAAAATAACATAATCCAAGCCCCTGAGTGACAGGACTGTAGAATTAATGGCGAGTTATCCTGGTCCAGCTTGTTTTACCACCAAACCAACACCGGAGGTCGGCACTGAATGAACACCAGAGCGCAGCACCCAGTAAGCACCGGAGGGCAATGCTGAGCAAACACTGGAGGGCAGTACGGAGTGAACTTCGGAGGGCAGCACTAAGCCAGCGCAGGAGGGAAGCATCACTGGGAAGGTCAGCCCCCAACCCAAGAACTGATTTCAGCACGGGAGATCTTCCGCACCACCTCAGTGTCTCTCCTCCTGGCTGTTGGCAACAAGCAGCCCTGTTGCTTTGGCCTAGTCCTCACCACAACCAAAGCAACACAGCTCCCACACCACCAGTCTCACCGATGAACCAATGAACCAATGAACTGGTCTTGCAGGGCACTACGTTACCAATGTCCGACAGGGTCTTGTGATCACAATAAAAGCACTTGCCCAACGCACCGTCCAGTAGTACGTGACAATCCAGGTGACAACATGTCAACGGTAGACAGTAAGTCCAGCAAGATGTTCTTACTATTCAGCATTGACTTGTGATCATAAAAAGCTGAACAAATACACCTTTAATTGGAACTGGAATGGCCACTGTTACTGAGCGCACTGCCATCTTACCGTAGGCACCATGTTTTGTGATGTTATGGAGTCATACAGTCCCTTCCTATCCACGCCAACCACTAAGCATCTATCTTCCCCTCTGCATTCACCTCCTTTTACTCTTCCCACATTCCTATCAGTTTCTTGTCCCCTCGCTTCCTCCTGAAACATTCCTACTCCAGGGACAAGATACAGCAGACAATTGACCCACCAACTCACGTCTTTAGGAAGAATCTGGAGGAAAGGCATGTGGTTCGCAGGGAGAACGTGCCAACTCGGGCACAGGAAGCACCGGAGGTCAGGGTTGAACCCAGGTACCCAGAGCTGTGAGACAGCTAGAGCTGCCATTACTTTCCTTTCTCTTGCACCTTTTATACTAAATCATAGTGTACTACAGCACAGAAACAGGCCCTTCTGCCCATCTAGTCCATGCCAAACTGATCTTCTAGCTAGTCCCATCTGTTCAAGTTCAATTTAATTGCCATTCAACATTACATCTGTGTTTTTTTTATTTATTTATTGAGATACAGCGTAAAATAGGCCCTTCCAGCCCTTTGAGGCTCACTGCCCAGCAATCCCCTGATTAGATCCGAGCCAAATCATGGGACAATTTTCAGTGACCCATTAACTCACCGCCAGTAGCCAGATATGTTGGGAAACCCATGAGGTCAAGGGGAGAACATCCAAACTCCTTACAGGCAGTGACGGGAATTGAACCATGGGTCACCTGTCCTGTAAAGCGTTGTGCTAACCACTACACCACCATGTCACCCCCTACAGCTCAACAAAACATTGTTCCCCTGGGGCCCAGGTGCAAAACACACTGCATGCCGTCACACACAGAACATGTCGTTACCATCCAGTGCGTACAGTCACGGAGTAATATTAGCACAAGTCCCTGACTGACGTGGCCTGAAGGTTGACAAGTGAGGTGCACGTTTAGGTGAGACAGTATAATGTTACTGACACTAATTATGGTAAAACAAGCAGTCATATAAATATGTGAAACAGCAGCAATAAAAGATGAAAATGACCAGTGCAGGATGAGAACGTGCCTGTGAGTGGAGGAGTGCAGGGGCCTTATAGACAATATCCTTCCAAAACCCCCTCATCCACATATTTATCTAAACTTCTCTTAAATGTTACAATTGAACCTGCATCCACCATTTCCGCTGGGGTGCTTGTCCTGCACTCACACCACCCTCTGAGTGAAGAGGTTCCCCCCTCAGTTCCCTGTTGAATGGTTCACCTTTCACCCTTAACCTATGAACTCTATTTCTTGTCTCACCCAAGCTGAGATGAAAGGGTCTGCATTCATTCACCCAGTCTATGCCCCTCGGAGAAAGCAATTTTTCTATTAAATTGTCCAGAACCAAGGACAGGTGACCTCAGTGCACGGGATGGCAAGGATAACGTGAAACACAGGGAGGACACGACCCCATCTCCTTCTTCACAGTGAACACATTCAACAGAAAGTCAAGAAAAAACATTATAAATGCACGTTAATTCTTTATCAGAAGAAAATGCATTTTCATGTATCTGTTACACATGATGCCTCTTCTGATATGTTGGGAAACTCAGACATAAAGGCACTGCCTCAGGTTCTAAATGTACTGCAGAGAGAGAGTTCAATTAATCAGAGTTCCAAAATCCAGATAACTTGAGCCACAAGAATGTCAACAAGTCTTATTTATCAGTTTGATCTCTTTAAGGGGCCAACAACAAGATATGTCTGCATTCTGACATAAAGGTTGAAACCGGCGGAGAGAGGACTTTGAGCAAGTTAGTCTAAGTTAACATGCTATCTACTGTACGCAATCTTTGGTTGGAGACTCAACATTGAGTTTGATAATATCTGGGTATTGGTTATTGTCACGTTGTAAGCTTCGATGGTCAAAGATGCTTCCAGAGGAAGGGTGTGGGTTGGAACAAGTAAGTCAAGAGACAATGGTACTTCGTGAAAGAATCTTCAATTCGCTGGGCAGCTATTTGAATCAGAATCAGGTTTAATGATATATTACCTGAAATTTGTTGTTGCATGGCAGCAGTACTTTGTAATACATAATAATAAAAAACATTATTATTGTTGTAAACAAGAGAATCTGCAGATGCTGGAAATCCAAGCAAAACACACAAAATACTGGAGGAACTCAGCAGACTAGGCACCAGGCAGAATCTGTGAAAAGTAAGAAGTATATATATATATATAAAGTTAAGTTAAATAAATAGTCCAAAAAAAGAAAAAAAAAAGTAGTGAGGTGGGGTTCTTGGGTTTAACGTCTATTCAGGAGGGGAAGAAGCTGTTCCTGAATCGCTGAGTGTGTGCCTTCAGGCTTCTGTACCTCCTTCCTGACAGTAACAGTGAGAAAAGGCATGTCCTGGGTGGTGGGGGTGCTTAATGATGGACGCTGCCTTTTAGAGGCATTGCTCCTTGAAGGTGACCTGGATACTACGGAGACTATTGCCCGTGATGGAACAGACTAAGTTTACAACTCTCTGCAGCTTATTTCGACCCTGTGCAGTGGCCTCCCCACCGTCCCCCCACCCCCATACCAGACAGTGATGCAGCCAGTCAGAATGCTGTCCATTGTACATCTGTAGAAATTTGCAAGTGTCTTTGCTGACATATCAAATCTCCTCACACTCCTAATGTGGGAGTTCGGTCAATACCAAGGGTTCCTAAGCATTTTTATGCCATGGACCCCTACCATTAACCGAGGGATCCGGGAACGCCTCTGGTCTATACCATAAGAGGTGACACGGTAGCATAGTGGTGAGTGTAAATCTATTACGTCACCAGGGATCAGAGATTGGGGTCAATCCCTGCTGCTGTCCGTAAGGAGTCTGTACCTTCTCCCAATGACTGCGAGGGTTTCCTCCGGGTGCTCTGGTTTCCACCCACATTCAAAAGACATATGGTTGGGGTTAGTAAGTCGTGGACATGCTATGCTGGCACCGGAAGTGTGACGGTACCTGTTGGACGAACCACGGTAGCGTAGAAGTTAGCACAACGCTAGTATAACTTGGGCCATTCCAGAGTTCAGAGTTCAATCCCAGCGTCCGCGGTAAGGATCTCTGTGCATCCTCTACGCAGAATACATGGGTTTCCTCCAGGTGCTCCAGTTTCCTCCCACAGTCCAAAGACCTCCGGTGTAGGTTCATTGGTCATTGTAAATTGTCCCATAATTGGCTTAGGGTTAATAGTAATTGTGGGGCTTGCTGGGCCAGCATGGCCAAAGGGCTGAAAGGGCCTACTCCACATGGTTTCACTAATGAAATAAATAATTATAGTCAGATTATGTTGGTCACTGAGGCAAACGGTGCATTTCCCTGTATGTTTTGATGTTTCAATGTACCTGTGACAAATAAAATTAATCTTTTAAAACTACAGACGTACCAGCAGCTCTACATGCAAATAGGTTTGAAGCTTAAAATAACTCTTTATCTTTGAAGGGTACATTTTACAGAGGACAGGTACTTAGGGTGTTTTGATTTGAAAGCATGTGCCCCAGAAGACATTGGAAAAACGGGGGTTGTCTTCTCGCGAGCGACAGATGCTGAGGGGTGGGGGTTTGTGATAGAAATTGATAAGATCAAGACAGGCATTCTTTTCACATAGTCCAATGGCTAAATCTAGAGGCCATGCATTTCTGGTGAGGGGAGGAAAATTCAAATGAGATGTACACGGCAAGTTTGTTTTATACAGAGAGCTTTGAGAGGGAATGAGCTGCCAGGATTTGGCAGTTTGTGGAGATTCAGCATGACATCTAAGACTTTGATGGACCTCTGTGGATGTGTGGTGGAGAGTACGTTGACTGGTTGCAACAGGGCCTGCTGTGGAAGCACCATGGGCCTTGAATGGAAAATCCTACAGAAGGTAGTGGATACACAGTCTATCATGGGTATAGTCCTCCCAAACATTGAGCACATCTACACGGAGTGCTGTCACAGGAAAACAGCATCCATCATCAGGGACCCCCACCACCCAGGTCATGCTCTCTTCTCACTGCTGCCATCAACAAGAATTTTCTGGAGCCTCAGGACTTACACCACCAGGTTCAGGAACAGTTATTACCCCTCAACCATCAGGTCCCACACCACCAGCTTCAGGAACAGTTATTACTCTTACAACCATCAGGCTCTTGAACTAGAAGGGATAACTTCACCCACCCCAGCACTGAACTGTTCCCACAACCAATGGACTCACTTTCAAGGACTCCATCTCATGTTCTCAATATACATTGTTTATTTATTTGTTTGTTTGTTTATTTATTTCTTTTTGTATCTATACAGCTTGCTGTCTTCTGCACCCTGGTTAAACATCGTGGTTGGGTGGTCTTTCAATGATTCGATTATGGTCATTATTCTATTCTGGATTTATTGAGTATGCCCATAAGAAAATGAATCTCAGCGTTTTGTATGGTGACATATATGTATTTTGATGACAAATTTACTTAGAACTTTGAACAGGGCTGCTGTTGGAGGCAGATGCAATAAAGGTGTTTAAGATAGACAGGCACATAATGGAGGGCTGTGTTCAGACAGAAAGTGTAATGTATGGATCTACTTCTTTTAGAACGATGACTCCCCTTGGCACTAATTATCGACTGATAACTTATGTATGTGCATTGATATGTTGCTCTCTCTGCAAAGTGAACATTCACGTTAACTGCTTCTCTGGGTGTGTGCCTTTATTTAGTTGATACATCGTTGTACAGACACAACAGAAAGAAGTTGTTTAATTAGATGTTATTAACTTAATTAGGCTAGCACAACATTGTGGGCTGAATAACCAGTACCTGTGCTGTACCGTTCTTCAGGAGAGGAAAACCAGAGATCATGAGCCAGTCCTCATCAGAGGATCAGAGGTGGAGGGGGTCGGTAACTTTAAATTCCTGGATGTCACTATCTCAGAGGACCTGTCCTGGACCCATCATGTAAATGTAATTGCAAAGATAGCACAACAGTGCCTTTTCTTCCTTACGAGTCCACAGAAATTTGGTATGCCATCAAGAACTTTGACAAACTTCAATAGATGTGTAACGGAGAGTGTATTGACTGGCTGCATCACAGCCTGGTATGGGAACACCACTGCCTTTGAACTGAAAATCCTACCAAAGGTAGTGGATTCAGCCCAGTACATCACAGGTAAAGCCCTCCTCACCATTGAGCACGTCTACATGAAATACTTTTGTGGGAAAGCAGCATCCATCATCAGAGATCCTCACCACCCAGGCCACACTCTTTTCTCGCTGCTGCCACCAGGTAGAAGGTACAAGAGCCTCAGGACTCACTGCACCAGGTTCAAGAACAGTTACTACCCCTCAGCAATCAGGCTCCTGTAGAAAAGGAGATAACTACACTCATCCATTGAGATTTTTCCACAACCAATGATCTCACAGTAAGGACTCCTTGTCTTGTTATTTCATGCTCTCGATATTTACTACTATTTATATTTGCATTTCAACAGTTTGCTGTCTTCTTTGCTCTACTCGATCTTTCATAGATTCTATTATAGTTCTATAGATTTGCTCAGTGTGCCCGCAGAAAGATGCATCTCAGGGCTGTGTTTGGTGACAAATATGTACTCTTATAATAAAATTTACTTTGAAGTTTATACTTCATGCTGTGTTCTGTGCAGTTGCCCAAAGAACTGGGACGAAAGTAAGATGAAATTTTTATGCAATAATTAAATGGTGCCTGAAGGGGTGGTGCAAGTGTAAATTATGATGTGAGAAGTTCATCTCTCGTAACTCGGTGGGTTCTCCGTACCCTGGCTAGGTGCAAAAGGGAAGTCAAAAAGCTGAGTCACCATTAGATTGTTTTCAATAATATTACATTCATTGGATCTACAACACCAATCCCTGCAAAGAATTTTAAAAATGGGATAAATGGAGGATTAGTGTCGATGGGTATTCCATTAGATTGTGATTCAGAGTATTGATAGGCATGTTCTTCTGCTGCGCCGCTCTGGAATTCAAAGTTGAAAAAGGCTTACAGTGGTATGCAAAAGTTTGGGCACACCGGTCAAAATTTCTGTTACTGTGAATAACTAAGCGAGTAAAAGATGACCTGATTTCCAAAAGGCATAAAGTTAAAGATGACACATTTCTTTAATATTTTAAGCAGGATTACTTTTTAATTTTCATCTTTTACAGTTTCAAAATAACAAAAAACAAAAAGGGCCTGAAGTAAAAGTTTGGGCACCCTGCATGGTCAGTACTTAGTAACACCCCCTTTGGCAAGTATCACAGCTTGTAAACGCTTTCTGTAGCCAGCTAAGAGTCTTTCAATTCTTGTTTGGGGGATTCTCACCCATTCTTCCTTGCAAAAGGCTTCTAGTTCTGTGAGATTCTTGGGCCGTCTTGCATGCACTGCTCTTTTGAGGTCTACCCATAGATTCTCGATGATGTTTAGGTCAGGGGACTGTGAGGGCCATGGCAAAACCTTCAGCTTGCGCCTCTTGAGGTAGTCCATTGTGAATATTGAGGTGTGGTTAGGATCATTATCCAGTTGTAGAAGCCATCCTCTTTTCATCTTCAGCTTACAGACGGTGTGATGTTTGCTTCCAGAATTTGCTAGTATTTAATTGAATTCATTCTTCCCTCTACCAGCGAAATGTTCCCCATGCCACTGGCTGCAACACAAGCCCAAAGCATGATCGATCCACCCCCAGGCTTAACAGTTGGAGAGGTGTTCTTTTCATGAAATTCTGCACCCTCTTTTCTCCAAATATACCTTTGCTCATTGAGGCCAAAAATTTCTACTTTAACTTCATCAGTCCACAGGACTTGCTTGCTTAGATGTTCCTGTGCAAACTTCTGACACTGAATTTTGTGGTGAGGATGCAGGAAAGGTTTTCTTCTGATGACTCTTCCATGAGGGTCATATTTGTGCAGGTGTCGCTGCACAGTAGGACAGTGCACCACCACTCCAGAGTCTGCTAAATCTTCCTGACGGTCTTTTGCAGTCAACCGGGGGTTTTGATTTGCCTTTCTAGCAATTCCTACAAGCAGTTCTCCCGGAAAGTTTTCTTGGTCTTCCAGACCTCAATTTGACCTCCACTGTTCCTGTTACCTGCCATTTCTTAATTACATTACAAACTGAGGAAACAGCTACCTGAAAACGCTTTGCTATCTTCTTATAGCCTTCTCCGGCTTTGTGGGCATCATTTATTTTAATTTTCAGAGTGCTAGGCGGCTACTTTAAGGAGCCCATAGCTGCTGATTGTTGGGACAAGGTTTGAGGAGTCAGAGTATTTATAAAGCTTTGAAATTTGCATCACTTGTCCTTTCCTAACGATGACTGTGAACAAACCATAGCCCGAACAAGCTAATTAAGGTCTGAGACCTTGTTAAAAGTTATCTGAGGGCTCAAATTCTTGGGATGCCCAAACTTTTGCATAGTGCTCCTTTCCTTTTTTTCACTCTAAAATTGTACAAAACAAAAATAATACACAAATCTTGCTTAAAATGTTGAAAAGAATGTTTCATCTTTAATTTTATGACTTTTGGAGATCGTTTCATCTTCTACTCACTTAACTATTCACAGTAACAGAAATATTGACCAGGGGTGCCCAAACTTTTGCATGCCACTATATACTCGGACTACAATGCACAGCGGAGGGTTATATCTACTGGGAGAAGTAGCCTATGAGTCTGACTGAGTTATCAACTCACCTTCACTGTGATGGAGAGGCTTGCGAGATCCTGAGAATCCCAGAGTGATACTGCCTAGAGCTTAGCTCCTGGTAGGGTCACACATGGCGGGGAAGTTCTAGACAAAGAGAAATCCAAGCAAGATCTCAACGGTGGAGCTGGTGGAAGATAATGATAAATCACAGCGGCAGTAAAGACAGAGGAATGATGCGGCAGTGAAGGGTCCCCAGTCATCTTGCATTCCATGCCACTGGACCCTGACCCCCATCTGTCAAGGACTGTGTGGTGACTGACTGTGCATCAGCCTCCCCACGTTATCATGCACAGGCGTTCTCTATTAAGGCAATCCATACTAAATCATATGGATCCTGGATTAGCCGCTGCAGCCACTTGTGGACCCACCAATAGAAAACCCCTCAGGAGAACATCATACTTGACTGGAGAGATCACACAACATTTTCAACCCATCCAGCAACTCTTCTGCAGCAAGCTCATTAGCTCCAGGGCTACTCCCATCTGTCTTGTTCATTTGTCCAAAGCCTACATGACTTAAGTAAAGTTTAGCAGTAAATGATGGTTATCTCAAAAGTTTTCACTATCTTAAGAAAGGATTGTTCATAGACTCCTGCCTCTCTGGCTCTCCTGAACCACTCAGAAGTGACTAGGTTAACTACCCAAGCATCAGTCCACATCTCTGCTTACTTTTCTTTGGTTACGTTGAGAGATGGACCGTGGAGAGCACTCTGACTGCTTGCAACACGATCTGGTATCATCACCATTATGTGCTGTGTCATATGACATGGGTGATCATGGTCTTTCCATGACTATTATTGGTCCTGGCAAATTTTTCTACAGAAGTGGTTTGCCATTGCCTTTTTCTGGGCAGTGTCTTTACAAGATGGGTGACCCCAGCAATTGTCAATACACTTCAGAGATTGTCTGCCTGGTGTTAGTGGTCACATAACTAGGACTTGTGATATGCACCAGCTGCTCATACAACCATCCACCACCTGCTCCCATGACTTAACATGACCCTGGTCAGGGAGCTAAGCAGGTGTTACACCTTGTCCAAGGGTGACCTGCAGGGTAGTGGAGGGAAGGAGCACCTTACACCTCCTTTGGTACCTCCACCCCACCACTCTACCATCTGGTATGGAGATGTCAACGCACTGATTGGGAAAAGGCTGCAGAGGGTTGTAGACTCAGGCAGCTCAATCACAGGCACTAGCCTCATCACCGTTGACGACACCTTCAGTGGGTGCTGTCTCAAGAAGGTGGCATCCATTACTAAGGACCCTCATCACCCAGGACATGCCCTCTTCTCATTGCTACCATCAGGGAGGAGGTACAGGAGCCTAAAGTCACACACTCAACATTTCAGGAACAGCTTCTTCTCCTCCACCATCTGATTTCTGAATGACACACAAAACCATGAACACTACCATGAAAAGAGCACAAAATCAACTCTTAAAAAGAGATTTTGCTGATGCTGGAAATCTTGAGCAGTACGCCCAAAATGCTGGAGGTTCTCAGCATCTATGGACCATAAGGCCATAAGACATAGGAGCAGAATGTCCATTCAGCCCATTGAGTCTGCTGTACCATTCCATCATGGTTAATTTACTTCCCCCCAATACCATTCCCCTGCCTTCTTCCTGTAACCTTCCATGCCCTTATTAATCAAGAATTTATCAACCTCTGCTTTAAATATACCCAATGACTTGGCCTCCACAGCCATCCGTGGCAATGAATTCCATAGATTCATCACTCTCTGGCTGAAAAAAAATTCCTCCTCACCTGTGTTCTAAAGGGAAGGCCTTCTACCCTGAGGCTGTGTCCTCTAGTCCTCGACTCCCCTACTGAGAGAAATATCCTCTCCGCATCCAATTTATCTGGACCTTTCAATAGGTTTCAATGAGATCCTCCCTCATGCTTCTAAACTCCAGTGAGTACAGGCACAGAGCCATCAAATACACCTCATATGTTAACCCTTTCATTCCCAGGATCATCCTCGTGAATCTCCTCAAGACCCTCTCCAGTGCCAGTACATCCTTTCTTAGATATGAGGTCTGAAGCTGCTCACAATACTTCAAATTTGGTCTGACCAAGGTCTTATAAAGCTTCAGCGTTACTATCTAGTCATTGTTACATAACAGTTCATGGGAGTTTGAGTCACGTGAAGATGATACAATTTAATTCTATTTCTGAGTTCTTTCTCTGATCCTGCAGGTAGGGTTCAAAACAGCACCCAGGAGATCTTTGTGCGTCTTTGAAACCTCATCCATCGAGGGGCAGAGAATCGGAATCAGAATCTCTTTATTGTCAGTATGTAAAACATTCCCGATTTGCTTGTGGTTTTATGCCTAACGTAAAACACAGGAACAATACCATGACAGACAACACAATAGCAACCAACAATTTACAAGACAACAGTGCAAACAGCCATGGGCAATCAACAGTTAGCAGAACGGTCATATGCGCAAATGTCAATAATCAAACTCAAATAAATATGAAAATATGAACAGACCAAGAGCAGTAAAAACCTATCTTTCTATCTATCTATCTAAAGTCCTTCCATAGGTTGTGGAATCAGTTCACTGTTCAGATGAATGAAGTTCTCCGCACTGGTTCAGAAGCCTGATGATTGAAAGATAATAACTGTTCCTGATCCTGGTGGTATGGGACCTAAAGCCTGATTTCTACTTGTGCGTACGGGCTACGCCGTAGGCCTGATTTATACTACTGCGTAGCCCTACGCCATAGCGAGCATGCATTGTTGTGTCTGCATCGCTCTGCAATTCACCGCCAATACGCTCGTTGGCGGTGGGGTTTCTGTGTCACTGTCTTGAGCTTCTTCGTGAGAGACATGGACAAGGAAATGCATTTCTAATATTTTCGGATGTCGGCCGGTAGATTTGACGATTTGGTTCATCGTCTCCAACCATTTATTTTGCATCAGTGTACAGACATGGCGGAGAAAAGCAACCGGAAATGCGTAGGAGGAAATGCGATGCTACCAAGCGGATCAATCACAGTTGTTGCGGTCTGCGTCGCCGCGACGCATGAATTACTTTTCTGGGGAGGTGTCCGTCACCCTTCGGCATAGGGTACGCGGTACCTACGGCGTACATTTGACGCAGAAGTATAAATTGGGCTTTAGCCTTCAGTACCCCTACCCAATGGCAGCAGTGAGAAGAGAGCATGGTCTGGATGGCAGGGATCCTTGATGATGGATGCTGGTTTATTATGGCATCTCTCCTTGTCGATGTATTCAATGTTGGGGATTGCTTTGCTGTAATGGACTGGGCTGAGTCCACAATTTTTTGAGGGGTTTTCAAAGTTCAAAGTACATTTATTATCGAAGTATGTAGTATATGTACAACCTTGAGACTCATCTCCTTACAGCCACAGTCACAAAACAAAAAAATCCAAAAGAACCCATTAAAAAAGAAGACTGTCAAACACCCAATGTGCAGAGAAAAGAACAAATCATGCAAATCAGTTCTTGGGCATTAGTGCTTCCATACCAGACCACGATGCAACCAGTTACCATGCCTGTGTGTAGATAATTTGCAGAGTGTTCCTTTTCAACAGGAGAGAAAAATGTGTTGCAGATAAAATGAACACCCTGCGGTAGAGATTTGTGCAAATTTACTTCCATTGTATCTATTAGTGGCCGTTATTGGACTCCCAAAGTGTCCATGATATTGGTATTGGTAATGGTTTTTTATTGACACACATACCAAAATACCATAAAAATCTTATCTTGCATTATGTTCATACAGATCAATCATTACACAGTTCAGAAGAGCCTCAGGTCCCACACCACCAGGTTCAGGAACAGTTATTACCCTACAACCACCAGGACCCACACCACCAGGTTCAGGAACAGTTATTACCCTACAACCATCAGGTCCCACACCACCAGGTTCAGGAATAGTTATTACCCTACAACCATCAGGTCCCACACAACCAGGTTCAGGAACAGTTATTACCCCTCAACCATCAGGTCCCACACCACCGGGGTCAGGAACAGTTATTACCCTACAACCATCAGGTCCCACACCACCAGGTTCAGGAACAGTTATTACCCTACAACCATCAGGTCCCACACTACCAGGTTCAGGAACAGTTATTACCCCTCAACCATCAGGTCCTACGCCACCAGGTTCAGGAACAGTTATTACCCTACAACCATCAGGTCCCACACCACCAGGTTCAGGAACAGTTATTACCCTACAACCATCAGGTCCCACACCACCAGGTTCAGGAACAGTTATTACCCCTCAACCATCAGGTCCTACGCCACCAGGTTCAGGAACAGTTATTACCCTACAACCATCAGGTCCCACACCACCAGGTTCAGGAACAGTTATTACCCTACAACCATCAGGTCCCACACCACCAGGTTCAGGAACAGTTATTACCCTACAACCACCAGGACCCACACCACCAGGTTCAGGAACAGTTATTACCCCTCAACCATCAGGTCCCACACCACCGGGGTCAGGAACAGTTATTACCCCTCAACCATCATGTCCCACACCACCAGGTTCAGGAACAGTTATTACCCCTCAACCATCAGGTCCTACGCCACCAGGTTCAGGAACAGTTATTACCCCTCAACCATCAGGTCCTACGCCACCAGGTTCAGGAACAGTTATTACCCTACAACCATCAGGTCCCACACCACCAGGTTCAGGAACAGTTATTACCCTACAACCACCAGGACCCACACCACCAGGTTCAGGAACAGTTATTACCCCTCAACCATCAGGTCCCACACCACCGGGGTCAGGAACAGTTATTACCCCTCAACCATCATGTCCCACACCACCAGGTTCAGGAACAGTTATTACCCACAACCATCAGGTCCCACACCACCAGGTTCAGGAACAGTTATTACCCTACAACCATCAGGTCCCACACTACCAGGTTCAGGAACAGTTATTACCCCTCAACCATCAGGTCCTACGCCACCAGGTTCAGGAACAGTTATTACCCCTCAACCATCAGGTCCTACGCCACCAGGTTCAGGGACAGTTATTACCCTACAACCATCAGGTCCCACACCACCAGGTTCAGGAACAGTTATTACCCTACAACGACCAGGACCCACACCACCAGGTTCAGGAACAGTTATTACACCTCAACCATCAGGTCCCACACCACCAGGTTCAGGAATAGTTATTACCCTACAACCATCAGGTCCCACACAACCAGGTTCAGGAACAGTTATTACCCCTCAACCATCAGGTCCCACACCACCGGGGTCAGGAACAGTTATTACCCCTCAACCATCATGTCCCACACCACCAGGTTCAGGAACAGTTATTACCCTACAACCATCAGGTCCCACACCACCAGGTTCAGGAACAGTTATTACCCCTCAACCATCAGGTCCTACGCCACCAGGTTCAGGAACAGTTATTACCCCTCAACCATCAGGTCCCACACCACCAGGTTCAGGAACAGTTATTACCCCTCAACCATCAGGTCCCACACCACCAGGTTCAGGAACAGTTATTACCCTACAACCATCAGGTTCCTGAACCAGCAAGGATGACTTCATTCAACTCAGCAGCTCCGAACTGATCATTGAATACAACCTGCAGACTCACTTTCAAGGACCCTACAATTCATGTTCTCAGTATTATGAATTTATTTGTTTATTTATTTACTTACTTACTGATTTGCACATTTTATCTTCTTTTACACATTGGTTGTTTGTCTGTCTTTGAGTGTAGTTTTTCACTGATACTATTGTATTTATTTGTTCTACTGTGAATGTCTGGATGACTATCAGAATGAGATTTACTATCTCTGCCACATGTCATGAAATTTATTGTTATGTGGCAGTAGTACATTGCAAAACATAATAATAAAACATTATTAATGTAAATTACAGTGTATAGCTGTGTATATATATACACACACACACTTTTGCACTACTTACTTAATTTAACAAATATTAAATTAAGTAGTGTAAAAGGAGAAAAGAAGTAGTGAGCTAGTGTTCATGGGTTCAATGTCCATTCAGAAATCGGAAGACAGAGGGGAAGAAACTGTTCCTGAATCTTTGAGTGTGTGCCTTCAGGCTTCCTGATGCTAGCAATGAAAAGAGGGCATGTCCTGGGAGTCCTCAATGATGGCTGCTGGCTTTTTAAGGCATCGGTTCATGAAGATGTCCTGGTAGCTGGGGAGGCGAGTGTCCATAACAAACACTCGTTTTTAACTTTCTGCAGCTTATTTTGATCCTGTGCAATGGCTACTTCCCCTCCCCAATACCAGGCAGTGATGCAGCCAGTTAGAATGCTCTCCATGGTACATCTATAGAAACTTGTGAGTGTCTTTGGTGACATACCAAATCTCCTAATGTAATAGAGCTGCTGTTGTACCTTTGCTGTAACTGCTTCAATATGTTGGGCCCAGGATAGATCCTCAGAGATGTTGACACTCAGGAATTTGAAATTGCTCACCCTTTCCACTCCTGATCCCTCAATGAGGACTGGTGAGAGTTCCCCTGTCCTACCCTTTCAGAAGTCCATAATCAATTATTTGGTCTTACGGACATTGATTGGAAGTCTGTTGCTGTGACACCACTTAGCTAGCTGATCTATCAGGTACAGGGTTCTGAGTTGGATGATCAGCCATGATCGTACTGAATGGCGGTGCAGGCTCAAAGGGCCGAATGGCCTACTCCTGCACCTATTTTCTATGTTTCTATGTTTTTATCTCACTCATGTATGCCTTCTTGTCACCATCTGTAATTTTGCCAAAATAGTTGGGTCTTCTTGTGCAAGTTGGTTGTTTGTCAGTCTTGGTTTGTGTGTAGTTTTCACTGATTCTATTGTATTTCTTTGTTTAACTGTGAATGCCTGCAAGGGAATGAATTTCAAATTGTATATGGTGACATGCACAGTGCGTGCTTTGATAATAGATTCACTTTGAACTTTCAGCTACAATAAGGTAAAACAATAACAATGCAGAATTAAAAAATCAAGAAAGACGTAAGGGTAGTGAGGGGAGACACAGGAGGATAAAAACAAGTAACACAGAGGAAAACAGTGTGGAGCTGGACTGGGATATGTGCTCGAATCCCAAACCCACCACGCTTTTGAATTCAACACATCTGCTAATGTGTGGGTTGGCATCAGAATAAAAACAATTTCAAAAGTTGCTATGTTATTATAAAAATCCAACCGATTTCCTGACACTCTGGTTGGTGTAGATTCAACATTACTCCAGTCTCACTCTGAGCTTAACCCTTAACAACCCCCACACCAACTTCCCTTAACCCTTAGTATCCCCCACACCGGCTTCCCCTAGCCCTTAACACCCCTCACTTTGTACTTCTTTGTAAACATGGTCCAGACGTATGATAAAAAGTGTCGTTTGACTGTGGCTACCTTCATCCTAGCACAGAAGGCAATCAAAATACATGTGAACGTCAGTTCTTTCCTTTCCCTTAAAGCTATTTTATCTATCTATCTATTTTATTTATTTATTGAGAATACAGCACAGATCAGGCCCTTCTGGCCCAGTGATTGTCCGATATTAATCCTAGCCTAATTATGGGACAATTTACAATCATCAATTAACTTACTAAGTGGTATATCTTTCGACCATGGGAGGAAACCGGAGCACCCGGAGGAAACCCACACAGTCACGGGGAGAACATGCAAGCTCCTTACAGACCAGGGGAACTGAACCCTGGTCACCTGTTCTGTAAAGCGTTGTGCTAACCACTACACTACAGCACCGCCCCTAGAGGACGATATAGCATGGAAACAAGCCCTTCGGCCCATTGAGTTCATTCTGACTATCAAACACCCAATAGCCGGGGAAGAGATGACCCCCTCCTGTTAAACTGTTATTAACCTGTTTACCACACCCTGTGCTATACTACCATCACTTCTTATCTGGATGGCGTGAATGCACCTGTTACTGTATAATATTATGGTAATTCTTGCACTACTGTCTTATCAGTGTGAACTTTTAAACCTTGTCATCTTTGACTAGTAAATCTTGTACATCTTATTTTTAAGGTGACTTTTTAATTTTTCTTACTTCTCTTCTAATATTTGTATATCTGTGCACTTGTAATGCTATTGTGACACTATAATTTCCTTTGGGATCAATAAATCTATTATTTCAATAATCCACAACGAACCCATTTTGCTTCCCTATATAGCAGGGGAGGGCGATGCTTCACAGCACCAGCGATCTGCGATCGGGGTTGAATTCCTGCCTCTGTCTGTAAGGAATCTGTATGTTCTCCTCATGGTGTGTGGGTTTCCTCCCATATTCCAAAGAGGTACAGGTTTGGGTTAGTGTGATGTGGGCATTCTACGTTAGCGTTGGAAGCATGGTAACACTTGCCGGCTGCTCCCAGCCCGCCTTTGGACTGTTGGTTTCTGATGCTTATAAGGCATTTTATTGTACGTTTGATGTTTTGATATATATCTGACAAATAAAACTAACCTTTATCGCTTATTACTATCACCTCCCCCTAGATTCTACCACTCACCTACGCTAGAGGCAACTTACAGTCGTCAGTCAGCTGACTAACCCACGCATCTCTGAGATGCGGGCACAACCAGGGGCAATCCGTGCAGTCACAGGGAGAACACGCAAACACCACACAGAGGGCACATGAGTTCAGGTCTTCTGTTCGTCCTGCTGTATACAGTTTACCTCAGTGTTAGCCTGGAATATGTCGAATCAACTTTGTGAATAAAAGCAGTGTTAAACTATTGCAATGCAGCCATTATCGTGCCAAGCCAGTTCCCCCATCACCAACGGCAACAATGTTTTGACTCCACTTAGTGTTCGATTTGAGAAATCACAGCTGTTTTCTATTTTCCCATTCTGTTATTCGGAATCAAATGCATTCAAAACGCTGTGTTCCAGCATGTTTATTAGTGACAGAAACCCTTCAAGATCCTTTACATTATCACTTGTATCTGATGAAGGCATTTTCCATTACAGATCTGCTACGTAATTCATATCCTGGGAAAATCCAGCATCACCATTAACTCTTCAGGTTCAGAGTTTCCTGTGTCTGAGAGAGACAGACAGAGAGAGGGAGAGATAGAGGGGTAGAGACAGACGGGGAGAGAGACAGGGAGCGAGAGGGGACAGCAGAGAGGAGGGGAGAGAGGGTTAGGAGGGGGGACAGAGAGGGGATGAAGAGGAGGGGAGGGGAGGGAGAAGGGGTGAAGGGGAGAGGGGGGAAGGGCGAAGAGACTGACAGGGAGAGAGGTGGGAGGAGAGACAGACGGGCAGAGAGAGGGGAAAGGGAGAAGGGGGAAGGGGAGAGGGGGCCTGTAAAAAGTTTGTATGTTTTCCCTGTGACCGCGTGGGTTTCCTCCAGGTGCTCCGGTTTCCTCCCACAGTCCAAAGAGATGCTAGTTGGTATGTTGATTGGTCATTGTAAATAGATCCGTGATTAAGCTAGGAATAAATTGGGGGATTGCTGAGCGGCCTGACTCGAAGGACCTATTCTGCACTGTACCTCAATACGTAAATAAATTATAGAGCCAACAGTCAGTCAGTCAGTGGGTGCCATCCTAAATCTGGGGTTGGCGGCTATGCACCTCCATCTTCTTCGATCTTGCGCTCTTTTACCAGCCTCAGCATAACTCAACCCAGTCCATTGCCTCATATTATCGTACCAAATGGTTCGCTGCCTTCCTCTTTCCCTCTTTCCTTCTATCATCCCTTCCAGTAACAATTTCTGCAGTCCACCGCCTCTTAACAAGTGCCCGGCATATTCCAGCTTCTTTTTCTGCACATTCTTCAGCATGTGCAGAGCAGGCAACAAGGACTTTTTCACAGGAATAGAAATCTCAAATACTGGAGGACCTAATGAACTCTTCTTGGGCTTCCAGCTGGGTACAGGTATCAATTTTAATCAATGTTTCAATGACAAACTCTGCCATCTTCATCAGGGAAGATGCCTGGGTGTATCTGGTCTGGTGGTATTTATACGCCCGTCACTCATCACTCCTGATTGGTTAGTACACATCCAATCAGGTTTCTGCTGTCCCACCTTGTTTACAATCAAATACCAGTTCTTACTTGGAGCAAGACTTTTGTCTTAGTTAAAATTCTTTTCTTCTGGTTTTGTTTCAATGGCTTCCTTTGCTACATGAGGTGTATCCATTTGAATCGGCAGAAGCAGAACATTGCATTCGCAATGGACATGGGATTGACTTCTATGGCACAGAACTGCTGTGCGGAGCCAATGGCTTCTGTGACCAAATGGCACCGGAAGCAGAGTGCAACCACCGCCGATTTGACTTGACGCAAAAAACGCATTTCACCGTACGTGTTGATGTACATGTGACAAGCAAAGCTAATCGCTTCAACCTTTCGTAGAGAGGTTGTTGGACAGCCACCAATATGCAGAGAATGGAGGGTCGTGGACCAGAGCTTTAGTTTGATTGGACATCGTCTTTAGTACAGATCTGATGGGCTGAAGGGCCTGTTCTTGTGCAGTACTGCTCTGCACTCACCGCAACCTCTGCTACTGAGGAGATTGCTGTCTACACTATAGTGCAACATCAAGAAAATTTTCAAGAATTTTGAAAGTAAGTTTTTCCAATTTCTTTGGGAGGTTCCCCTTATTTGACACTTGCATCAAGAAGTCAAAAGCTGTTGAGTGACTAAATAAGCATGAAATCAATTTTCCCGTCAAGACTGCCTTTGAACGGTCAAGAATTGAATCACAGTTCCAAAAATGATTCAAGGGGGGTTTGAAAGCTCACAGGAGATATGATTGAAATCTTTAAAATAATGCAAGATTTGAACCAGGTCCAAGGCAAAGGGCAATGTGAGTCAGATCAGTCAGGGAGAACATGAGGTCATTAATTACTGCAACATAGAACGGGTTAGATATCAGAGGGTTCTCTGGAGAAAAATTCATCAGCCTCTGAAATAGGCTGCGGGCTAGAAAGTGTAGAGCTGCTTTCAGTATTTAGAAAGAAAATGTATACGTCTATTGAGGTGTTTTATACAGAGGTACTGCATCTCAGCTCCTGCAACCGGGGTCCAATCCTATAGCTGCTCCTGTTTCCTTTCCTGTCCCAAAGATGTACAGTTGAGTGTCTTGAGGAGCCTGAAGACGCACACTCAACGTTTTAGGAACAGCTTCTTTCCCTCCACCGTCAGATCTCTGAAAGGACGTTGAACCCATGAACACTACTTCACTATTTTTTTCTGTTTTGCTCTCTTTTTGCATGACTTATTTAATTTAATTTTAATTTAGAAGAAGATGGCGGCGCGATGCAGTTCGCAGCGGCCACTCTGGTGGTGATGTCTGTTATTTGTCAAGTAGGGGACCGTGCACAATCCTGATTTGATGGAGACGGACGTGAGATCACGGAGGAACATCTGGTGAAACTTCTGAAATGCCTGCTTCGCTGCTGCTGCTACTGTGTGATCCAGAATCTCCGGAGGAGAAGGCCCCGAGTCCTCGGCTTTGCTTGTTGCTCGGCGGCCGGAGCAGGGTCGAAGCGCTTGGCAGAGATGGTGCTCGGAAAGGCTGTGTCGGAGGGGCTGGTCGGAGGCTCGAAGTTTTCGGATGGACTCAGAGTCCGCTGCGGTCGGGTGCTTCCAATGGTGCTGCATTGGCAAGTTGGTGGCACTTGGAGGTTCATGGCGGGGAGAGTTCCTCCCTTCTGCCACCTGCGTGAGATGATGAGTCTATCAGGACTTTGAGACCTTTTTTTTACTGTGCCTATGGTCTGCTCCTTATCAAATTACGGTATTGCTTTGCACTGTTGTAACTATATGTTATAATTATGTGGTTTTGTCAGTTTTAGTCTCAGTTTGTCCTATGTTTCTTGTGGTATCATTCTGGAGGAACGTTGTATTATTTTTAATGCATGCATGTCTAAATGACAATAAACGAGGACTGAGTGTCCTCATAATCTAATCTAATCAAATTTATGTTTATTTTTGTAATTTGCATATAGTTTTTATTATTATGTATTGCACTGTACTGCTGCTGTAAAACAACAAATTTCACAACATGGGCCAGTGATACTTAACCTGATTCTGATTCTGTAAATTGACCACAGCTGATGTGTACATACATACACTACGAGGTGAATAAAATTATCCACATTGGTTCAAGATCCTGATGATTGAAGGGTAATAACTGTTCCTGAACCTAGTGCTGTGGGTCCTGCCTGCTGGTAGTAGTGAGAAGACAGCATCACCTAACCCCTCCCTCCCACGTAACCCTCCAATTTTCCATCATCCATGTGTCTCTCTATGAATCTCTTAAATGTCCCTGATACATCTGTCTCTACCACCACCCCTGGCAGAGCGTTCAATGCATCCACCTCTCTGTAAAATACTACCTCAATCATCTTAAAGTTATGTTCCCTTTTTTTAGCTATTTTAGCCTTGGAAAAGGTCTCTGGCTGTCCACTTGATCTATGTTGCTGATCATCTTGTGCACCTCTATCAAGTCACTTCTCATCCTCCCTCACTCCAAAGAGAAAATCCCTAGCTCGCTCAACCGTTTCTCATGAGATGAGATGAGAAGGGTTTTATTTACATTAGTTTTCTGGATCTGAACATCTCCAGTAAGACCACCTCTCTAAGTTGCCCATCTGTAAGTGATCTGGAGAAGGTGGTCGTGACTTTTTTTAATTATTTAGAGATACAGCACGGAAGCAGGGTCATCCTGCCCTAAGTGTTGAGCTGCCCAATTGCAACCCTATAACAAATTAACCTGTATATCTTTGGAATGAGGGAGGAAAACAGAGCCCCCAGAGGAAATCTATGTGCTTATGGGGAGAACGTCCAAACTCTGATCAGACCTCGGAGGAACTGAACCCTACTTGCTGGTGCCATAATAGTGCTACACTACTGTGTTCACCCTGATTACCCTCTCGAACCACCACAGTCCTTCTCGTGAAGATGTTCCCACAGTGTTATCGAGGTAGGATTTCCACAATTTGGACCCTGTGGGAATGAGGGACTGAAGATCTATTTCCAAATCAGGATGGTGCGTGACCTACTGCCCTTCTTGGCAGCAGAGGTTGCAGATTTCTATAGCTGTTGCTATAGCCTGGGCAAGTGAATTCCGTGCATTCTGTGGCAGGTACACTCAGCGTTCACTGTGCACTAGACGGGGGCCTGAACATTTAGGATGATGGATACACTACTGATCAAATGAGCTCTCTGCTCTCAATGGTGTTGAACTCTTTGAGAGTTGCTGGACCTGCACTCATCCAGGCAGGTGGAGGGTCTTCCTTCCCGCTCCTGAAATGTGCCTCGCAAATGTTGGAAAACACTCTCTGCAAGGTCCCCACACTTCGATCTGCTCCTGTGGCCATGGTTTAGGTGAGCTTCTGGTCAATAAGTCCTGGGACGCTGATGTTTGGGGACTCAGAGTCGGTAATACCATTGAATGTTGAGGGTTGGACTCTTGCATGGAAGAGTTTGGCATTCAAGAGATATTAACGTTACCTGTCACCCGTAGTCCTTGCCTGAATGTTGACTAGGTCTTCCTAAGTGCAAGCATTGCCTGGTTCATTCACGGAGGCGTTGTGAATGGAAATGAAAATTGTGTAATCACTGCAAACTGATCTTCTGACAAAAGGAAACAGCCAAAGATGCTTAATTGATCTTGGAGTATGGCAATATCATGGTGGTTGAAGGACCTGTACAATGTTCTATGTTCTATGTCATGGGATTGGGATAATTGACCTCCAGTATATCGTTAACCATGGAATGCTTCCTTCATCATGAATTGAAGGACCTGTACCATGTTGTAAGATGTCCTGGGGTTGGGATAATAGATGATATGAAGATAGGTGGAAGGGCAGGTAGTTTTGAGGAAGTAAAGAGGCTACAGAAGGATTTAGGTTAGGAGAATGGGCAAAGAAATGACAGATGGAATATAGTGTCAGGAAGTGTATGGTCATGAACTTTGGCAGAAGAAATGAAAGGGTAGACTATTTTCTAAAAAAAACAAAAAACTGAGGCACAAGGGAGCTTGGGAGACCTTGTGCCAGATTCCCTAAAGGTTCATGTGCAGGTTGAGTCGGTAGTGAGGAAGGCAAAAACAATGTGAGCATTCATTTCAAGAGGACTAGAATACAAAAGCAAGGATGTAACGTTGAGACTTTATGAAGCACTGGGGTGGCCTCACTTGGAGTAATGTGAGCAGTTTTGGGTCCCTTATCTTACTATGGTGTGCTGAAATTGGAGACAATTCAAAGGAGGTGCAGAAAAAATGATTCCAGTATTGAATGGCTTGTCATCTGAAGAGCATTTGATGGCTCTGGGCCTATATTCACTAAAATTCAGGAGAAAGAGGGGTGTCCTCATTGAAATCTATTGAATGCTGAAAAGCCTTGATAGAGTGGATGTGAAGAGGATGTTTCCTGTGGTGGGAGAGTCTAAGACCAAAGGACTCAGTCTCAGAATAGAGGGGATTCAATTTAGAACAGAGATGAGGAGGAATTTCTTTAGCCAGAGAGTGGTGAATCTGTGGAATTCGTTGTCATAGGCAGCTGTGGAGGCCAAATGTGTATATTTAAGGCAGAGTTTGATAGATAAAACTCTATTGATTGGTCGGGGCATGAAAGGATACAAGAAGGCAGAGATTGGGGCTGAGAGGAAAATTGGATCAGCCATGATGAAATGGTGGAGCAAACTACTTGGGCAAATGGCCTAATTCTGCTCCTATTTCTTATGATCTTATGGTCTAATACACCTTCAGTATGTCTCCACATGGAGTGCTTCCTTCGTCATGGCCATTATCTTGAGTCTTATAGGGTCTCTTGGTGCCATTCTGATTTAAAGATCTCTAAATTTATAACCAAACCTTGTACGAGAACATTGAGGTAGGAGACCAGAAGCTACGGTTAGATTTTAAATTTAAAGAATTAAAGTAAATCAAGAGTTATATTTTAAATAAAATCGCCATGGTAGCACAGTGGTTAGGACGACAATATTACAGCTCGGGGAGTTGGAGTTCAGAGTTCAATCCCAGTTTTGTCCGTACATCTTCCCCGTGGAAGGTGTGAGCTTTCTTCTGGGTTCTCAGGTTCCTCCCACAGTCTAAAGACATTCTAAGCAGGTAATAGTAAATTATCCTGTAATTAGGTTAGGGTTGAATTGGGGTTGTCGAGAGTTGCTAGGGCAGTGTGGCTCAAAGGCTGGAAGGGCCCACTCCATGCTGCATTGCTAAGTAAACAAATAAATAAACTTTAAGAAAGAAAAGTAGAGAACTTAGGGAGTGAATTACAAGGATTCAGGCCTTGACAGTTGAAGACATGACCTTCAGTAAGAATCATAGCAAGAAATATTATGGAGACAAGCCTTTTGGCTCCTCTAATCCATGTGAACCAACAAGCTCCCATTTATAGTAATCCTATTTTTCCATGTTTTATTCTCCCCTCAGCCGTATCATCTTCCAACCCCTCCCTCAACTACTTTTCATCTACACTGTATGGACAATTACATTACCAACCTGCACCTCCCTGGGATGTTGTAAGAAACCAGAGATCAGGGGAGAAATGACATGGCCACAAGGAACTGGTACTGAAATTGGAATTGGTTTATTATTGTCACATGTACCAAGATACAGCGAAAAGCTTGTCTTGCATTTTCATACAGATCAAATCATTACACAGTGATTTGGAACAGTTATTACCCCTCAACCATCAGGCTCTTGAACCAAAGGGGTAAACTTCACTCCACTTGCCCCATCACTGAAATGATCCCTCGGCCCAAAACGTCGACTGTACTTTTTTCCATAGATGCTGCCTGGCCAGCTGAGTTCCTCCAGCGTTTTGTGTATATTGCCCACAACCTATGAGCTCACTTTCAAGAACTCTTCATCTCATTTTCTTGATATTTATTGTTTATTATTTTATTACTATTATTTCTTTCTTTTTGTATTTGCACAGTTCGTTGTCTTTTGCACACTGGTTGAACGCCCAATTTGGTGCATTGATTCTATTATGGATTTATTGAGTATGCCCACAAGAAAATGACATCTATGTACTTAGATAATAAATTTACTTTGAACCTTGACATTGAACTAAGTAAAATAATAACAGTGCAGAACAGAACGTAAAAGCTGCAGAGAAAGTGCAGTGAAGGTAAGTAATAACATGTAAGATCGTAATATGGCAGATTGTGAGGTCAAGAGTCTATCTTATCATACAAAGGTCCGTTCAAGAGCAGGGTGGAAGCTGTCCTTGAGCCTGGTAGTACTTGTCTTCAGGCTTTTGTATCTGCCGCCTGATAGGAGAGAGGAGAAAAGAAAATATCCAGGATGGGTGGGGTCTTTGAGAACACTCAAACTCCACGCAGACAGCTCCGGATATCGGGATTGAACCTAGATCTCAGGAGGCATGAGGTAGTGGCTCTACCAGCTGGGCCACTGTGACATCCAGGAGGACAAACGAAACTGAGGTCGAACAAGGAACCAGTGTCGGACATGTATACAAGTCTTGGCGGGATGTGGGACTACAGTTTACAGGGATTAAGAATGAGAATATTAAAGTTGAAAAGGTTAGTACAACAAATGGGACCCAGAACATAGAACAGTACGGCTTTATATAGGCTCTTCAGACCTTCCATTCCCTTCTCTTCACCTGCCTAGCACCTCCTCTGATATCTCTCCTCCTTAACTTTCTCCCAAGCTCCACCCTCGACCTACTCCCAACACTCTCCCACTCTCCGGTGTCTGCTCCACTTTCTGAGTTGCAGGATTCAGGTCCTTCACACCCAAAGGGCAGGCTCCCCTCTCATCCCTTCTCTCCTTCCCACCTGCCCATCATCTCCCTCCTGTGTCTCCCCCACTTCCCTTTCTCCCGTAGTTCACTCTCCTCTCTTATCAGATTCCATCTTGTTCAGTCCTTTACCTCTTCCACCTATCACCTCCCAGCTTCTTACTTCATTCCCAGCCCCCCCCAGGCCCCACCCACTTGGCTTTACCTATCACCTTGTAGATTTCATTCCTTCCCCTCACTTCAGCTTCTTATTGACTTCTACACCTTTCTTTCCAGTCCTGATAAAGGGTCTTGACCCGATACATCAACAGTTCATCCCTCTCCATGGATGCTGCCTGACCTGCTGATTTCCTCCAGCACTTGGTGTGCGTTGCTTTAAGACGACTTTAATGAGGCAGACGGGAGCACGGTTTAACAGGACAGTGCTCCCTCTCAATAGCCTTCAGGCAGTTGCAGAACCAGGATTCTGAGTGCATTGATCAATGACTTTAAGAGACAGCTCAGGTCTATTAAAGCCAGCTGTACCGATCTATTTTTCTCAATAACCGAGCTCCAGCCCTTGTTCATTACAAACAACAACTGTTGTCGGGCCGTGTTTGTTTTTATAAAGAGGTCCCATTTAAGCAATTGGCTCCAGAAAGTACAAATTAAAGGGTTTATTGCAATTCAATCCAGGTGATGACATGCCTTACTTCCCACACAGAGTAACTTAAGTGGGCTGCCAGTGCTTAAAGCTTGGAATGGAACAGCAGACCGGCTTTCAACTGTGGTTTAACCCTTGTTCCTTGCCCACCCAGAAGCTTTTGACATTTGCATTATGTGCTTTGTTCTGGCGGGAATTAACGTCAGTCATTAATTAATAAGCATAATATTCAGCTGAGGAAATGGTTTCCGAGCGTTCATTAATATTAATAAAGACTAGGTAGCCGTGTCTGCACTGCAGCAGAATGGAAAAAAGATCAGAAGGTATGCAAGACCTCAGCAGTTTGACAATGGGAGGGCTTTTCAGGTTTGAACTTCTTGATCTTATCCTCAGCATCCCAAGTTCAGATGTGATTCCTGGAGAGTTTAATACATTCTACAGCCATGCCTCGATTTCGATGTTGGTGGTCTTCAATGCCTGTCTTACTAGTATTCTGACTCAGGTTTAGATATGGCACTGAGCCTCGTCTTCCTGCCCTTTCTCCTCCCAGTCTCCGGAGCCTCCTTGACATGCATTTGTCTCTGACTGGACACGAAGATCAAAGGGTGTCCAATTTAGCTTAAATCTTTCCATGGAGTGTTTTCTTTCCTTCCCTCAGCACTATATTTTGCTGCCTCCTACCACTATGAAACTACATCTTGTTGAGGGAGGACTCCTGGAACTTTGACTGGTTTGGTTTGAGAGAATGGAGACTAACAAGCCATGTTATTTACACAATAAAGCCATAAGGTCAAAATCAAAGTAAATTTATTGTCAGATATGTATATATTAGCATCAGCTACCTAGAGTTTCATTTCCTTCTAGGGACTTACCAAGAAAATAAAGAAATGCATAGAATTTATGAAAAACTACACGCTAACAAATACCAACAAACAACCAATGTATAAAAGATGACAAGTTGTGTAAATATTAAAAAGAATAATGTTGAGAGCATCAGTAGACTCAGGAGTTGAAAGTGAGTCATACAAAATGCTGGAGGAACTCAGCAGGTCAGGAAATGAATAAATGCTTCTTCAGGACTTAAAGGAATGGGGGAAGTTGCCGGAATAAAAAGATGAGAGGAAGGAAAAGAGGATAGCTGAAAAGTGAGAGGTGAAGCCAGGTGGGTGGGAAAGGTAAAGGGCTGGAGAGGAAGGAATCTGATAGGAGAGGAGAGCGCACCACAAGAGAAAGGGAAAGAGAAGGGACACTGGTGGACACGATGGACAGGTGAAAAGAGGTAGGAGGATAGAGTGGGGAATAGAAAAAGGGAGGGGGAATATAATCAACACACATCAAAGCTGCTGGTGAACGCAACAGGCGAGGCAGCATCTCTAGGAAGAGGTACAGCTGACGTTTCAGGCCGAGACCCTTCGTCAGGACGAACTGAAGGAAGAGTTAGTAAGAGATTTGAAAGTGGGAGGGGGAGAGGGAGATCCAAAATGATAGGAGAAGACAGGAGGGGGAGGGATGGAGCCAAGAGCTGGATGGGTGATTGGCAAAAGGGATACGAGAGGATCATGGGACAGGAGGCCCAGGGAGAAGGAAAAGGGGGAGGGGGGGAAAAACCCAGAGGATAGGCAAAGGGTATAGTGAGAGGGACAGAGGGAGAAAAAGGAGAGAGAGAGAAAGAATTGTGTAAATAAATAAATAATGGATGGGGTACAAGGGGGAGGTGGGGCATGAGCGGAAGTTAGAGAAGTCAATGTTCATGCCATCAGGTTGGAGGCTACCCAGACGGAATAGCAGGTGTTGTTCCTCCAACCTGAATGTGGCTTCATCTTCACAGTAGAGGAGGCCGTGGGTAGACATATCAGAATGGGAATGGGATATGGAATTAAAATGTGAATATAATGTTTGGATCTATTTCTTTTAGGGCAATGATTCCCCTTAGCACTACATATGGACTATTGTCTATGCCTGTGCATTGATCTGTTGTCTAGGCATGTACTCTGATCACTCGCTGCATTGCGAATACACCAGTTAAAGCCATTTCCCTGTACATGTTTTTATTCAATTGATATGTCATTGCAAGGACAGAAATTGATGACAAGTACGAATCTGAATGTCAGAAAATATCACGAATTGCACCGACAGTTATGGGATGATTACGGACAAGACAGTGAAAGGAAAGAGTTAAACAGTACGGAGAAAGCCGCCACGGACTTTAACAAAGGGATGCATGAGTAACTGCATAATACACAGTGAAAGACGCAGGGAATAACATGGCGATAGCTTTTGTCAGGATAGTTGACGAATTTAGTAGTGCTAATGAAGGCTAGGAGTCATATATCGAGATGGTTGAACTGTATTGTAACACAACCAAAGTGGACGGGGAAAAGAAAGACCCCATGCTAATTGGCATAATGGGCACCAGAATGTAGTCCCTTATGAAACTTAGTAACCCCTAAAAAAACAGACGTTCAATGAAATTGTAACAATTTTACAAAATCATTTGAGTCCTAGACCACTGGTAATAGCTGAGAGATTTAGATTTTACAAAAGGAACCAATTAAAGGATGAAAGCCTTTCTGAATATATTACAGAACTGTACAAACTTTCTCAGTATTGTGTCTTTAGAGATGGACTTTCTGATGCATTAAAGGGACAGGCTTGTATGTGGCATACATAGTCAAAGCACTTAGAAGAGGCTACAGTCAGAAAGATCTAACCTCAGAACGGGCATTGACCATTGCAATATCGTTGGAGACTGCAGCAAAGGATATAGCAGAACTGCAGAAAAGGAGGTTAGAATGTGAAACGCACAAAAGGACCCTGAATGGTGCAAAAAGCCAAAAATATTATTAATGTGGCAAATCCTCCCATGATGCAAATAACTGTTGGTTCAAAGAAAAAGTTTGCAGGACGTGTCACAGACAAGGTTATATGGAGTGTGCTGGCTGACAAAAAGAACGAAGAGAAAACCCACACCAAGTGAAGAGTTTCACACACAAAACTAAGCAAATGCGTGAAGTGACCGAATGGGAAACAGACAATGGAGTCTGACAAAGGTGAGCTGTCATACCTAGAACTACATAGTATTACTGAAGCAGATCACAAAATCATCTGGATCACAATAGATGTGTCTGGTGTAAAACCAAAAGTGAAGTTGAATACAGGGTCAGCTTGTCTATAATTTCAGAGGCTGACTACAGCAGACTGTTTAAGATACCAGTAGAGGAGACCTCAGTGATGCTAAGACCTACACAGGCAAAAAAAGTGTCTCCCAAAAGTAAACTGAAGGTGAATGTGATGTATGGAGGCCAAACACAACAGTTAGAGGTTTATGTATTGAAAAGTCAAGGGCCAGCCCTGTTCGGATGTGAATAGCTGAGAAAATCCAACTAGACTGGCGCACAAAACTTTCAATGTGTCATCAACAGGCAACAGCAGCCCAAACAGTAACACTAACCAGAGACTGACTGCTTAATGCTAATGAGAAGGTGTTTGAAAACTATATTGGTAAACTCAAAGGCATGAAGACCAGAATTGAACTGGAGGAAACAGTAACACCAAGATTCCATAAAGCATGCTGAATGTCTTACTCACCACATCCTAAAGTAGATGTTGAACCTACAGAGCTTGGAGATATCTCGAATTCTTTCCAAGGTTGAGTGGAGCAATTGGACCATGCCCATTGTCCTGGTGATCAAGAAAGGGAAGGATGGAACTTTTTGCATATGTGGGAATTTCAAGATGAGATTCAACCCAGAGCTGTATCCTTTTCCATGAATAGAACACATTTTTGCATCTTTGACAGGCGGGGAGAGGTTTTCAAAGATTGACAAGCCTATCTGCAAATAGAGATTGAGGAGTCAAGTAGGAAGTTCCTCACAATCAACGCTCCAGTATAATGGTTTCATTTTTGGCATCACATTGGTTCCAGCAATTTGGCAAAGAGCAATGGACCAAGTGCTCCAAGATATCCAAGAAATACAATGTTACCTAAATCCTTGGTAAATTGTGAACCGGGTTGAGTGAGTATGCAAAGAGAAAAATGTGGGTTTTTCAAGAATGTAATCTCATATTGTGGACATGTCATTGACAATCATGGTTTACATAAGTCACAAGAGAAGATTGAACCAGTGCTACAGGCACCCAAACCGGAAAATGTGTCACAACTCAGGTCATACTTGGGCCTTGTAGACTACTGCCACCAGTTTCTCCCAAATATTGCTACAGTGCTAAACCCATTGAACACACTGTTACGGACAGGAGCAAAGTGGGAATAGTCAAAAAGATGTGAAAGTGCACTCAAGGAAACAAAGAGACTAATATCATCAGATGAACTGCTCACCCATTATGACCCATCCCTGCCCAGACCGGCGTACGATGCATCCCCTTATGACATTGGGGGCGTTCTGTCATACACTATGAAAGATGGATCTGAACATTCGACTGTGTTTGCTTTAAGATGACTGGCGAGTCATAGTCATACTTTAGTGCAGAATGCAACAGATTGACCGAGAGGCCTTAATATAGTATGGGGAATAAAGAAATACCACCATTACCTCTACGGACAAAAGTTTACACTAGTCACAGACCACCAGCCCCTTGCATCCATTTTCAATCCCTGCAAGTGAATTCCAGTGATGACTGCTACTCGGTTACAACGTTGGGCCCTGTTCCTAGGGGCCCACTCTGATGACTGTAACCACTGAGCCAGGATTATAGGCAGGTTCTGTACCTCTCAGGCAGGCATTCAGACAAGGAAGTTTAAAGTTATTACAAATTTTATTAACAAACGGCAGTTTTGTTAAAAACATTGTACATAGAGAGGCGAGTCATATTTTCACATAAAATTGCACTCCCAAGTTATCATCAGACCAAGTAAAGTGCAATAAAGTGTGTTAGGTAAAGTTACTAAACCAGTCTAATAAAACACATCAGTGCCTTGGGTTTACATGGAAATTTGAGACTACAAGTACCACAAACTCAAGTTAAGCAAAAGGCATTAAGTAAAAGACTAAAGCAGTGACTCCCACAAAGACCTACAGTGTCCTGCAATATACAAAAGGAGCTGCATGAGTAACACAACTCACGCAGGTACACGTGCTCACTAAAGTAGATCAACCAGAGGACCAGCATTTCTGCCACTCAACTCCCCTTATGGACTAGACAATGGCCCAAGCATGTGTGGGGGCACACTTTTGAGGCCACTTGGGGAGGAAGGTCCCACGCTATTTTCCCTCTTGCCGGAAACAACAGGCACAATTCTCTGTTCCACCCGGCTACATGACATAGAGTTCAAGGATACCAAACAACACAGCAACGTTGATGGTTTGTCACGTCTTCCCCTGCTGGCAACTGAAGAAGCAAAGTCTTCATACTGTGACCAGGCAGGAGTGTTCCACACAGCATTGGTGGACCAATTGCCAGTAACAAATTCGGAAATACAAAGAGAAACAAGGAAAGACCCAACATTGTCAAAAGTCTATGACGTCACCATGCAAGGATGGCCAGCTCATGGTAACCCTATGTTTCCAGAGTTCTCAGTGAGATGAGACCAGCTGTCAGCATGTCAAAGAACACTGAAGTGTGGATCTCGTGTTGTGATTCCCTCTAAACTGAGTTCCAGAGCATTAGAGAATCTGCACGAAGGACACCCGGGAACAATCAAGATGAAGAGTCTTGTCCGGAGCTACGTTTGGTGTCCGGGAATAGATTAAAGACTTGGCCAAAAGCTGTCCGGGATGCCACAAAGTTCAAAATGCAACCCCACAGGCACCATTACACCCGTGGAAGTGGCTGTTGTTGTTGAGTCTATGCAGAACTACGTTTATATTATATAAAAGCATGCACACAGGAAGTTGCTTTAACTGGTGTATTCACATTGCAGCAAGTGAGAGAGAAAACAACGTGATGTGTAAACAACAGATCAATACATGGTGCTGAGGGGGAGGGGATCATTGTGCTAAAACAAATAGATCCATACATTACACTTCCTCCCCCTTTAGGTTAATGCAACACAAAACTGTATATGTACAAATCATTCTATTTCCCTTCCATAAACCCATACTCCAAGTAAACATACTTTCACAATAATGGTCCATAACTGACTTCACAGATCTAAAGATTCAGTCTTCTGGGTGACGCTCTGTTTCTTTCAGCACCCCTGGACCAATGGAATGACATTAGGTTTGGCAGGCGTCTTGTCAACGATAACGTTCTCGTCGCGCCCCTGGACCTGTGAATTGGCATCATGTTGGGTAGGTCTCTTGTCTATTCTCGATTTCCGGTGTCACGTTGCTGTCAGTGACATGATCATCACTGGGAGGTAAGTCCGATGACTGTAATGTGTCGCCTTGTTGGATGAAGACTCAGGTCTGTTCTTCGGTTGAGCATCCAGTATCTGGTCCACATGACATCGCCATGTCTGATCTCCAACATCCACTGTGTACATCAGTGGTCCAGTTCTTGTAGCTATTCTACCAGGTGTCCACTTGTCTTTTCGGTAATCACGTGCTAGGACTACCTGTCCAATCTCGGAGCTCCTTGCTGCTTCACTTGGCAACTGGCCGAACTGCGCATTCTGCGCTTCTCCATAGAACTAGTTTCAGGAGGTCAATGCGAGATCTCATAATCCTGTTCACGAACAGCGTTGCAGGTGTTTGATTTGACATTGCATGGATGGAGTTCTGAAACACAAAAAAAGAATTTGTCCACCTTGTGCTGTAGAGAAATGTCTTCCTTGTCCATTGCGTTAATGGATTTCTTGAAGGTTTGGATCAACCTTTCAGCTAACACATTTGTTACTGGGTGATAAGGAGCTGACTTGAAATGTCTGATGCCATTTTTCTTCATGAGCAGTTGGAATTCTTCTGACGTGTATTGTGGTCTGTTGTCACTCACAATTTGTTCTTTTATGCTGTTTCTGGCAAAGATATTCCTCAGTCTTTTCTGAGGTGGTTGACTTCATTGATATAACTTCCGGCCACTTCAAATGAGCATCGTTCGAATCAGAAATATGGAGCCCATGAATGGCTGAGCAAAGTCAATAAATACGCTTGCATGGTGACGACAGACACTCCCATGGGTGTAATGGTGTGTATGGGGATGCATTTTGAACTTCTTGGCATCCTGGAGAGCTTTTGGCCAGGTCTTCGATCCATGTATCTATACCCAGCCAACACACATAGCTGCAGATGAGACTCTTCATTTTGACTGTATCCAAATGTCCTTCTTGTCAATTTTTGAACACCCTGGTACGTAGTTTAGAGGGAGCCTCAACATAAGATCTACACATCAGTGTTCTTTGACATGCTGACAGCTGGTCTCATCTCACTGAGTACTCTTGAAACATAGAATTACCATGAGCTGGCCACCCTTGCATGGTGATGTCATTGACTCTTGACAATGTTGGGTCTTTCCTTGTTTCTCTTTGTATTTCAGAATTTGTTACCAGCAACAAATGCTGTGTGGAACCGCCAATGCTGTGTGGAACCCTTCTGCCTGGTCACAGTATGAAGACTTTTCTTCTTCAGTTGCCAACAGTAGAAGACGTGACAAGTCATCAGTGTTACTGTGTTGTTTGGTACCCTAGAACTCTATGTCGTAGGAATGGGCTCGTGGGAATAGTTCCCAACATTGTAACCGAGTGGCAGACATCACTGGAATTCACTTCCAGAGATTGAAAATGGATATGATGTCTGATGTTCTGTCACTAGCGTTCTCTTTTGTCTGTAGAGGTAGTGGTGGAACTTCATTATTCCCCATGTTAAACTAAGGGCCTCTCGGTTGATCCGCACATAGTTGTGTTCTGTGCTCGTCAGTGATCTTGAAGCAAACGCAATCGGGCATTCAGATCCATCATTCATAATGTGTGACAAAATGGCTCCAATGTCATAAGGGGATACATCAGAATGTCAATCTGATGGGCAGGGATGGGTCATAATGGGTGAACAGTTTATCGGATGTTATTGCTATCTTTGATTCCCTGAATGCTCTTTCATATCTTTCTGACCATTCCCACTTTGCTGCTGTCTGCAACAGTGCGTTCAATGGGTGAAGCACTCCAGCAATGTTTGGGAGAAACTGGTATTAGTAGTTTACAAGGTCCAAGTATGACCTGAGTTGTGACACGTTTCCCAGTTTGGGAGCCTGTAGCACTGGTTCAATCTTCTCTTGTGACTTACGCAAGCCATGCTTGTAAATGGTATGTCCACAATATGAGATTTCATTCTTTAAAAACTCGCATTTCTCTCTCTTTGCGCACAGACCATACTCACTCAGCCTGGTAAGCACTTTACCAAGGTTCTGGAGGTGTTCTTCATCATTCTTGCCCGTTATCAAGATAACATTGATAGCCTGGGTTATCTTGGAGCTTTTGGTCCATTGCTCCTCGTCATTCTTGCCAGTAACAATGATGTCATCAAGCTAACATTGTGTTCCTAGGATATCACGGAACATTGCTCTTTGTCAAATTGTTGGAGCTGATGTGATTCCAAAGACGAGACAATTATACTGGAGTGTTGATTGTGAAGAAGTTCCTGATTAACTCCTCAATCTCCATTTGCAGATAGACTTGTGACAGGTCAATCTTTAAAACTCAGGTTGGAGGAGCAACACCTCATATACTGTCTAGGTAGTCTCCAGCCCCTTGGGATGAACATTGAATTCTCCAACTTCCGGTAATTCCCTCCCCCTCCCTTCCCCTATCCCAGTTTCACTCCGCCCCCTCCTCCAGCTGCCTACTACCTCCCTCATGGTTCCTTCTACTACCCATTGTGCTTTCCCCTATTCTTTCTTCACCTTTCCTGCCTATCACCTCCCTGCTTCACCTTCCTCACCCCTTTATCTTTCCCTTTACTGGTTCTTCACCTGGAACCTACCAGCCTTCTCCTTCCCACCCTCCCCCCACCTTCTTTACAGGGCCTCTGCCCCTTCCCCCTACAGTCCTGACGAAGGGTTCCGGCCCGAAACGTTGACTGATCATTTCCACGGATGCTACCCGACCTGCTGATTTCCTCCAGCATGTTGTGAGCGTTGCTTTGACCCCAGCATCTGCAGAGTATTTTGTGTTTATGATGCAAAAATGTCTTCTGTTCATGGCAGGGGATACTGCACAGTACACAGCACCAGGTCGATTCTCACCTTGAAATCCCCACTTATGCGAACAGTTCCGGCCTTTCCTTTCTTGATCATCGGTACAATGGCCATGGCCCAATTGCTCCACTCAGCCTTGGAGGGAATTCCAAATGCCTCCAAGCTCTGCAGTTCAGCATCCATTTTAGGACATGGTGCTTAAGGCACTTGACACAGTTTGTGGAATTTTGGTGCTGCTGCTTCATCTAGTTCAATTCTGGCCTTCATGCCTTTGAGTTTACCAATCCCCTTCTCAAACACCTTCTGATTAGCATTAAGCAGCTGTGCCAGTCGCTGCTTAATGCTATCACTTGGGCTGCCATTGCCTGTTGATGTCATACTGAGAGCTTCGATTGAGTGCCAGTCTAGTTGGATTTTTCTCAACCATTCACGTCCGAAAAGTGCTGGCCTTCCACTTTTCAATACATAAAGCTCCTACTGTTTAACTGTTGTGTTTGGCTTCCATACGTTACACTTGCTTTCAGTTTGCCTTTGGGAGACACTTTCTCATCTGTGTAAGTTTTGGGCGTCACTGAGATCTTCTCTAATGGTATCTTATAAAACAGTCTGTTGTGGTCAGCCTCTGGAATCCTGGACAAAGCTGTCCCTGTATCCAACTCCATTTTCAGTTTTACACCAGAGACATCTATTGTGATCCAGATGATTTTGTGATCTGCTTCAGTTATACTATGCAGCTCTAGGCATGACAGTCCTCCTATGTCAGAGTTTATGTTGTCTGATTCTGTTTTATATTTGTAACTTCATGCATTTGCTTAGTTTTGTGTTTGAGACTTGTATCTCGGTTATGCTTTTTGTCCGCCTTGCATAGTTTCTCTCAGTGACCTGGTCGATGGTAATTTCTTCATTCTTTTTCTTTGAACCACCAGTCATTTGCATCATGGGAGGATTTGCCACATCGATGAAATATTTGGCTTTTTGCTCCATTCAGGGACATTTTGTGCATTTCACGTTCTAACCTCCTTTTCTGTAGTTCTGGTGCATCCTTTGCTGCAGCCTCTAATGATATTGAAATGGGCAATGCCTCTTCTGAGTACTTTGAGTATGCATGCCATATACAAGCCTCTTAATGCATCAGAACGTCCATCTCTGAAGTCACAGTGCTGGAAAAGTTTGCGCAGTTCTGCAATGTATTGAGAAAGTCTTTCATCTTTCTACTGGTTCTTTTTGTAAAATCTAAGTCTCTCAGCTATTATCAGCAGTTTAGGGCTCAAGTGATTTTGTAAAATTGCAACAATTTCATCAAACGACTTGCTTGCTGGCTTTGCAGGGGTTACTAAGTTGCATAAGAGACTGTATGTTCTTGGGCCCATTAAGCTAAGAAGTGTAAGGGCTTTCTTTTGCTCATCCACATTGCTTGTGTTACAATACAGTTCAACCCTCTCGATATATGACTCCCAGCCTTCATTAGTGCTATCAAATTTGCCAACTTTCCTGACTGAAGCCATCACCACATTATTTTCACTTTAAATACCACGCGTCTTTCACTGCTACTCACGCATTCCTTTGTTAACGGCCTTCTTGTGTGATTTAACTCTCGCTGTTTCGTCTCATTACTGTCGGTGTAGTTGGTGATATTCTCTGACGTTCAGGTTCATACTCTTTGACAACTTGTTGGGTCTGTGCACAACCACATATCAATTAAATAAAAGCACGCACATGGGAGATGGCTTTAACTGTTGTATTCACACTTTAGCGAGCAAGAGAAAGAGCAATGCACATGTGCAGAGAACAGATCAATACGTAGTGCTTAGTAAGGGAGGGGTCATTGCTGTAAAAGAAATAGATCCATACATTACAGTCATCACCATGGCAAAGAGTACATACTGACTTCGCTGGGCCATTCATGGACTCCATGTTTCTGGTTGCTGTGGATGCTCATTCAAGGTGGCCAGAGGTCATACCAAAGAAGTCAACCACTTCAGAAAAGCACTGTTTCCACTCTGAGGACTATCTTCACCAGAAATGGCTTATCAGAACAAACTGCGAATGTCAACGGACCACAACACACGTCAGGCAACATACATCAAAGTTGCTGGTGAACACAGCAGGCCAAGCAGCATCTGTAGGAAGAGGTGCAGTTGACGTTTCAGGCCGAGACCCTTCGTCAGGACTAACTGAAGGAAGAGTGAGTAAGGGATTTGAAAGTTGGAGGGGGAGGGGGAGATCCAAAATGATACGAGAAGACAGGAGGGGGAGGGATGGAGCCGAGAGCTGGACAGGTGATTGGCAAAAGGGATATGAGAGGATCATGGGACAGGAGGTCCGGGAAGAAAGACAAGGAGGGGGGTGACCCAGAGGATGGGCAAGAGGTATATTCAGAGGGACAGAGGGAGAAAAAAGAGTGAGAGAAAGAATGTGTGCATAAAAATAAGTAACAGATGGGCTACGAGGGGGAGGTGGGGCCTTAGCGGAAGTTAGAGAAGTCGATGTTCATGCCATCAGGTTGGAGGCTACCCAGACGGATTATAAGGTGTTGTTCCTCCAACCTGAGTGTGGCTTCATCTTTACAGTAGAGGAGGCCATGGATAGACATGTCAGAATGGGAATGGGATGTGGAATTAAAATGTGTGGCCACTGGGAGATCCTGCTTTCTCTGGCGGACAGAGCGTAGATGTTCAGCAAAGCGGTCTCCCAGTCTGCGTTGGGTCTCGCCAATATATAAAAGGCCACATCGGGAGCACCGGACGCAGTATATCACCCCAGTCGACTCACAGGTGAAGTGTTGCCTCACCTGGAAGGACTGTTTGGGGCCCTGAATGGTGGTAAGGGAGGAAGTGTAAGGACATGTGTAGCACTTGTTCCGTTGTTACCTCCAACGGGATCCCACCACTAAGCACATCTTTCCCTCCCCCCCCCGCATTCCACAGGGATCGCTCCCTACGCAACTCCCTTGTCCATTCGTCCCCCCCATCCCTCCCCACTGATCTCCCTCCTGGCACTTATCCGTGTAAGCAGAACAAGTGCTACACATGCCCTTACACTTCCTCCCTTACCACCATTCAGGGCCCCAAACAGTCCTTCCAGGTGAGGCAACACTTCACCTGTGAGTTGACTGGGGTGATATACTGCGTCCGATGCTCCCTATGTGGCCTTTTATATATTGGCGAGACCCGACGCAGACTGGGAGACCGCTTTGCTGAACATCTACGCTCTGTCCGCCAGAGAAAGCAGGATCTCCCAGTGGCCACACATTTTAATTCCACATCCCATTCCCATTCTGACATGTCTATCCACAGCCTCCTCTACTGTAAAGATGAAGCCACACTCAGGTTGGAGGAACAACACCTTATATTCCGTCTGGGTAGCCTCCAACCTGATGGCATGAACATCGACTTCTCTAACTTCCGCTAATGCCCCACCTCCCCCTCGTACCCCATATGTTACTTATTTTTATGCACACATTCTTTCTCTCACTCTCCTTTTTCTCCCTCTGTCCCTCTGAATATACCTCTTGCCCATCCTCTGGGTCCCCCCCACCTTTGTCTTTCTTCCCTGACCTCCAGTCCCATGATCCTCTCGTATCCTCTTTTGCCTATCACCTGTCCAGCTCTTGGCTCTATCCCTCCCCGTCCTGTCTTCTCCTATCATTTTGGATCTCCCCCTCCCCCTCCAACTTTCAAATCCCCTACTCACTCTTCCTTCAGTTAGTCCTGACGAAGGGTCTCGGCCTGAAACGTCGACTGCACCTCTTCCTACAGATGCTGCTTGGCCTGCTGCGTTCACCAGCAACTTTGATGTGTGTTGCCTGAATTTCCAGCATCTGCAGAATTCCTGTTGTTTACAACACACGTCAGAATAGTTTAGATTATTCATGAAGAGAAATAGGATAATAGACAATAGACAATAGGTGCAGGAGTAGGCCATTCAGCCCTTCGAGCCCTTCATGGCTGATCATCCACAATCTGTACCTTTCTCCTGCCTTCTCCCCATATCCTTTCACTCCGCTATTTTAAGAGCTCTATCTAACTCTTTTTTGAAAGAATCCAGAGAATTGGAATGAAAGTGCAATGAGCAGGATTTGATAAGTGATCTTGAAGTAAAGGAGCCATTAGGAGGTAGTGACCATAATATGATAAGTTTTTATCTGCAAGTTGAGAGGGATAAGGGCAGATCAGAAGTGTCAGTATTGCTGTTGAACAAAGGAGACTATGGAGCCATGAGGGAGGAGCTGGCCAAAGTTGACTGTTGGGATATCCTAGCAGAAAAGACAGTGGAACAGCAATGGCAGGTATTCTTGGGAATAATGCACAAGATGCAAAATCAGTTCATCCCCCGGAGAAGGAAGGATTCAAAGGGGGGAAAGTGGCCACAGTGGTTGACAAAGGAAGTCAGAGATAGCATAGCATTAAAAAAGAAGTATAACAGAGCTAAGGTGAGTGGGAAGACGGATGATTGGGAAACTTTTAAGGAGCAACAGAACTTAACTAAAAAGGCAATACGGGGAGAAAAAATGAGGTATGAATGCAAGCTAGCTAGGAATATAAAGGAAGATAGCAAAAGTTTTTTTAGGTATGTGAAGAGAAGGAAGATAGTTAAGAACAATGTTGGGCCCTTGAAGAATGAATTGGGAGAAATTGTTATGGGAAACAGAGAAATGGCCGACGAATTTAATAAGTACTTTGGATCTGTCTTCACTAGGGAAGACACAAGTAATCTCCCAGATGTATGGATGGACCAAAGACATAGGGTAACAGAGGAACTGAAACAGATTGACATTAGGAAGGAAACGGTGATGAGTAGACTGATGGGACTGAAGGCTAACAAATCCCTAGGTCCAGATGGTCTGCATCCTAGGGTACTAAAGGAGGTGGCTCTGGAAATTGCGGATGCATTGGTGATCATTTTCCAATGTCCCTTAGATTCAGGATCAGTTCCTGAGGATTGGCGAATGGCTAATGTTATCCCACTTTTTAAGAAAGGGGGGAGGGGGAAAACAGAGAACTATCGCCCTGTTAGCCTAACATCAGTAGTGGGGAAGATGCTAGAGTCCATTATTAAAGATGAAATAGCGGCATATCTTGATAGCAGTGATAGGATTGGGCCGAGCCAGCATGGATTTACCAAGGGCAAATCATGCTTGACTAATCTATTGGAGTTTTTCGAGGATATAACCAGGAAGATAAACGCAGGAGATCCAGTGGATGTGGTGTACCTTGATTTTCAGAAGGCATCCGATAAGGTGATTGGTGGGTAAAATCAGAGCTCATGTCATTGACGGGAGGATATTGACATGGATAGAAAACTGGTTGGCAGATAGAAAGCAAAGGGTAGCAGTGAATGGGTGTTTCTCGGAATGGCAGGTGGTGACTAGTGGGGTGCCACAGGGCTCGGTATTGGGACCACAGCTGTTTATGATTTACGCCAATGATTTAGAGGAAGGCATTGTGAGTAACATCAGCAAGTTTGCTGATGATACTAAGCTGGGTGGCAGTGTGACATGTGATGAGGATGTTAGGAGAATTCAAGGTGACTTGGATAGGCTGGGTGAGTGGGCAGAAACTTGGCAGATGGCATTTAATGTGAATAAGTGTGAGGTTATTCACTTTGGGAGCAAGAACAGGAAGGCAGATAATTATCTGGACGGTGTGGAGTTAGGTAAGGGAGAAATAAAAGGGATCTAGGAGTACTTGTTCATCAGTCTCTGAAGGTGAATGAGCAAGTGCAGCAGGCAGTGAAGAAGGCTAATGGAATGTTGGCCTTTATTACAAAGGGAATGGAGTACAAGAGCAAGGAAATCCTTTTGCATTTGTACATGGCCCTGATGAGACCACACCTGGAGTATTGTGTGCAGTTTTGGTCTCCAAGGTTAAGGAAGGACATCCTGGCTGTGGAGGAGGTGCAGTGTAGGTTCACTAGGTTAATTCCTGGGATGTCCAGACTGTCTTACGCAGAGAGGTTAGAGAAACTGTGCTTGTACATGCTGGAATTAAGGAGATTGAGGGGGGATCTGATTGAGATATATAAGATTATTAAGGGATTGGACAAGATAGAGGCAGGAAATATGTTCCAGATGCTGGGAGAGTCCAGTACCAGAGGGCATGGTTTAAGAATAAGGGGTAGGTCATTTAGGACAGAGTTGAGGAGGAACTTCTTCTCCCAGAGAGTTGTGGAGCTGTGGAACGCGCTGCCTCAGAAGGCAGTGGAGGCCAATTCTCTGGATGCTTTCAAGAAGGAGCTAGATAGATATCTTATGGATAGGGGAATCAAGAGTTATGGGGACAAGGCAGGATCCAGGTATTGATAGTAGATGATCAGCCATGATCTCAGAATGGCAGTGCAGGCTCAAAGGGATGAATGGTCTACTTCTGCACCTATTGTCTATTGTCTATTGTCTAATTGGCCTCCACTGCCTTCTGAGGCAGAGCATTCCACAGAACCACAACCCCCTTTGTGAAAAAGTTTTTCCTCAACTCCTTTCTAAATTGTTTACCCTTTATTCTTAAACTGTGGCCTCTGGTTCTGGACTCCCCCAACATCGGGAACATGTTTCCTGCTTCTAGCATGTCCAATCCCTTAATAATCTTATATGTTTCAATCAGGACCAAACATTTCAAGTCACCTCCTCACCACCCAGCAACAAATGGGTTAGCTGAAAGATTTATCCGAACATTCAAGAAGTCCATTAAAGCTAAGGACAAGAAGGACATTTCTCTATGCAAGGTGGACAATTTCCTTTTGGTGTATTGGAACTCTGCTCATGCAATTATAATTCAAACACCTGCAGTGCTGTTCATGAACAGGAATCTGAGATCTTGCATAGACCACCTGAAACCAGATCTACGGAGGGAAGTGCAGAATAAACAGTTCAACCAGTTGCCAAGCGGGTCAGCAAGAGGCTTCAAGATTGGACAGGAAGTCCTCGTGGGTGACTACCGAGAAGACAAGTGGACACCTAGTAGGATAGCTACAAGAATTGGACCACGGATGTACACAGTCAATGTTGGAGATCGGACATGGAGACGTCATGTGGACCAGATACTGGATGCTCAGCTGAAGAACACACCCGAGTTAACTGCATCCAACAAAATGGACACACTACAGCTAACAGACTTACGTCTCAGTGATCATCTCACTGACAGCAACATGACACAGGCAACTGAGAATACTGTCTTAGATAAGACATCTACCAAACCTGATGGCACTCCACAGGCCCAGAGGTACTATCTTGAAAGAAACAGACAGCATCCAAAAGATTGAGTCTTTAGTATACTAAAGTTAGTTATGGACTGTAATTGTGGAAGTATGTTCATTTGAATATTTGTTTGTAAAAGAGATCTGTTGTCTATACATACGCGTTGTTCTCTCACTCTCTCTCTCTCGCTGCAATGTGAATAGACCAGTTAAAGCCATCTCCCACATGCGTGTTTTTATTTAATTGATATGTAGTTGCAAAGACACAACAGGGAGGGAATTTTTTTTAACTGGAAGGAGAAATCAATCATCGTGCCATCGGGTTGGAGGCTGTCCAATCAGAATATAAGGTGTTGCTCCTCAGCCCAGAGGGTGACTTCATCTTGGCACAAGAGGAGGCTGTGGACTGATATGTTGGAATGGGAATGGAAACCACAATTAAAATGTTTGGCCACTGGACAGTTCCCCTTTTGGAGAATAGAGAGGAGGTGCTCGATGAAGCTGTCCCCAATTTATGAATGGTCTCACTAATGTAGAGGAGGCTGCATCGGGAGCACCCGACACAATAGACAGCCCCAGCAGATGTGCAGGTGAGGTGTTGCCTCACCTGGTAGGACTGTTCTGTAGGCTGCAGAATCGGTTCTGAATTGAGGTGAGTTATCCATGCTGGTTCGGGAGCCTGATGTTGGGAGTAACTGTTCCTAAACCCGGTGGTGAGGGACCTCAAGATTCAATACCTTCTGCCTGATGGTAGTAGTGAGAAGAGATCATGACCTGGATGGTGGGGGTCCTTGGAGATGGACGCATGTAAATGTACTCAGTGATGGGGAGGGCTGTATCCCCACTTTCTGTAAAGACTTTGCCATTCCTGGGCATTGGTGTTTGCACTAAGTATTGGTGTCATAGAGCAACACAGCGCAGAAACAGGCCCTTAAAGGGAAAAGGGTAAAATGCAGGCAAATGGGACTAGATTAATTCAGCACCTTGGTCAGCATGGATGAGTTGAGTCAAAGGGCTTGGTTCCATGCTACATGGCTCTATGACTCATTTTAAATACTTTAATACTAATTGTAAAGGTCTCATCATGTAAATGACATTTGAAAACAGATTCTAATGATCCTGAAACCATGGGTTGGTGAGGATCTGGTCCAGCTTCCCGTCGGAGTTACAGAGTCTATTCTATCTTCTGGGACATCTCTTGTGTATGGAGACATAGTTGAGTTGGTCACTATAGTCAAAATTCAGCCCCTACCAGTGGCCACGTTGCTTGGAATGGGCCAGACCCAAATGCTACAGTCCAACATCGGATGAGAGGTTGTGGGATATAGAGTCAAAGAGAACTACAGAACAGAAACAGGCCCTACAGCCCATCCATTCCATGCCAAGCTGTAATTCTGCCTAGTCCCGTTGACCCACACCCGGACCATAGCCCTCCATACCCCTGCCATCCATGTACTTATCCAGACTTCTCTTTAATGTTAAAATTGAACCCACATCCGCCAGTTCTGCTGGCAGCTCATTCCACACCCTCACCACCCTCTGAGTGAAGAAGATCCCCCTCAGGTTCCCCTTAAATATTTCAGCTTTCAGCCTTATCCTATGACCTCTAGTTCTAGTCTCACCTGACCTTAGTAGAAAAAGCCTGCTTGCATTTACCCTATCTATACCTCTCATAATTTTGTATACCTCTATCAAATCTCCCACTCCAGGGAATAAAAACTTAACCTATTCTTCCTTTCCTTATAAGTCAGGTCCTCAGGTCCTCAAGGGAGCTTGTTGAATGCAACTTGGCTCCAGTACTATAGCAACTATGTGATTCTGTCTCTGTCTGTGAGTACATTCAGATGTTCTGAGATCAAGAAAGGCATTATAAAAATGCAGTTTCTTTTTCTCAATATAGGTATAATCAATGCAACGCCGCCTCTTTAACATCTAACTTAATGAGAGTGAGAGAGGTTGTGCTCTGATAACTGGGATTCTATTCCACCACAGATCTTGACCGATCTATTAGGGTCTTCCAGCATCTTGTGTCTTGCTCAGGATTCCAACATCTATAGTCTCCGTTCAGAATTAGAATCAGGTTTAGTACCACCAGCATATGTCATGAAATTTGTTAACTTTACGGCAACAGTACAATGAGATGCATGACAAAATAAATATAGAGAAAAACCTGAGTTACATTAGGTATACATAGTATATGTAACTTTAATAGTTAAGTTAAAATTAGTAGTGCAAAAAAAACCAGACATAAGTAGTGAGGTAGTGTTCAGAGGTTCAATGTCCATTTAGAGATCGGATGGCAGAGGGGAAGAAGCTGTTCTTGAATCTCTGAGTGTGGGCCTTCAGGCTTTTGAACCTCCTTCCCAATGACAACAGTGTGAAGGGGTCATGTCCTGGGTGGAGGGGATCCTTAATGGTGGGTGCTGCCTTCCTGTGGCACTTGAAGATGTCTTGGATACTACGGAACTGGTACCCATGATGGAGTTGACTAATTTTACAAGTTTCTGCAGTTTACTTTGAGCTTGCACAGTAGCCTCCCATAACCCCCAACATTCGTGTGGTGGGGTACAGGTACGCCTCTACCAAAGGAGGTGCAAGATCCTCCTTCTCTCCACTAGCCTGCTGATCACCCTTGGGCAAAATGTAGCACTATGTGAAACCATGGGAGCAGGTGGTGGTTGGTCATTTGAGCAGCTGGTACATATCACAAGTCCTGGTTATGCGACCACTGATGCCAGACAGACAATCTCTGAAGGGTATTGATAATGGCAGGGGTCACCCATCTTGTAAAGACACTGCCCAGAAGAAGGCAATGGCAAACTACTTCTGTAGAAAAATTTGCCAAGAACGATCATGGTCATGGAAAGACCATGATCGCCCACGTCATACAACAAGGGACATAACTAACATTCATTTCTAAAAAGGGAACCCAGTCTCCATTGGCCTTAAAGAAGGCCTTTTGTTTGTATTTACTTTTGGAGTTAAAAGGTCGCACTGTGCCATCACAGGCATGGACTCCCAGTCCTGTTAGTCGATGGTACGCCTATCCCGTTGGTTATTTCTCTTCTCCAGACTCGCGGTTGGCAGGGGAGTTGTTTTCAGTGAACCCTGCCCTGTGCTGGTGAATGTTGCTGGATCACAGAGCATATATAGCACAACCACGGGCCCTTCGTTCCATCCACTCCATACTGGCCGGGACTCCCATCTACGACAGTCCCATTTGCCTGTTTGGCTCTCTAACCCCTCTAATCATTTCCTATCCATGTACCTGTCCGAACATCTTCACTGGAGTCAATATACCTGCCTCAACCACTTCCTCCTGCAGCTCGTTCCACACATGGACCACCTTCTGGGTGAAAACGTTGCTTATTAAACGGGTCCCTCTTAAATCATTTTCCCTTCTCACCTTAAACCTGTGTCCTCTGGCTCTTGATTGCCCAACCCTCGGGAAATAAGATTGTGCACACTCTTTCTTCATTAGTCAGGGAGTCAGAGATTTTGGGGAGAAGGCAGGAGAGTAGGGTTATGAGGGATAATAATTTATTTTTTAATTTATTGAAATAAAATGCGGAGTAGGCACTTCCAGCCCTTCAAGCTGCGTCGCCCAGCAACTCCCCCAACTTAATCCTAGCCAAATAACGAGACAACTTACAATGATCAATTACCCTACCAACCGGTATGTCTTCAGACTGTGGGGGAAACCGGAGCACCTGGAGGAAACCCATGCGGTCATGAGGAGAACGTACAAACTTCTCACAGACAGAGGCAGAAATTGAACCCAGGTCCCTGGTACTGTAAAGTGCTGCACCTTCCAAGGTGGGATGGCGGAGGAGATTCAATGGGCCACAAATGGCCTAATTCTTCAGGAATAAAGTCCTAATCTGTGACCCATTTCTTGCTCTCAGTTAATTGACATTTTCTCCCATATCTAACTGGAGGTTTATGCTTTAATAATTGTACCTTAGGAATTCTAGTGGAAGTCTGATCATATCTCAATTCCTGCAGGCTCCAAAGCAATCTGGGAGAGTTGTTAAGCTGTGGTACAATGGGCAGGTTTCAACAGGCAGGCGCTGTATGCTTCACACTCACTCAGTATTACCACAAGCAACAGAATGCAAAGATTAAACGATACCTAGGTGATCAAACATCCACTTTTTAACCTTCCCTTTTAATCATTTCCACTGTTACTATAAGAGGCAGTTACAGGCATGCCTACTGATTAAACTTCAGTGCTTATTTTGGACCAAGAGTAGAACTGGTCTCACAGCCACCTCCCCATATATATAATATATAATGAACCATCAGATATTCAAATGTTGTGATTCCAGATTTTAATCAATCATTTAATGCCTAGTGTGAGACATACCATACTGTGCAAAAGATCTTAGGCACATATATATAACGAGGGTGCCTAAGACTTTTGCACGGTACTGCAGTAATTTTATGCATTGCACTGTACTGCTGCCGCAAAAAAAAACAAATTTCATGACACATGTGAGTGCTGATAAACCTGATTCTGATCTGGGTCTCTATTGAGGACTGAGAGTGGGAAGGGGGCAGGGAGAGGGGAATCATGGTTGGGAAAAGGGGAAGGGAGAGGGGAGGGGAGCAGGAAGCACCAGAGAGACATCCTGTAATGATCAATAAACCAGTTGTTTGGAATCAAATGACCTTGCCTGGTGTCTCAGGGTTGGGTGTGTCAGTACCTGCGCCCCTGCCACCTGTCCCACACCCCTCCCACAGTGCTCCACTCTCAGCATTCCCAACATCCTTTGCTCTCACCAGAGTTACAAACCTGCTTTCCACTCCGCGTTGACAAATACAGTACTGTGCAAAAGTCTTAGGTGCCCTAGCTATATACTGTATACATGCCTAAGACTTTTACACAGTACTGTATACAGTGGCCACTTTATTAGGTACAGGAGGGAGCTAATGAAGTGGCCACTGAGTTTACGTTCTGCCATTCAATCACATCATGACTGATTAATTCCACTCCAACTACCTGCCTGAAGTCTACACTTTTTGTCCTAATTATGTTCTTATTTTGTAAAAATTGTGTGTAATTTAGAAACATAGAAACATAGAAAATAGGTGCAGGAGTAGGCCATTCAGCCCTTCGAGCCTGCAAACATTTATGTTTCGTTTGTCTTTCTTGTGAATGCTGGTTATCTGATACTCTGTGCCTGTGACACTGTTGCAAGGAAGCTTTTTTGACAGGATGCATGGCACGGGAATGCCTCCTCTTCCAGATTTCTTCAAGTAGCTTCCTTGGGTTAAGTTGAGCAAGTCTACAGCTGCTCGATCTTAGTTCTCGTAGTGACCAGTAAACTCTGAGGTGGCCTGCATTTTAACCATAATCCCTCCAAACAAGGGGTCCCCAACCTATTTTATGCCATGTACCGTTACGTGTACATACATGTCACCATATACAACCCTGAGATTCATTTTCTTGTGGGCATTCACAGTAGAGCAAAGAAACACGATAGAATCGATGAAAAACTACACGCAGAGACTGACAAAGAACCAACATGCAAAAGAAAACAAACTGTGCAAGTACAAATGAAAGCCCAAATAATATTAAATAAATAAATACTGGGTTGTAGAGTCCTTGAAAGTGAGTCTGTAGGTTGTGGAATCAGTTCAGAGATGAGGCGAGTGAAGTTATCCATGCTGGTTCAGGATCCTGATGGTTGAAGGGTCAAGCTGATGTTGTCAACATTCCCCGTTTGATTTATTTATTTATTTGGTGATGAAGCACAGTTTGGACCCTTCTGGCCCTTCGAGCCGCACACCCAGTAGCCCACAACAGCTCCGATTTAAGCCTAACCTTATCACGAGACAAGTTACAATGACCAATGAACCTATCCAGTACGTTTTTTTGACTGGGGGGAGGAAACTGGTGCACCCTGGGTAAACCCACACGGTCACAGGAAGAACGTACAAACTCCTTACAGAGGGTGCTGGAATTGAACTCTGAATTCTGAAGCCCCGAGCTGTAATAGCGTAGCACTAAGTGCGTCACCCACATTTGAAAGCAGGGGGACCGTGCAAGGTCAGAGATTCTAAGCTCCCTCACACTCTGGCTGTTTCCGAACAGAAGGCACATGCCGCCAGTCCCTGCCCTGGAGAAATTCAGGCAGCAAAACCAAGCGATCCGAACCAAACTGCAACAGCACATCCCCCCAGAATCACATAAACACCGAAAGCAATCAATGAAGCCATCAACTCTGCTCGTGGCAAACGAGTTGTGGAATTCATTAGGGAAATTCGAGGAAGTCACCAACACAAAGGTTGATAAGAAATTAAAAATTATGGAAAGGGTGTTACAGAATTACTAAAAGCCGAATGAAAGAAGTGAATAGATGTTGAGAAGATCTTCAGATCCTTCTCTAGATTTGTAGAGAATTTGTAGAGCACTACAGCACAAAAACAGGCCCTTCAGCCCACCTAGTCTGTGCTAAACCATTAACCTGCCTAGTCCCATCAGTCTGCACCTGGACCATAGACCTCCATACTCTTCCCATCCATGTACTTAAACAAATGTCTGTTAAATGTTGCAATTAGATTAGATTATTAGATTATGAAGACACGTAGTCCTCTTTTATTGTCATTTAGTAATGCATGCAATTGAAGCTGTATCCATCACTTCCACTGGCAGCTCGTTCCACACTCACACCACCCTCTGAGGGAAGAAGTTTCCCCTCGGACTCCATTTAAACATTTCACCGTTCACCCTAAACTTGTGACCTCTAGCCCTAGACTCACCCAACCTCACCCAACCTCAAAGGAAAAAGGCTGCTTGCATTTACCCTCTCTGCACGCCTCACTAGATGGATCATTTCTGCCTGCCCAGTCCATGCTGAAACGTTACTCTGCTAGTCCCATTGACCCCACGTCGACCTTACCCGCCGGTCCACGCACTTATCCAAACTTCTCTTAAATAAAGACTCCAAAGCCACTGAAACAACTTGGAAAGTGCTGTCAGGTGGGCGGAAAGTGGTCCATTCACTTGGTAAAGCAAGGAGCAGTGGGCAACCTGAGCTAACCATCACTCGGCATTTCTCCAGTCTATGCAGGCCTGTGCTCGCCCAGACATGAGGTGGGTCCTGCTCGCTGAGTGAAGAGCTTGCCTTATAATCAAAAGTAAAACTGAGCTCACTGTTACTCAGAGTAAATTACTGGTGGGGCTGCACTTGGAATACCGCCATAAACACCAGAGATTCCGCAGCTGCTGGAGGAACTCAGCAGGTCAGGCAGCATCTATGGAGAGCAATAAACATACGGTAGAGTCATAGAGAAGTACTGCACAGAAACAGGCCCTTTGGCCCATCTAGCCCATGCCAAAACCATCTAAGCTGTCTATTCCCATCAACCTGCTCCGCAAGCATAACCCCCTCATACCCCTACTATCCATGTACCTATCCAAACTTTGCTTAAGCGTTGAAATCCAGCTCACGTGCAACACTTCTGCTGGCAACACATTCCACACGCTCATGGATTTCCCCTCATGTTCCTCTTAAACTTTTCACCTTTCACCCTTAACCCATGATCTCTGGCTGTAGACCCATCCAACCTCAGTAGAAAACAATAGATACTTTGAGCCAAGACCCTTCAGCAGGCCAGGACAGAAGGGGGAAGAAGGCAGAATATGAAGGTGGGGGAAAGGAAAAGAGTATAAATGAGTAGGTGACAGGTGAGACCAGGTGATGGAGAAACTAGGTGGATGGGAGAGGGAAGATAAAGTGAGAAGCTGAGTGATAATGTTTTCCCTGATATAGGAAAGATGTGGTTAAACTAGAAAGAGTGTAGAAAGTAAAAGATTTACGAGGATGCTGTAAGTGCCGGAGGGCCTGAGTTATAGGGAGAGGCTGTTCAACCAGGTCTTGATTCCTTGGAAAGTAGGAAAATGAAGGATGACCTTATAGAGAGGCAGAGATAAGCAGGAGTCCAAAACTAGAGAGCATAGATCCAGACTGAAAGGGGGAAGATTTTAAAGGAACCTGAGAGGAATTTCACACGGAACATGGAGTAAACTATCAGAGGAGTTCAAAGTAGTTTTATTATCACAGTATAATGAACCCTGAGATTCATTTCCTTGTGGGCATTTACATGGAAAAATGAAGAAATATAAAGCAATTTATTTCAAAACTATGCCTAACAATGACTGACAAACAACCAATGTTCAAAAGAAACAAATTCGGGCAAGTGATTAAAAAGTAAATAAGTAATACTGAGAACCTGAGTTGTAGAATCTACGAGTGTGTGGGTTGTGGAATCAGATCAGGGTTGAGGTGAGTGAAGTTATCCACGTTGGTTCAGGAGCCTGATGGTTGATCAGTAATAACTGTTCCTGAATTTGCTGGCGTGGGACTTAGGTTCCTGTACCTCTTTCCACTCGGGTTCAGGAGCCTGATGGTTGGAGGGTAATAACTGTTCAGCATGGATGATGCAGGTGTGACAGTGTCATTTAAGAAGCACTCGGATAGGTATATGAAGGGACAGTGCTTAGGGGGAATGGCCAAACATGGGAAATTGAGACCAGTTGGGTGAAAACCATGAACCATGAACTCGTTGGGCTGAAGAGCCTTTGACCATGTGGTCCTGAATCTCTGAGCACTCACCCTGTGGTTTGTTAGTCAGGACGCGACATGTAACAGAAAACAACATTCAATAATTATCAAGAATAAAGAATTATGTAAAAAAATGAACTTAGTGGTTACAGAGCAAATAGGGAATAAAATGTGCTCAAATACATAAATGCCAGCATGTCTTTACAATGCAAATAGTGTTATAAAAAGTGGCTTAAAGTATTTGGGGTGGTGGGTGGAGTTATATTCCTAATAAAGGAAGTGTAAGGTGCTCATTCCCTCCATTAGACTGCAGGTCACCCTTGGATGAGCTGTAGCACCTGCTTCGTCCCCCTCCGCCCTGATCAGGGTCACGTGAAGCCATGCGAGCAGGTGGTGGATGGTCGTATGAGCAGCCGGTGCAGATCACAAGTCCTGGTTATGCGACCACTGACGCCAGGCAGACAATCTCTGAAGAGTATTGATAATGGCTGGGGTCACCTGTCCTGAAAAGACGCTGCCCAGAAGAAGGCAATGGCAAACGACTTCTGTAGAAAATTTGCCAAGAACAATAATGATAGCCAACACCATATGACATGACACATAATTATGATGATTAAAGTTTTTACAGTGTAGTGCAGTGATTGGGGTAATAGAAGGGGTTGGAGGCTACCTAGAATGATTGATCAGATTAGTTGCCTGGGGGAAGAAAGTTTTAAGGTTGCATGAAGTTTTTGTTTTAATAGCCATTAAACACTTTCCAGAAGGGAGCTGTTTAAGGAGAGGCTGGCTAAATACAGGAAGAAGGAAAGAAAGGGAGAAACATGCTGGTAGAGGTGAGGCAAAGAAGGAGCAGACGTGGATGGAACGTGGCCTGAAGCGATGTTTCACAATGTGCACTTAATGTGGTTCTGTCTGTCTATTAGTGGGTGTGAAATATTCTAAGGTGTTGAAAGGATTCCGCTCAACTACGATGTCCTAATTTTTTTATGTGCATGCCGTGTGTCTCCCCATGTTCCTGGTGAGACACACTGCCTGCGTATGCAAAACCACTTTAAGATTAAGATTAGCCTTATTCGCCACATGTGCACCGAAATGTCAAAACATACAGTGAAATGCATCGTTTTGCATCAAATCAAATCAGCGAGGATTACTGCACCTGTCACCACACTCCCAGTGTCAACATAACATACCCAGCTCTCACTAACCCTAACCATACGTCTTCAGATTGAGGGAGGAAACAGGAGCACCCGGAGGAAACCCACAATGAACGTACTGTCTCCTTACAGAGCACAGCAAGCATTGCACCCCGATCGGGGATTGCTGTATAACTAAACACTACGTTACTGTGCCGCCCCACTCTTGACTGAGAGAGCTGCTAGGGGTGCGAGTTCTATGAAGAAAAACATGAAGGGTCTCGGCCTAAATCTCCAACTCGTGATTCCTTTCCATTGATGCTGCCTGACCTGCTGAATTCCTCCAGCATTTTGTGTGTGTGTTACTACGGTTATATTTGTCCTGGTTCACTGAAACAACTAGGAAATGTGAGCTGCCTTTCTTAAGCATTACCCTGCAGACTTGCTGAGTTCTCCGAACTCTGACAAGAGCCCGGGGGGTGGGGGGGGGTGTGAATGATGAAAACATCCAGAATTTCATTCAGAAATGAGGATCTTGGCAGGCTGATGTGTACTGTGTGTACTCAGTGTTTGTGTACTGAGTGAGAAGGGCAGCCCTGGAGGAAACACACAAACATTCACACACGTACACACACACACACACACACACACACACACACACACACACACACTGATACATACACATATGAACACATGCGCACACACACACTCATACATACACACACACGAACACGCACACTCAGACATATAGAAATACACGCACACTCAAACATACACAAATACACACACACTAACACACATACACACACACACACACACACACACACACACACACACGCCTGGGTGGTCACAGCATCTCAGTACATTTTCAAATGTGACCCTTCAAAAAAACCGAGAACCTTTTGCTGAACAGCCAATCTATCATTGGCCAAAGCAGAAGGAATTTCCAATCTGACCCACTGTGATCTCTGACAGGGTTGTTGTGATGATTCTATGTCCGATACATAGAACACAAATCACGCAACACAGTACAGGCCCTTCAGTCAACAACGAGTGCCGACCGTCTCATGTACTCTAAGATCAATACGACCCTTCCCATTTTTCTATCATCCATGTGCCTATCTAAGAGTCTCTCAAACATCTGTAAATAGCCTTCATGTCCAAAAGCACCTGTCAGTTTCTTCAGACTTCAACGTTCAATATAAATTTCACAGTACTTATTTGTCGCCATATATAACCCTGTGATTAATTTTCGTAGTCAGAATGTGTAAGACAATGCAAACTGCACCGTCACTCTAGATCCAGTCAAGAGCTTTGGTCAGAAGGTTATACATCTTCTCTTTTCACCTTTTTGGACCAGATTTCCATCTCCCCTTCTGAAGGCAGAGTGAGGATCAGGCTGATCCTCTCTGACATACAGTACGATGTGAAATGTGTTTGTTTTGAGATGGGAGGGACACCACTGTGGCGATTTGGGTTCAATTCCCACTGCTGTGTGCAAAGGAGTTTGTACGTTCTCCTCATGACCACGTGAATTTCCTCTGGTTCCTCCCACAGTCCAAAGGCATACCGGTTAGGATCGGTAGATTGGTAAATTGTTGCCTGAACCACAGCAAGACTTGTGGGCTGCCCCCCCCCCCCACATCCTTGGACTGTGTTCGTTGTTGATCCAAATGATACATTAAACAGTATGTTTCAAAGTCCATGTGATAAATAAAGATAGTCTTTATCTTTCTTTTTCTGTTTTGTAAATTAGTCTGCAGAAGCAAACATTGGGACTACATCCCCTCAAGCGTTTTCCATTATTTAGCAAGATGACTATCGATGTGAACCCCGCTTTCTCTTCCCTTCCATCATGATGCACTAACGTAACAATCAATCAGTCAGCTCACCTCTGTACCCCTGGCCTTTTGGAGGTGAGAGCTCTGCAGCCTGAATTTCTGACATCCAAGCTCCACTGAGAGACCATGATTGTGATTGGAGTGTGGCAATGGGAGGGACTGATATTACTGCACTGGTTGCATCATAGAAAATATCCAGATGCACAATGGCAAGGTATGGCTGCCACCTGCCCAAGGCCGTAGAGTGCTTGAACAATGGCTCAGCGCCTGATAGCTCGCAGACTCTGTCTGCCTCAGTGAGGCAGCCGGCAGAACGGAATACCCCATCCACCCTGGACATTCTCGCTTCTCCCCCTCTACCGTTGGGCAGAAGGTACAAATGGTAAATGTACGTACCACCAGGCTCAGGGACAGCTTCTACCCCACTGTTATAAGACTAGGAAGCTCTCACCAATCTCCACCTCAGCGCCGTTGACGTAAGCAGGAAGACATGCAGTTAGTGCAGTAATATCAATACTTCCCGTTGCCACACTTCGATCACAAGCGTGGGCTTTCAGTGGAGTTTGGCACAGCTCTCTCCTGTACCTAATAAAGTGGCCACTGAGTGTACGGTGCTGTGTAAAACTCTTAGTCACACATACATAAAGATAGCTAGTGTGCCTAAGACTTTTGCACAGTACTGTATTTGCCAACGTGAAGCAGGGAGCGAGTTTGTAAATCTGGGGGGAGCAAGGGATATTGGAAATGGCGAGGGTGGAGCACCGCAGGAGGGGTGAGGGACAGGTGGCAGAGGAGTGCCAGGACGGGGTGGCACAGGTGCCAACACACCCAGCCATGAGACATCAGGCAAGATCATTAGGTTCCAAACAACTGGTTTATGATCATTACAGAATGTCTCTCTGGTGCTTCCTGCTCCCTCCCCTCTCCCTTCCCCTTTTCCCAATCATGATTCCCCTCTCCTTCCACTCTTCCCACTCTCAGTCCACAATAGAGACCCAGATCAGAATCAGGTTTATCATCACTCCCATATGTCAGGTATTTTTCTTTTGCAGCAGTACAGTGCAATGCATAAAATTACTACTACAGTACTGTGGAAAAGTCACAGGCCTCCCAGCTATATATACTGTATGTGCCTAAGACTTTTGCACAGTCCCGTATATTTGTGCTTTTCTGCAACGATGGTTCATCTACTTCAAGGTTCGACATGTTGTGCATTCAGAGATGCTTTTCTGCACACCACTGTTGTAACATGTGGTTATTTGAGTTACTGTCGCCTTCCTGTCAGCTTGCACCAGTCTGAATATTCTCCTATAGCCATATAACAATACAACAATTACAGCACGGAAACAGGCCATCTCGGCCCTTCCAGTCCGTGCCGAACTCTTACTCTCACCTAGTCCCACCGACCTGCACTCAGCCCATAACCCTCCATTCCTTTCCTGTCCATATATCTATCCAATTTAACTTTACTGAAGTCCGCATAGACAACATCCACTGCTTTACCCTTGTCAACTTTCCTAGTAACCTCATCAAAAAATTCAATAAGATTTGTCAAACATGACATTCCACGTACAAATCCATGTTGACTATTCCTAATCAGACCCTGTCTATCCAGATAATTATATATACCATCTCTAAGAATACTTTCCATCAATTTACCCACCACTGACGTCAAACTCACAGGCCGATAATTGCTAGGTTTACTCTTAGAACCCTTTTTAAACAATGGAACCACATGAGCAATATGCCAATCCTCTGGCACCATCCCCGTTTCTAATGACATTTGAAATATTTCTGTCAGAACCCCTGCTATTTCCACACTAACTTCCCTCAAGGTCCTAGGGAATATCCTGTCCGGACCTGGAGACTTATCCACTTTTATATTCCTTAAAAGCGCCAGTACTTCCTCTTCTTTAATCATCATACTTTCCATAACTACCCTTCTTGTTTCCTTTACCTTACACAATTCAATATCCTTCTCCTTAGTGAATATTGAAGAAAAGAAATTGTTCAAAATCTCCCCGATCTCTTTTGGCTCTGCACATAGCCGTCCACTCTGATTCTCTAAGGGACCAATTTTACCCCTCACTATCTTCTGACCTCTGTTTTCATCCCCAGAACTGCCACTGACTGGATGTTTTTTGTTTCTTGCACCATTCTCTGTAAGCTCCAGAGACTGTTCAGCATAAAAATCCCAGGAGATCAGCAGTTTATGAAATGCTCAGACCACCCCGTCCGGCATCAACAAGCATTCTACATTCAAAGTCACTTGGATCACATTTCTTCCCCATTTTGATGTTTGCTCTGAGCAACAGCTGAACCTCTTGACCTTGTCTGCATGCTTTTTATGCATTGTGTTCCTGCCACGTGATTGGCAGATTAGATAATTCCATTACCAAGCAGGTGTACAGGTGTACCTAATACAGTGGCTACTGAGTGTATTGAAACTGCTAGAAGGACTTCTTCATAAAAGTTTTTCTGTAATTATTTGCAGGTTGCTACTTGGCCATATGTTGCTACTAACCATGACTGCACAGTGGAAATATAATTATTTTTCAGCTCCTACATCCTACACCAGACCACACCGACCATAGAAAGTAAAACAAAGGCACCTCTAACGCACACATCAAAGACTTATTAATTTTTCGAGCCTGGGTTGCTTTAGTCAAAGAGCACTAACTGCAGAGGACATCCTGTTAATGACTAACTGAAGTTTCCCTGTGAGGGACTGCGGCTTGGATTAACGTGCCAAATTCACAATGCAAAAACAAAGTATTCGGCAATCTCTTCAAAGGACAATGTGGGAGGTAGATTGAGATATGCCAATGCATCAGTAATGTCTGAAGCACAACACTCTTAATAATGGGACAGATAGAATTTTGCCACCAGTAACGTCTTAATAATTCAGCAGATTGGGCAGTATCTCTGGATGTGAATGGATGCTGCCTGAGTTGCTGAGTTCCTCCATCATTTTGTGTGGATTGCATTGGCTTGAGATGAGCCTGGAAACTTCAGTGTGCAGCCTGCATGTTCTCCCTGTGGCCACATGAGTTTCCTTTGAGTGGATCACTTCCCTCCCTGCTGGTGGGTTGAAAGGTGACTGCAAGTGTAATTAGATGTCAAAACGAATTCAAGAGAAGCTAATGGCATGTGTGGAAAAATGTTGTCGAACTAGAGCAGGAGTTCACAAACTTTTTTCATGCTATAGACCCCTACCACCAACCAAGGGCTCCACGGACCCCAGGTTGGGAACCCGTGGACCAAAGGGAAGTTAGGAGAGAGGGATCTAAGACTTATGGCATTGCTTTGATGGGAGCCAGCTTGGATCTGATGGGCTGATGTTTAATGGTATTGGTTCATGGTTGGGAACCCCCGGACTTGAGGGAAGTAAAGACAGAGAGAACTAGGACTTATGGCATTGCTTTGATAGAGTGAACTTGGATCTGATGGGCTGAATGGTTCCTTTGATGAAGGGTCTCAGCCTGAAACATTGACTGTTCATTCCTCTCCTGCTGAGTTCCTCCAGCATTTTGTGCTCTTCTGGACTTCCAGCATCTTCGGGATCTCGTGTGTTTATGTCCATAGGGATGTGCCACCTTTTGGATTCCCACGCCTGTCTTTGCAGATATGTCCAGCAGGGCTGGACGTATAGGAGGAGAGAGTAAAATGGGGCTAGTAACTGGTAAATAGGTAAACTGCAGATGCTGGAAATCCAAAGCAACACAAAACAAAATGCTGGAGGAATTCAGCAGGCCGGGCAGCAGCTGTGGAAAAGACTAAACAGTCGATGTTTTGGGCGGAGACCCTTCACCTGGATTGGGAAAGGAAGGGGAGGTCAGAGTAAGAAGGTGGGGGGGTGCGAGGAAGTAGTACAAGGTGGTAGGTGATAGGTGAAACCGGGAGAGGTGGGAGGGGTGAAGTAAAGAGCGGGGAAGTTAATTGGTGAAAAAGATACAGGGCTGGAGGAGGGGGAATCTGATAGGAGAGGACAGAAGGCCATGGAAAAAAGGGAAGGGGGAGGTGCACCAGAGGGAGGTGATGGGCAGGTAAGGAGATAAGGTGAGAGAGGGAAACAGGAATAGGGAATGGTGAAGGAGGGAAGCAATAAACTGGTTTATTATTGTTTTATTCACTTATGTTGTTTTATTTTTCACTTACAGTGAAAAACTTGTCTTGCATACCATCCAACAGATCAATTCATTGCAACAGTCCATTGAGTTAACACAAGGTAAAACAGTAACAGAATGCAGAATAAAGCCCTACAGTTACAGAGAAAGTGCAGTATAGGGAGACAATAAGGAGCATGGGTCAGGGCAAAGTAAATTTTGAGCCCGAATTCCATCTTTGATGCACAAGAGGTCTGTTAAATAGTCTAATAACAGTGGGATAGAAGCTCTCCTTAAGTCTGGCGGTGTGTACAGTGCAGGCAAATGATAAAGAGAGAGATCATAATGATATAGATTGGGAGGCCAAGGGTCCACCTTATTGTACAAGGGGTCTGCTCAAGAATCTGATAACAGTTGGATAGAAGCTGACCTTGAGGATGGTGGTACGTGCTCTCAGGCTTTTGTATTTTCTGTCCTATTGGAGAGGGGAGAAGAAAGAACGATTGCGGTGGATGGGGTCGTTGATTATGCTGGCTGCTTTACTGCAGTGAGAAATGAATGAGCTGTTCTGATTCAGGGAAGGCAGGCTGCCTGCGTTTGTAGGATTTGCTGTTGAGTCTGAAGGACTGCAGTGAGGACAGAGGGGAAACGAGGTGCTGTTCCTCAAACTCACCTTCGACCCCATTATACCTCAAAGAGAGGAATGACGGAGGGAGTGGGATGAAGAATTGAACTGGCAGACAGCCAAGAGTTGTCCCTGAGGTCTGAATGCTAAAGTTCAAGTGCAAGCTTATCGTCACCGGACTACATAAATATGATCAAACGAAACGTACCTCTGGACCACAGTACACCCACAAAACATACTGTATATCACACACAGCACATAAAACAAAATATTACCACCAATAAGTTAAAGAAATATAATTCAGAATCCATGTGAAGCATCCAGCACAGGTAAGCAGTAAACAGCAAAAACTCGCTGTCCTTGTGACGAGAAGGTATTCATTAGTCTCACGGCCTGAGGGAAGAGGCTGTCACCCTGTCTGGCATTCCTAGTTCTGATGCTCCCGTACCTCCTTCCTGATAGCTGTGGGTCAAAGAGGTTGTGGGATGGGTGGTGGGGATTCTCAGCAATGTTTTGACCCCTTTGTCTACAATGTTCCCGGGGAGGGAGACCCCGGCTATCCTCCCACGGGTTAACCATAACAGAGTTAACGATATTCACGTGTCGTTTTTATAACAAATTCAACCATTAGGTATGACTCTACTGTTGTTACTTCCACCTTCAGACTCAAAATCAGGTTTATTATCACTAAAAGACAGCGTAAAATATGTTGCTTTTTGGTAGCAGTACTGTGTGAGATATAAAAGTTACTATAAGTTACAAAAATATCTAAATAGATGGATAGCAAATAAAAAAATGGGTACATGAAAGAATAGATAGATACATGCATAGTGCAATAAAAGGGATGGCAAGGTCGGATTCAAAGATTCAAGGACTGTTCAGAAATCCGATGGCAGAGGGGAAGAAACTGTTCCTGATACATCAAGTGTGTGTCTTCAGCCTCCTGTACCTTCTCCCTGATGGTAGATATGAGTTGAGAGCATGTCCTGGATGGTAAGGGTCTTCAATGATGGATACTGTCTTTCTGAGGCATCACCTTTTGAAGATGTCCCCAGTGGTGGGGAGGGTTGTGCCATGCTGGCGGTGACTGAGTTTGCAACCCTCTGCAGCCACTTGTGATCCTGTGCGTTGAAGCCACCATACCAAACAATGATGCCACCAGTCAGAATGCTCATCATGGTACTTCAGTCCCATTGCCAACAACTTTTGCCTTGACCTTGAATCACAGAGTTATACAGCAGGGAAACAGGCACTTCAACTCCGCTACGGACGATTCCAAGCCCGGCTGCGAAAGAGGAGGGTTAGGCGTGGAGCTATCAATTCCATCCCATGAGAACCCAGAGCTACAGAAACACCAACAGAAGATCAAAAGACCTCATGCCCAGAAGAGGAAGGATCTTCGCCTAGAAATGCATGAAGGTGCATGGTGAAAGCAGAAGCCACAGGTCCAATTATCCATGGACCTGTCAAAATGTCATTTTGATATTCTTTTACCTGCCTCAACTACTTCCTCTGGCAGTTCATCCAAGATGAGATCCCACATCACCAGGTTCACAAACATCTACTTTTCTACACACACCAGGTTCTTGAATAGATCTGTAGAACACTAACCCTACCTGACCAATGGAACACTACAGACCAACTCTTGTACGACCAAGGACTTGTCTCTGACTGTGTCTGTATTTATGCACTAAGGTCTTGTTTTCGTGCAGTCTTTATTTTCTCATTTTCTTCACTGTCTTGTATAATTTGCCTATAATTTGTATTCTGTGGGACGTCTGTACTTTGATGCTGCTGCAAACAATTTCCCAAGCAACACACAACACACACACAAAATGCTGGAGGGTCTCACCAAGTCAAGCAGGTCTTCTTGTGCCGGTCTCTTCAATTTAAACAATCTCCCTCAAAAGATAATTGGCAGGTCGGTTTTTTGAACTGAACTCCTAAACAGTGGAATTCAATACCTAAAATTATAAGGTTTATCCCAGAGTAAATCACTTTGAACTACAGCATCTATGTGAAAAGTGATCAGTTATTATTATCATTGTTGTATTTTTTTTTGCTCAAGCTGATAAAAACTGAATTACAGGCTTAGCCAAGCATGTTCATTTGTCAATTGCTAGGAACTTTCAGACTATTCTAGTAGTGTTTAGTATTGTGGCTTACTGGAGATTTACATAAATATTGTTGTATAGACCTAATTGTTTAATACTATTGAGTAGTGACTTTGAGATGATACCAGTTGTAGATGTTACTATCAGGACAATGTATACCCTGTTCATGTTCCATAGTCTTTCAATTTCTTCTTTTAATTCTTTTATTTCTGATGTTTTTCACATATTGATTTCTGTATGTTTTGTGTGTTTGGAATGGCTATATCTATTAAGTAAGTTGTTCTTGCTTGTTTATCCTGTAATGCTGTCACCTGTGGCTCCCCACAGTTGTTTGCATGCGACAGCAGCCACAGCCTGGGCAATGGCTTCCACAAGCCGGCTAAACCAGGTGAGGGTAGCCAACGGGTCTCAAACCCTCGGTGAGATAGGGAGTTGTCTGTCCCAGCATGTGAAGACAGACTCTGGCGGATTGAGCGGACGAGACCAATGGAAGGTCCAATGGTTGAAAAGGCGGAATCTGCTAGCATCGTCGAACGTGTGGAGCAGGACAAGGCACAGAAGACGTCCTGGTCATCCACTGCGCCTAGTCCCATCTCCAGCCGTCTCAACTCTGTCTTACTACTGGATCCAGATGGGAATTGGGAAGAGAGAGTGAGGCTGACGCTGTGCAACTCTCTCTCACTTAAATCCAAATCATGCGCTAGTCTCAACACCATCATAATGGTGTCGAAGTCCTCATCTTCGTCGACGATGGATGAACACACACATCCTGTAATGTTATATCCGGATGGTTATTATGTAATAATAATGGATCAGTCATTATATAATTTGTAGGATTCTGCCTCTGAAACTGGTTGTAATCTTGTATTTATAGTGAGGTATAGTTTCTTTTATGAGTTCGTATCTTAAAGCAAGATTTTGGTGAATGATGTTTGCCACTTGATTGTGTCTGTATAGATAATTTGATTGAGTTAAACTGCTGCAGGATCCTGTAATGTGTTGGATTGTTTCTGGCTTCATTGACATATTCTGCACTTATCACCTTGAATTTGTTGGTCTTTCTTATGTATTTTTCATAATGTTTTGTGTTAACCACCTGGTTTTGTATTGCCACGAGGAACTCTTCTGTTTCTGGGAAGAAGTCTTCGACTCTGAGCCAGGCGTTCGAAGCTTCCTTGTTGACATCTAGTCTGCACAGACCATGGGGATGTCTTCCACGAAGGGTCATGCTCTTCTATTGGTTAACTTTTGCTTCAATAGTGATAATTCTTTCATTTTTATGGGTTGTGCTTTCATTTTAAGTTTAGTGGGGGGTACTTCATGTCAGAAATGCATATACTCGAATGGGGTGCTGAATCTATTTTCATTGATGAAAGTTTATCCTTAGAAGTTTTATCTGACTGTTGTGTAAATCTATTATTCCTCTTCCTCCTTCTGTCCTAGGTAATGTTAATCTAAGCGCATTCAAGTGTACAGTGTTTTCTAAAATATATCATTTCAGTTCTTAATTTTCTTTGTAAATTTTCCAGATCAGTTTCGGAACAAGGTATTATGCCAAAAGAATACATTAATGTGCATATAGCAAAAGTGTTTATTGCCTTTGTTATATTTTTACTATTGAGCTCTGTGAGCCAGATTTTCTCAAGTCTTGAAGTAAATTCTGTCAAAAGATTTCCTTTTATCATAATATGATCTATTTTCTTTGCTTCTTGATATTCCAAATACTTCTATGTTTCATATTCATCCATCGTTTGGATTGTATTCTGCTGCTCTGTTTTCTATTCTATTGGCTCTATTGCACCCTTCTTTATGTTTAATAATGTTCTGCATTTATCCAGTCCAGTTCATATGTTTATATCTTTCAAAAATAGTTCTACTATTTGAATTAGTTACTTCAGCTTTACTGATGAAGGAGGATATAATTTCAAATTGTTCATGTATAGAAGGTGTGTTAAGGTATACAGTAAATCGTTTCTTGTTTCTGATCTGGTACTCTATTTTCATCCAATTCAGTAAATTAGAGAGTGGGTTTAAAGCTAAACAGAACCATAGTGGACTTAGAGACTAGCCCTAGAAAATGCCTCAGTTTATTTTGATAATGGTGGTTGTTCTTTTCTGGTTTTTAATAGATAGGGTGGTTATAGTATGCCAATGCTTGATCAGATGTTGAAGGAACTTCATAATTATTGATGTAGTTCATATTTAATAGGAACTTCTATTAAACATGAGTGTGGGACAGAATCAAATGCTTTTTGTTCGTTAACATAACAACATGAAAGATTTCTGCTTTTCCACGGCTTGTTTTAGAATTATTATTATTACTATTATGATTATGATTATGATTATTATTATTATTATATTCTAGGCTTTGTTTGATAAAGCTAGACTTCTAAACAAAACCAGGATGAGGGAACATATCACTCTGGTATTAGCTACGCTGCACTGGATATTAAAGTACACTTACTTATTTGTAGAGCTCTTAATAGTCTGGGACAGGAGTACATCACAGAATCACTTTCATTTTATAGTCTTGCTCAAGCTCTCAGGACTTCTTCTGCCAGTCTCTTAAATTTAAACAATCCCCTTCGAAAGATGATTGGCAGGTCATCTTCTTTGAACTAACTGTGGAATTCATTACCTGACACTTTAAGGGATGCAGACCCAGCTGACACTTTTAAACACCAGCTCAAAACTTATTTATTTAACCTTGTTTTTAACTAACATTATTTTGTCTTTTATCTCTATGTTTGCACTTTATCCTATTGTAAAGCACTTAGAACTACATCATTTGTATGAAAAGGGGTCTATAAATAGGTTATAAACAGTCCACGTTTCGGGCCAATACTCTTCATTGGACCCTTCATGAGTCTTGATCAAGGGTCTCATCGCAAAACACTGACTATTTATTCCCCTCCATAGATGCTGCCTGACCTGTTGAGATACTTCAGTTTTCTTGTATGTTTGTCGCTCAAGATTTCCAGCATCTGCAGAATCTCTTGTGTTTACAGTTGCTGAGAAGCATGCCAGTCCACTCAAGCCTGCGTTAGCAGTACAATATCATGCCACTACAAGGTGTAACACCATTTTAGTGATGAGAGAGGATTTCACCAGACTTATCCCTTGAACGTTTCCTTTGGAAATCCACTTGTATTTACAATCGTATTTTAAGAAGGTTCCACACAGTCACATTTACTGCATTGCTAACTGATCCATACAGTGACTCGGGCAGATTATTTCAATTAAAGTCAATATTTTGCAGGGATCTGCCGAGATTTAGCAAAACGAAATTTCTGCTGCCTCACAAAAGTTTTGCTCTCCTGAGAGCGTTCTCTGTGAATGACAACGTGGAGGAAATTACTGCCATATGCTGTAAACAGGAAGAGAGATACCAGTCCAACAACCCACTCACAAGGGCAATTCAAGTCACCACTGTGGGAGGAATTAGATGTCCTCAAGAGGCCATAAGGTCTGTGATCTTTGGAGGCTGAATGTACGTCTTTTTTCCATTTTCTCCCCCTTCAGAAATGCAAGTAACTGAACAGTACACATTCAGTTGCCGCTATGTTAGGTACACCAGTACACCCGCTAGTTAATGCAAATATCTAATTAACCAATCATGTGGCAGCAACTCAATGCATCAAAGTATGCAGACATGGTCAAGAGGTTCAATTGTCGTTCAGGCCAAACATCAGAATGGGGAAGAAATGTGATCTAAGTGACTTTGACCATGGAAAGATTGTTGGTGCCAGACAGGGTGGTCTGAGTATTTCAGAAAGTGCTAATATCCTGGGATTTCCAGACACAACAATCTCTAGAATTTACAGAGAATGCTGTGGGAAAAAAATTGACAGAGCAGTGGTTCTGTGGGTGAAAATGCATTGTTAATGAGAGAGGTCAGAGGAGAATGGCCAGACTGGTTCAAGCTGATAGGAAGGTGACAGTAACTCAAATAATCCCACATTACAAGAGTGGTGTGCAGAAGAGCATTTCTGAATGCACAACACATTAAACCTTGAAATAGATGGGCTGCAGCAGCAGAAGACCACAAACTTATACCCAGTAGCCAGCTAATTATGTACAGGAGGTACCTAATAAAGTGGCCATTGAGTATATTAGGACCGGGGCACAGCCTCAGAATACAAGGAGATCCCTTTAAAATAGAGATGAGGAGGAATTTCTTTAGCCAAAGGGTGGTGAATCTGGGGAATTAATTGCCACAGACTGGTGTGGAGAACACATCATTGGGTATATTTAAAGCCAAGGTGGATAGGTTCTTGATTAGTAAGGGTGTCAAAGGTTACAGGGAGAGGCAGGAGAATGTGGTTGAATGGGATAATAAATCAGCCATAATGGAATGGTGCAGAAGACTCAATGGACTGAATGGCCTAATTCTGCTCCTGTGTCTTGTGATCATTTAGTCTTTACAATCTTGCACTCTGAAATTTTGACATGCCTCTCACTTTCCTTTATCTTTTTAACCTATGATAGGAAACGTCCTCTCCACATCCACACTATCTAGGCCTTTCAATATTCCATACTCTTCAATGAGATTCCCTCTCATTCTTCTAAACTCCAGCGAGTACAGGCCCAGAGCCATCAGATGTTCCTCATACATCAACCCTTTCATTCCTGGGAATAATTCTCATAAACTTCCTCCGGACCCTCTCCGATACCAGCACCAGCACTTCCTTTCTTAGATAAGAGGCTCAAAACTGCTCCCCATATTTCAAATGTGGTCTAACCAAAGCCTTAAAAAGCCTCAGCATTACGTCCTTGCTGTACATTACATTCCTGCTGTGATTCTACAAAACGATCAGCTCTCTCTCCCCTCCATACCTCGCCAGACTTGCATTGATGTGGGGAAAACACACAAAATGCTGGAGGAATTCAGCAGGCCGGGCAGCATCTATAGGAAGGAGTAAACAGTCAACATCTCAGGCCGAGACCCTTCATCAGGAGGCCCGAAACGTCTGCTGGTCACTCTCTTCCATACATGCTGCCTGGCCTGCTGAGTTCTTCTAGCACTTTGTGTGGGTTGATTGGATTTCCAGCATCTGCAGATTTTCTTTTGTCACTGACTCAGGGAAGTGTCTTGCTTTGTTTGGACCTGTTTCTACTTCGGAAAACATATTCATCTTTCTTTTCCATCAACAAGAAGATGCTGGAGGCACTCAGCAGGGTTAAACCATATAGGAAAAGGAAAAGGAAAAGAGGCAAGTCAAGAGTTCTGAGCACAAGATCATCGAGACTTGCTCACTACTTAAAAGGGCCTTTCATTAATTGCAAAAAAATAAGGTTAAAAAATAAAATTAATGAGTTTATCATCCCCCGTGTGAGCTGTGTCCATCCAAAGATCATGCTGACTGTGCCCTCTTCAGCCTGGTTTCCGTTCGTTCTTTGTGTGGATGCCAATTCTGACATTACAGCAAACATCTGAAAAGCTCATCAACAAAAATCAACTTAAAATGCTTCCGATCAGGGTCAGGCATTATTTTTAACAAAAAAGGGTGCAGCTCAGCACATCACAGAAACCAGCCTCCTCGCTGTGGACTCTGTCTACACTTCTCACTGCCACAGTAGAGCAGCCAGCGTTATCAAAGATCCCAGCTACCTCAGACACTCTCCCTTCTCCATTCTCCCGCTGGGCAGAGGATACAAAAGCCTTGAAGCACGTGCCACCAGCCTCAACAACGACCTCTATCAGGTTCTCAAACGGACCTCTTGTTCAATAAGATGGCCAATCTACCTCATTATGATCTTTATCCTTTACCTGTGCTGCACTTTTTCAGTTGCTTTTCCACCTTATTCTGAATTGTTATTGTTTTGCCTTATTCTGGCTCAATGCACTGTGTAATGATCTGATCTGTGTGAATATTGTAGGAGCCAAGTATCTATTTTGTGTCTGTCTGTATTGTTTCTTGTGTTGTGTGCTTGTTTTGGGTAATTTGTCCTGTGGGTTGGACTACGGTAGAAGCAAATGACTATAATTACATCTTCACGTATTGCTTTAGTTAGTTTAATCTAGTGGAGGGGGTTGAGCCAAGGGTGATATTGTATTGTTGACCACTTATTTCACTTAATTTTGCTAATAGGAATGCTTATTTCAATAATTTCGCCATATCGCTAATTTTAGTTTTGCTTTTTTTTTTATCACTGTGAGATCATTCGTCTTTGCTGGTTTCCTAATAAAGGATCGAGCATACTTTTCTCAGTTTGTAATTTAGTTATGTTGGAAGTCAGTGCCAACTCCCGTACACAGTCTCTCAGTGGTTTTGGTTTGTTTTCAAGTAACCACTACGTACATACAGTTTGCAAGACAAACTTTTCACCGTATCCCGGTACCTGTGACTATAGGAAACCAATTCCAATATCAAATATTGGAAACACTCAGCAGATCAGGCAGCATCTGTGGAAGGAGTGTTGTGCATTTAATATTTGAGTAATATTTGAGTAAAATAATATTGGAGGATATTGTTTGATCAAGCATTCTTATTCATTCAAGTAATTCATTACGGGTTATTTTTATCTTTTATTTATTGAGATACTGCATGGAAAAGGCCCTTCCAGCCCTTCAAATCACGCCGCTCAGCAACCCCCCAATTTAACCCTAGCCGAATCAGAGGACAATTTACAATAACCAATTAACCTACCAAATAGTCATAGTCATAATCATAGTCATACTTTATTGATCCCAGGGGAAATTGGATTTCCCCCGGGATCAATAAATGGTACGTCTTTGGACTGTGGGAGGAAACCAGAGCACCTGGAGGAAATCCACACGATCACGGGGAGAACGTACAAACTCCTTACAGTTTCCCGCGGTGGGAATTGAACCCGGGTCGTCCATACCGTAAAGCGTTGTGCTCACCACTGTGCTACCCTATGCTACCCCGTGCTACCCTATGCAGTTCATGTGTATGTGTATATATATACGTGAATTGCATACGTCAGCATGCTACCACATGCGACGTGCGTGCTCTTTGCCTAAAGTAAAGAACAAACTAAGATTCCCATCTCTTGCAACATACATCAAAGTTGCTGGTGAACGCAGCAGGCCAAGCAGCATCTATAGGAAGAGGTGCAGTCGACGTTTCAGGCCGAGACCCTTCGTCAGGACTAACTGAAGGTCTCGGCCTGAAACGTCGACTGCACCTCTCCCTATAGATGCTGCTTGGCCTGCTGCGTTCACCAGCAACTTTGATGTATGTTGCTTGAATTTCCAGCATCTGCAGAATTCCTGTTGTTTGCGTTTAAATTCCCATCTCTTGGCTCTCTTGTTTTCCTCTAAATTAATTTAGTGTTTTGAATTTACAAAATGTAACAAAGAGAACCTGAGTTAGCACTTCAATTCTGATGAAGGATCCCAGATCTGAAATGGTAAATTTCTCTCTTCACGGATGCTGCCTGACTGACTGGGTGTTTCTTACTCCAGGTTATGTGCACTGATGTGGGGAAGGGTCTTACTTTGTTTAAAACTGTTTTCACTTAGGAAAACATATTCATCTTTCTTTTCCATCAACAGAAGATGCTGGAGGCACCCAGCAGTGTCAAAAGAATAAAGGAAAGTGAGAGGCAAGTCAATATTCCAGAGTACAAGATTGGCAGGACAATCTTAAAAGTGCCTTTTTACGAATTGCAAAAAAATGTGGAACCACAGATCTCTCTGTAGCCACCCATTACAACTCTGCTTCCCATTTCTATTCCAAATTGTCAGTCCTTAGCCTCCTCGACTGCCGTGAGGAGGCCACACTCAGGTTCGAGAAGCAACCCCTTATATTCTGTCTGGGCAGCCTCCAACCTGATGGCGTGAACATCGATTTCTCAAACTTCTTGTATTTGCAACCCCCCTCCCCAACTTCACTATTCCCTATTCCTGTTTCCCTCTCTCATCTTATCTCCTTACCTGTCCATCACCTCCCTCTGGTGCTCCTCCCCCTTTCCTTTCTTCCATGGTCTTCTGTCCTCTCCTATCAGATTCCCCCTTCTCCAGCCCTGTAAATCTTTCACCAATTAACTTCCCAGCTCTTTACTTCACCCCCTCCCCCTCCTAGTTTCACCTATCACCTACCACCTTGCACTTCTTCCTCCCCTCCCCCTACCTTCCTACTCTGACTTCTCGTCCTTTCCAGTCCTGATGAAGAGTCTCAACCCGAAAAGTCAACTGTTGAACTCTTTCCCATAGATGCTGCCTGGCTTGCAGAGTTCCTCCAGTATTCTGTGTGTGTGTTGCTTTAGATTTCCAGTATCTGCTGATCCTCTTGTGTTTATGATTAGAAAATAAAATGAGTGGGGTTTTTTTCATACCTCTGAGCTGTCTCCATCAAGGGATCATGCCGAGTGTGTCCTCTTCAGCATCTGCAATTTTTGATGAGCATTTAAAAAAAATAATTTAGGAGCTATGGACTATAGGGGAAGGCTAGTACATAATGCTGGTCCCTTGTTGGCTCCGAACTGTTCGGCAAGATTAGACAGCAGTTAAAAGTCAACTACTTTGCTGAGGGTCTAAAGTCGCATTGTTACCAGCACAAGTAAGTTGGTCAAATACTCCTGTTTCTCAAAGTTAAAAGTAACCTGATTATCGAAGTACATATATGTCACCAAATACTACCCTGAGATTCATTTTCTTGTGGGCATTCACAGTAAGTACAAAGAAACACAATGGAATCGGTGAAAAGATGCACACAGGACAGAGAAGCAATCAGTGTGCAAAAGATACCAAACTGTGCAAATATAAAAAGAAAATAAAGCAAACCAGATAATAATAATAAATAAATAAGCAATAAGTATTGAAAAGATGAGATGCAGAGTCTTTGAAAGTGAGTCCACAGATTGTGGGAACAGTTCAGCGTTAGGGGTGAGTGAAGTTGAGTGAAGTTATCCCCCCTAGCTCAAGAGCCCGATGGTTGAGGGGTTCCTGAACATGGTGATGTCTTTATTTGGGAGACAGACGTAGAGTCTACAGAAGTGAGGCAAAGCGGCAGTGAAGTCATGGACCCTATACAGATTACAGAGGAGGAGGTGTTTGCTATCTTGAGGCAAATTAATTTGGATAATCCCCCAGGGCCTGACAAGGTGTTTCCTCGGACCCTGTGGGAGGCAAGTGCAGAAATTGTCACAGCACTAACAGAGATATTTAAATCATCCTTAGGGGCAAGCGAGGTACCGGAGTATTGAAGGATAACTAATGTTCCATTGTTTAAGAAAGGCTCTAAGAATAAGACAGGAAATTGCAGTACAGGCTGGTGAGCCAGGCATCAGCAGTGGGAACGTTATTGGAAGGTATTCTAAGGGAATGGATATATGAGAATTTGGATAGATATGGCCTGTTTAGGGATAGTCAACATGGCTTTGTGTGTGGTAGGTTGTGTCTAAACAAATTTATAGAGTTTTTTTGAGGAAATTACAGGAAAGTTGATGAAGGCAAGGCAATAGATGTTGTCTACATGAACATTAGCAAGGCCTTTGATGAGGCCCCACATGGGAGGCTGGTCAAGAAGGTTCGGTTGCTTGTCATTCAAGATGAGGTAGTAAACTGGATTAGACATTGGCTTTGCGGGAGAAGCCAGAGAGTGGTAGTAGATGGTTGCCTCTCTGACTGGAGGCCTGTAATTAGTGGTGTGCCACAAGGATTAGAGCTGGGGCCATTGTTGTTCGTCATCTATAACAATGATCTGGATGATAATGTGCTAAACTGAATCAGCAAATTTGTAGATGTTGCCAAGATTAGGGGTGCAGTGGACAGCGAGGAAGACTATCAAAGCTTGCAGTGGGATCTCGATCTGCTGGAAAAATGGGCTGAGAAAAGGTAGGTGGGATTTAATACAGACAAGTGTGAGGTTTTGCACTTTTCTGAGGACCAACCAGGGTAGGTTTTACACGATGAGCAGTAGGGGACTGAGGAGTGCAGTAGAAAAGGGATCTGGGAATACAAGTCTGAAAGTGATGTCACAGGTAGATCGAGTCATAATGAAAGCTTTCGGCATATTAATCTTCATAAATCAATGTACTGAGTACAGGACTGGGGATGTTATGTTGAAATTGTTTAAGTCATTGGTGAGGCCAAATTTGGAATATTGTTTGCAGTTTTGGTCACCTACTTACAGAAAAGATCAGAATCAGGTTTAATATCACTGACATATGTTGTGAAATGTGTTAACTTTACAGCAGCAGTACAATGAAATGCATATAAATAAATACAGAGAGAAAAACTGCATTATATTAAGTATATACACTTAATATATCTATTCATTATTTAAGTTAATAACACAAATAAAAAAGTAGTACGGTAATGTTCACAGTTTCAATGTCCATTTAGGAATTGGATGGCAGAGGGGAAGAAGCTGTTCCTAATTCTCTGATTGTGTGCCGTCGGGATTCTGTACCTCCTTCCCAAAGGTAACTGTATGAAGAGGGCATACCTTTGTGGTGGGGATCCTTAATAATGGACGCCACCTTCCCAAGCAACCGCTCCTTGAAGATGTCTTGGATACTACAGAGACTAGTACCTATGATGGAGCTGACTAATTTTACAAGTTCCTGTAACTTACCTTGATCTTGCGCAGTAGCCCCGCCCCCCATACCAGATGGTAATGCAACCAGTCAGAATACATTTGTAGAAGTTTTCAAGTGTTTTAGTTGACAAACCAAATCTCCTCATGCTCCTAATGAAATATAGCCATTGTCTTGCCATCTTTATAGCTGTATCGATATGTTGTGTCCAGGTTAGATCCTCAGAGACACTGACACCCAGGAACTTGAAATTGCTCACTCTCTCTACCTCTGATCCCTCGAATGAGGATTGGTTTGATTTCCCTTGTCTTACCTGTGGTAAACCATATATATATATATGTAACACACATCAAAGTTGCTGGTGAACGCAGCAGGCCAAGCAGCATCTATAGGAAGAGGTGCAGTCGACGTTTCAGGCCGAGACCCTTCGTCAGGACTAACTGAAGGAAGAGTGAGTAAGGGATTTGAAAGCTGGAGGGGGAGGGGGAGATGCAAAATGATAGGAGAAGACAGGAGGGGGAGGGATAGAGCCGAGAGCTGGACAGGTGATAGGCAAAAGGGGATACGAGAGGATCATGGGACAGGAGGTCCGGGAAGAAAGACGGGGATGGGGGGGCACCCAGAGGATGGGCAAGGGGTATATTCAGAGGGACAGAGGGAGAAAAAGGAGAGTGAGAGAAAGAATGTGTGCATAAAAATGAGTAATAGATGGGGTACGAGGGGGAGGTGGGGCCTAGCGGAAGTTAGAGAAGTCAATGTTCATGCCATCAGGTTGGAGGCTACCCAGACGGAATATAAGGTGTTGTTCCTCCAACCTGAGTGTGGCTTCATCTTTACAGTAGAGGAGGCCGTGGATAGACATGTCAGAATGGGAATGGGATGTGGAATTAAAATGTGTGGCCACTGGGAGATCCTGCTTTCTCTGGCGGACAGAGACTGGGTTACCTGTCTGGACACGCCCCTCTGCTGACTGCTCCTGTGGCTCCTCCCACAGATCCCTGAATAAAGGCGATTGCGCCATTGCTCCTCCCTCAGTCCAGGGGCAGATACTCAGCATGGTGGAGGTCACATTTTACTGCTAATAAAAGCCTTTCAGTATTTACTCTACTTCCAGACTTTTGGAGTAATTGATGGTGCATCATTACCCTTTCTGAAGTCCACAATTGGCTCTTTGGTCTTGCTGATGTTGAATGCAAGGTTTTTTTGCTGCGACACCTGTCAACTAACTGGTATCTTGCTCCTGTATGCCCTTTCATCACCATCTGAAAGACAGCCAATAATGGTTGTATTATCAGCAGATTTACAAATGGCACTTGAGCTATGCCCGGCCACACAGTCATGGGTGTAGAGAGAGAACAGCAGTGGGTTAAGCACACATCCTGTGGTGTGCGATTGTTGAGAGGCAGAGATGTCATTTCCAGTACGCACAGATTGTGATCTTTCAGTTAGGAAGTCGAGTTTCAGAGGGAGTTACAGAGGACTAGGTTCTGTAGCTTTTTAATCAGAACTTTAGGAATGATGGTGTTAAATGCTGAGCTATAGTCAATAAACAGCATCCTGACATAGGTTTTGCATTGTCCAGGTGATCCAACGCAGCATGGAGAGACATTGAGATTACATTTGCTCTTGACCTTTTGTGGCGAAAGGCAAATCACAGAGGGTCCAGGTCCTCCCTGAGACAGGTGACAGGTGTAAAAGGTGTAAATAAGATTGAAAGAATGCAGACTAAATTTACAAAGATATTGCTGGGGCTTGAGGATCTGTGTTATAGGGAAAGGCTGAACAGGTTAGGATTTCATTCCCTAAAATGTAGAAGCCTGAGGGAAGTTTTGAAAGAGGTATGCAAAGTCATGAGGGGTACAGACAGGATAAGTGCAAGCAGGCTTCTTCCACTGAGGTTGGGTGGGACTATAACAAGAGATCACAGCTTAAGGGTGAAAGGTGAAATGTTTTAAGAGGAACATGAGTGGGAACTTCTTCACTCAGAAGGTGGTGAGAGTGTGGAATGAGCTGCCAGAGCAAGAGGTGGATGCAGATTTGATTTATGATTATGATTATGATTATGAGGACACATTGTCCCCTTTTATTGCCATTTAGTAATGCATACATTAAGAAATGATAAAAATGTTTTTCCAGAATTATATCACGAAACAAATGACAAACCGACTTAAAAACTAACATAAACCACATAATTATAACATATAGTTACAACAGTGCAAAGCAATACCGTAATTTGATAAGAACAGACCATGGCACAGTAAAAGTCTCAAAGTCTCTCCAAAGTCCCATCATCTCACGCAGACGGTGAACCTCCAGCGCCGCCAACTTGCCGATGCAGCATCCTGGAAGCATCCGACCACAGTCCGACTCCGAGTCCGTCCGAAAACTCCGAGCCTCTGACCAGCTCTCCAACACCGAGCACCGAGCACCATCTCTGCCGAGCGTTTCAACCCTGGCCCCAGCAACAGGCAATAGGCAAAGCCGAGGACTTGGGGCCTTCCCCTCCAGAGATTTTCAATCGCACATGAGCAGCAGCAGTTTAGCAGGCATTTCAGAAGTTGCTCCAGATGTTCCTCTGCACCTCTCACAACTGTCTCCATCAAATCCAGATTGTGCACGGCCCCTAGTTACACATAATCGATATTCATTCAGAACGGCCGCGCGCGCTGCGTCGTGCCACCATCTTCTCCTGCTAATGGGAATGATTTCAACATTTAAGAGAAATTTCGATAGGTGCATGAATGGGAGGGGTATGGATGGCTATGGTCCTGGTGCAGGTCGATGGACCAAGGCGGATGAATTGCTTGGCATGGACTGGATGTGCAGAAAGGTTTGTTTCAGTGCTGTAGTGTTCTGTGACTCTGTGGACTAAGAGGGAATGGTGTGGATGGTGGTATTGCACCACAGAACTGGTGAAAACACTGTAGATCGTTAGACTGGAATAGCAAAGGCTGTCTCTCAGAAGTTATAAAAGCTTGAAAATACATACCATGCTCAAGGACAGCTTCTATCCTGCTCTTGTAAGGCTTTTGAATGGACTTCTTGTACAATCCTTCAGTTGTGTAGGTTGTGAACGCAAGCAATGCATTTCACTGTATGGTTCAATGTCAGTCAGTGGGTGCCGTCCCAAATCTGGGGTTGGCAGCTATGCACCTCCATCTTTTTCGATCTTGTGACAGCACCGAGTACAACCGCTCCTCCAGTTTGTTCTCACTGGCTGCCTTGGCACTGCCCGCCGCCACCCCCACTGAACCCGAGCCCGAGGCCGTGTTGGCCTCCAGCCGCAGCTGCTTCTTCAAGCTCGGCCCTTCCTTAGGCGGAGGCCTCGGGCAGGCCCAGGCACACGGTGCAGCGCCCAAGTTCACCATGTCTCTTCTAACTAGGTGCATAGCATACGATTCGTAGATACGTGGTGAGGCTTTAATCTCTTCCACGGAAGATGGCTGTTGGCTCACAAGGAGCTCATCCGCCCTTTGTCGGGGCCTGTTTTTTTTCAGTCCCGCTGGGTGTCCTCACACCCTCCTCACCAGACTAATCTGGCCCAAGTCGCCGACCACTCGACCACGGCCCCCAGCCAAGCACCAGGCGCCCGCCCCCTGCCAAATCTCTCCGAGCGTCTGGCATCCCGACCAAAAACCATTGTCGAGCGGCCAGCGACCAAACTCAATGAACGTGACAAATAAATCAAGCAGAATCTGAATCTGAACCCAAGGATGTGCTGGGGGCACCATGCAATTCCAGCACCACCATTGCATGTCCACAATGTTCAGCTGAACAACAACAACCACAGCAGGGAAACAAGCCTTTTTCCCACCCGTACACACACACACACACACACACACACACACAGGCCTCCAACCCCAAGCCTCCAACCCCAAGATAGGCCTCTTCCAGGCCTCCAGTCCTTGGCCTCAGTCTCTCAGACTCGCAGACAATGGGGATCCAACTTCAGGCTTCACCAGGACTCGACAGTCATGGGTTTGACCTTCGGGCCTCCGACCCTGCCGACCCGGGCACTCGTGACTCCTTCAGACCGCTACTTTTGGTCTTCAGCCTTCTGGCTTCTACCCCAGGACTCACGTGCTCTAATTTTCGACTTTCGGCTTTGCCCTCTGGACATCTGGGTATTGACACCAGCACTCGACGATCATGGGTTTGACCTTCGAGCTTCAACTTCTGGGCTTGCGCAGAACTCCGACCCTGGTGACCTGGGGGTCACCTGCCTGCATGACTCCCACCTGTATGGACCAGCGACATCGTTCATTCTTCAGATACAAATCAAGAGTTTTGTTCCATCATTGATTTTTCTGGATGTGTTACAATGCCATTAACAATAGAGAAAGTTACAGGCAAACTCCAAAAAGAATTTGTTCTATAAAAAGAACGTGACATTGCAAAACTCTCCTTCTGGGTGTCCTTTTCCTGTCCTTGTCAAGTCTTCAAATGAGCAGAGAAATTATCAAACAATTTGTTATCAGTCAAAGGGCAATCTTTTAGTTCAGATTCAGAATCTGAATCAGATTTAGTATTGCTGACATACAGTATGTCATGAAATTTGTTGTTTTACAGCAGCAGTAGTTGTAATACATAATAAAAAGCGTATAAATTACAGTAAGAAATATATATACAAAAAATAAATTAAGTAGTGCAAAAGGGAGTGAGGTAGTATTCATAGGCTCATTGTCCGTTCAGAAACCTGATGGCAGAGGGGAAGAAGCTGTTCATAAAATATTGAGTGTCTTCAGGCTCCTGTACCTCCTCCTTAATGGTAGCAGTGAGAAGAGAGCATGTCCAGGGTGATGGGGGTCCTTAATGATGGATGCTGCCTTTCTGAAGCATCGCCTTTTGAAGGTGTCCTGGATGTTGGGGTGGCTAATGCCTATGATGAAGCTAACTGAGTTTACAAATTTCAGCAGCTTTTTCCATTCCTGTGCAGTGCCAGTCCCCCACACCCAGTGCAGGTCCCCCATACCCAGTGCCAGTCCCCCACACCCAGTGCAGGTCCCCCATACCCAGTGCCAGTCCCCCATACCCGGTGGTGATACAGCCAAGTGAAATACTCTCCACGGTACATCTGTAGACATTTGCGAGTGTCTTTGGTGACATACCAAGTCTCCTCAACCTCCTAATGAAATATAGCTGCTGTCGTGCCTCCATTGTAATTCAATTAACATATTATAATATATACTGGTTGGAATTATAATATATATTATAAATAATATATATTCGCTGGAACTTAGAAGATTGAGGGGCGATCTTATTGAAACGTATAAAATTCTAAAGGGATTGGACAGGCTAGATGCAGGAGGATTGTTCCCGATGTTGGGGAAGTCCAAAACGAGGGATAACGTGGAGTTTAGGGATAAAGGGGAAGCCTTTTAGGACCGAGATGAGGAAAAACTTCTTCACACAGAGAGTGGTGAATCTGTGGAATTCTCTGCCACAGGAAACAGTTGAGGCCAGTTCATTGGTTATATTTAAGAGGGAGTTAGATATGGCCCTTGTGGCTAAAGGGATCAGGGAGTATGGTGAGAAGGCAGGTACAGGGTTCTGAGCCATGATCAGACTGAATGGCGGTGCAGGCTTGAAGGGCCAAATGGCCTACTCCTGCACCTATTTTCTATGTCTCTATGTTTCTATTAGGCTGAGGATAGATCTTCAGCGATGTTGACACCCAGAATATTGAATCTGTTCACCCGTTCCACCGGCGTGTGTTCCCTCGACCTCCCCTTCCTCAACTCCACAATCAACCTTGGTCTTACTCATGTTTTGAGTGAAAGGTTGTTACTGCGGCACCGCCCAACCAGCTGATCTACCTTGCTCCTCTACACTTCCTCAGCACCTTCTGAAATTCTGTCAACAATAGTTGTATCATCAGCAAATTTATAGATGGCGTTTGATCTGTGCCTACTTACACAATCATGAGTATAGACACAGTAGAGCAGTGGGCTGACCTTCTAATTTTTCCCATTGGTGAGGAGGTACAGGAGCCTGAAGACACACACTCAGCGCTTTAGGAAAATCTTCTTCCCCTCCACCATCAGATTTCTGAATGGTCCATAAACCCATGAATAATACTCATTCTATCATACTATTTATTTATTTATTTATTTACGTGGGCACGTGGCCAAGTGGTTAAGGCATTGGACTAGCTACCTGAAGGTCATGAGTTCGAGCCCCAGCCTAGGCAGCGTGTTGTGTCCTTGAGAAAGGCACTTAATCACATAGTGCTCTGCGACGACACTGGTGCCAAGCTGTATGGGTCCTAATGCCCTTCCCTTGGACAACATTGGTGTCGTGGAGAGGGGAGACTTGCAGCATGGGCAACTGCTGGTCTTCCATACAACCTTGCCCAGGCCTGCACCCTGGAGAGTGAAGACTTTCCAGGCGCAGATCCATGGTCTCGCAAGACTAACGGATGGTTTAATATTTATTTATTTATTTATTTGAGGGTCACTTTTTTATATATGTCCTTATTATCATTCTAAGAGAAATCTCCTTACCACCACCAGGGAGGAGGTACAGGAGCCTGAAGATCCACCATCAATGTTTCAGGAACAGCTTTCTTCCCCATCTGCCGTCAGATTTCTGAAGTTTAGTTTTTATGTAACTCTTTACAATTGTTGGAAGTTGCTTTTTGTTGTAGGTCACACCCCGACCAGCTCACCACAAGTTCGTTCAGCAGCCTTTTTTATGTATTGCACAGTACTGCTGCCACAAAACAACAAATTTCACAACATTCATCAGTGATAATAAACCTGATACAAAGCTCAAAGTAGATTCATTATCAAAGTACAGACAGTACTGTGCAAATGTTGTTATCGTATGTATAGCTAGGGTGCCTAAAATGTTTGCACAGTACTGTATTTATCAACGTGGAATGGGGAGCGAGTTTGTAAATCAGGCAGGAGGAAAGGATGTTGGGAATGGTGAGGGTGGAGCACCGTGGGAGGGTCGTGGGACGGGTGGCAGGGGCAGGGGGTGACGTGGGTGCAGACACACCCAGCCTTGAGACACTAGACAAGGTCGTTTGATTCTAAACAGCTGGCTTATTAGTCATTACAGAATGTCTCTCTGGTGCTTCCCACAACCTCCCCCCTTCCCTCCCCTTTTCTCAACCATGATTCCCCTCTCCCTGCCCCCTTCCCACTCTCAGTCCACAACAGAGACCCAGATCAGAATCAGATTTATCGTCTCTCACATATATCATGAAATTTGTTTTTTTTGTGGCAGCAGTACAGTGCAATTCGTAAAATCACTAGAGTACTGAGCAAAAGTCTTAGGCACCCTAGCTAAACATATGTGCCTAAGACTTCCACACAGTATTGTACACGTCGCCATATAGTGCCTTGAGATTCCTTTTCTTGTAGGCATACACTGTAACATCCAAGAAACACAATATAATCAATGAAAGTCCACACCAATAGGGCAGAATCCGAAATCAGAATGTTCTTCCCCTCAGATATGGACCATTATCGGTGTAAATGTTTAAACCAACATTTTAAGGCTGCTTATAATAATAAATCTATAGCCAGGCTAAATGGAAAATTTCCTTATCTATCCAATCGTCTGATCCTAATTGTAAAGTAATGCTACGTCCAGCATGTGTGTAACTATCTCTCCAATCACGGCTGTCCTTCAGCAGAATTCCCAGCCTTCGAAGAGCTTGTGGTGAGCTGCTTTCACGAATCACTGCGCTCCTTCTGGTGAGCGTGATCTCACATCTCGTGTTGTGCTGGCCTGATACAGCATAGTAGCAGGCCAATTTCAGCCCAGGCCAGTTTCAGCCCGGGCCACCTGATGATTGCAACATCGGAAAAGCGCGTTGCTGGTCTCTGCTCTCGTTGTTGGGGGGGGGGCGCAACCTCCCTCTCCCACGATGGACGGAGAGAGAGCCTGTCTGAGATACCGAAGTGCTGGGTTCTGGACTGTAGTTTTGATGGACTCTGGATAAGAGTCTCTTTTGCTGTTGCTTGCATGGTAGGGGTGGTTGGGGTGGGTTGGTGCCTTTACTGGTGCGAGATAGTTAAAGTCTGCCCCGAGCCTTGTAGCCCATCAGGCTGGTGCTTATGCCAGTTTCTGTGGCGTGAAGCAACTGAGAATATGAGACACCACCCACCCCCCCGCCCGGATAGGATGCCAGTCCATCACGAGGTTAACCCCCAGCATTTGCCTGTACCCATTTTCAGCTGGGGGGGGTTAATTCTTTTGTTGCCGTTTCTGCAAAGGGTGGGGAGGAGGGAGGATTCAGGGATTTGATGTTCTATCATTCATTCTACGGTGTATCTTGTTTCGTGGATGTCTGTGAAGAGTACAAATTTCAGGTTGTATACTGTATATATATATGCTGATGCTAAATGAACCTAAATGAAACGAAATGATTTTGTTAGACCATACTGTGGGGTGGTGCAGTAGAGGTTAATGTAATGCTATTACAGGACCAGCAACGCAGGTTCAATTCCTGCCACTGTCTGTGAGGAGTTTGTACCTTCTCCCCATGACCGTGTGGGTTTCCTCTGGGTGCTCCAGTTTCCTCCCACATTCCAAAGAGACTTGGGTTAGTAGGTTAATTGGTCACATGAACGTAATTGGGCAGTGTGGGCTCATTGGATCAGAAGGACTTGTTACTGTGCTGTATCTCTAAATAAAATACAGGACAGGTAAAAGTCAATCACACAGTTGCAGGCGTTGATATTGGAATTGGTTTATTGGTGTCACATGTACCAAGACACAGTGAAAAGCCTTGCATACTGTTCGTACAGATCAGATCATTACACAGTGTACTGAGGTGGTACATAGAACATAGAATAGTACAGCACAGTACAGGCCCTTCGGCCCACAGTGTTGTGCCGACCCTCAAACCCTATCTCCCATATAAGCCCCTACCTTAAATTCCTCCATATACCTGTCTAGTAGTCTCTTAAACTTCACTTGTGTATCTGCCTCCACCACTGACTCAGGCAGTGCATTCCACGCACCAACCACTCTCCGAGTAAAAAACCTTCCTCTAGTATCCCCCTTGAACTTCCCACCCCTTATCTTAAAGCCATGTCCTCTTGTATTGAGCAGTGGTGCCCTGGGGAAGAGGCGCTGGCTATCCACTCCATCTATTCCTCTTATTATCTTGTACACCTCTATCGTGTCTCCTCTCACCCTCCTTCTCTCCAAAGAGTAAAGCCCTAGCTCCCTTAATCTCTGATCATAATGCATACTCTCTAAACCAGGCAGCATACTGGTAAATCTCCTCTGTACCCTTTCCAATGCTTCCACATCCTTCCTATAGTGAGGTGACCAGAACTGGAAACAGTACTCCAAGTGTGGCCTAACCAGGTTTTATAGAGCTGCATCATTACATCGCGACACTTAAACTCTATCCCTCAACTTACGAAAGCTAACACCTCATAAGCTTTCTTAACTACCCCATCCACCTGCGAGGCAACTTTCGGGGATCTGTGGACATGTACCCCCAGATCCCTCTGCTCCTCCACACTACCAAGTATCCTGCCAGATGGTACAAGGTAAAACAATAACAGAATGCAAAATGAAATGTTACAATTACAGAGAGAGTGCAGTGTAGGTCGGCAATAAGGTGCAAGATTATAATGGGGTCAAGAACCTGTCTTATTGTTCAAACAGATCATTAACAGTCTCACAACAGCAGGATGGAAGCTGTCCTTCAGCCTGGAGGTAGGTGCTTTCAGAGTTCTGTATCTTATTTATGTCTGTATTTGACAAATATTTTCATAATATGTCCTTTTGCAACCAGCATCCTTTCTGCCCAATGATTCTTCTGTGAGTACTACTTCACATTTTTTTATATACAGTATTTCTGTTTTTTGCATGTTTTTAATCTATTCAATATACATATACTGTAATTGATCTACTTATTTATTATTATTATTATTTTTTATTATTTTTCCCCTCTATATTATGTATTGCATTGAACTACTTCTGCTAAGTTAACAAATTTCACATCAGATGCCGGTGATAATAAACCGGATTCTAATTCTGAAATGTGACGATTTTATATGTGCGATATAAGTGGAACGTTTTTGTTGCTGAATTTCTAAGAGTTAACTAACTACATCTGATTCAATTCCCTGTTTTTCAGGTTAAAACAACACAAGCGGCTTTGTGTGCAATTTTTTCCTTGGTCAGGATGACTTCTCCCTCGCCAGTGGGCCACCGTACTGTCCGTGATTAAGTCTGACAGCTGGAATAACAGCCTGTGCCCAAGTGATTAATCAGCTAGAACAAAAGAGCAAATCAGGCCTCACTAGCCACACAGTGCGGCCTCCGTGGATCATTCTGACAACACTCTGTTTTCTTTTCCTGAACTTCCACAGCTGTTTTGTGGACCTCGGTAGGATGCTGCTCACCGTTGGGTATTGAGTGGAGTGGGCGTAAGAGTAATACCTTACATTTGATCGTTAAGGAACTGATGCTCGCATTACTGACCAAGTAGCAAAATTAAAGTCAAAGCATATTTAATATCAAAGTACATATATGCCTTAATAGAGGTGTACAATATAATAAGAGCATAGATCGGGTGGACAGCCAGAGAATTCCTCTATGGCAAAAATGACTAATACACGGGGGCTTAATTTTAAGGTGATTGGAGGAAGCTATAGAGGGGATGTTAGAGTTAAGATTTTACACAGAGAGTGTCGGGTACATGGAACTCCCTGCCACAGGTGATGGTCGAGACAGATACTTACACTAGGGACATTTAAGAAGTGCTTAGATAGGCACGTGGATGATAGAATAATGGAGGGTTATGTGGGAGGGAAGGGTTAGATTGATCTTAGAGTAGGTTAAAATCGTGAACTGGAGGGCCTGTACTGTTCTGTGTTCCATATGTCATCAAATTCCTCACTGAGGTTCATTTCCTTGCAGCTATTTACAGGAATATATACAGTAGAATTTATGGAAAAAACTATACATAAGTTGGGTGGTGGGGTGGAGATGCGTCTCTACCAAAGGAGGTGTAAGGTGCTCCTTCCGTCCGCTAGCCTGCAGGTCACCCTTGGGCAAGGTGTAGCACCTGCTTAGCCCCCCAGATCAAGGCCACATGGAGCCATGGGAGTGCTAAGGAGTATTCTGGAGTTAGGTTATGTAGCAAAATATTCACTTCAGCAACCAATCTTTCAACCTGAACGTGGACTGAGGGTTAAATTTAAAATGCAGCCCTGGACAATAGGTTTCTAGAGCTGTGAGCAGCAGTTAATTGAAAAAACAGACAATGCTGATTAATATTCATTTTAGGTGTCCGGAGTGTGGGTGCGAAGAAGGACAAAGAAGGAGGTATGTGATTCAAAGGAAGCATTGTAGGTACATTGTAAATATAGAATTGTCCTTTGATCTTTAGCATATAAAATGTCATGTAATGTTGAGGTAAACAGGCCTCTTCCGCTGAAAGGGTCTCAACATGATGCCTATTGATTGTCTTTTGTTGAATAAACAAACCACTTCTGTATAAATAGTTTCAGTCCCTCTCTGTTGATTTTGTTCATATTACAACAGGAGCAGGTGGTCGTATGAGCAGCCGGTGCAGATCACAAGTCCAGGTTACGCGACCACTGACACCAGGCAGTCAATCCCTAAAGAGTATTGATAATGGCTGGTGTCACCCGTCTTGTAAAGACACTGCCCAGAAGGAGGCAATGGCAAACCACTTCTGTAGAAAAACTAGCCAAGATGAAGACCTTGATCGCCCACGTCATACCAACACGGCACATAATGGTGGTGATGATGATACATAAACAAAAACTGAAAAATAACCAATATGCAAAAGAAGACAAATAGTGCAAATAGAAAAATAAATAAATAATGCCGAGACTATGAGTTGTAGAGTCCTTGAACGTGATTCTGAAGGTTGTGGAATCAGTTTGGAGTTGAGTGATTGAATTTATCCAAGCCAGATCAGGAGGCTGATGGTTGAAGACTATGACTGTTCCTGAAGATGGTGGTCTGGGAAGCAGGTGAACACAGCAGGAGACATTCTTGGGCGTGACCATAAGACATAGGAGCAGAATTTGGCCATTTGGCCCATCAAGTTTGCTCTGCCATTTCATCATGGCTGATCCATCTTTCCTCTCAGTCACAGTATCCTGCCTTCTCCCCGTATCCCTTCATGGCCTGACCAATCAAGAATATATCAACCTCTGCCTTAAATATACATAGAGACTTGAATTCCACAGCTGCCTGTGGCAAAGAATTCCACAGATTCACCACTCTCTGGCTAAAGAAATTCCTCCTCATCTCCGTTCTAACAGGACATCCCTCTGTTCTGTGGCCTCTGGTCTTAGACTCTCCCACCATAGGAAACATCCGCTCCATATCCACTCTGTCAAGACCTTTCACCATTCGATAAGTTTCAATGAGGTCATCCCTCATTGTTCTAAATTCCAGTGAATACAGGACCAGGGCCATCAAACACTCATCATGTGACAAGCCGTTTAATCCTGGAATCATCTCTGTGAACCTCCTTTGAACCCTCTCCAGTTTCAGCACATCCTTTCTAAGATAAGGGGCCCAAACTTGCTTACAATACTCCAAGTGAGGCCTCACTAGTTTTCTACTGAAGCCTGCTGGCTAGCTGGAGGTGCACTTTCAAAAGCAATCATGCCCCATCGTCCTAACAACATCATGCTAACATGCTGTATCACTGCATGGTACGGAAACTGCACTGCAGGAGACAGGGAGGCTCCACAACAGGTAGTCAAAACTGCCCAACTCAGCACTGGAACCAGCCTACCCGCAATCAAGGACATGTATGCAGAAAGGTTCTGGCAAAGGACCAGTAACATCATGACAGATCCCACCCACTCTGCTCATAGTCTATTTGTCCCACCCCCATCAGGGAGGAGGCTACATAGCATCCATGCCAAGACCACCAGACCCAAAAGCAGTTTCAGAACTTTCCCCAAACAATAAGGCTCCACCACTACTTTATTATTTTCCATCAGTCACCGTCTGTACAGCCTAGAGTCACTTTATGGAAATAAAATCCATCTACGTATATAAGCTATCTCTGTATTTATACTTACTGTGTTTTATTATTATTATTATTGTGTTCTCTATCTTTTGTGTTTTTTTTGTGCTATGTCGGATCCAGATTAACAATGATATCATTCTCCTTTACACTTGTGTACAAGAAATGACATTGAACAATCCTGAATCACGTCTTTGTGGGGTCAAACGTAGGACATGGCACGGTCTAATCAAATCTGGGTATTTGTCCTAAAGTGGAGTTACCCCAATATTTTGCGTTACGGCATGGAAGCTACGCCGTGAGTATACCACCTTAAGGTAATTTCCTATCTCATCCTGCGTTCCAGGTGGCAACCCTGAATCTATTGGGGAGCTGAGAAGAATCACTGCATTGAGCTTGCTTGATGAATAGTCTCAGGGCACCACGCCAGCGTAGTGCTTGGTACAACGTTTTGCAGCACCAGCAATCACCCGTTGGGTTCGGTTCCCGCCACTGTCTGTAAAGAGTTTGTGCACTATCCCTGTGACTGTGTGACTTTCCTCCGGGTCTTCCGGTTTCCCCCTACATTCCAAAGGCGTACAGCTTAGCGTTAGTAAGCTGTGGGTGTGCTGTGTTGGTGCCAGAAGCACGGCAACACTTGCGGGCTGCCCCCCCCCAGCACATCCTCGGACTAGTTCAGTCGTCGGTGCAAACAATGCGTTTCACTGTATGTTTCAATGTTACAATGTGCATGTGACAACTAAAGCTAATCTCTCCCCAAAGCTGGATAAGGAGTAGCTGAGCTGAAATGCTAACTCTGATTCCCTCTCCAAGGACGCTGCCTGGTTTGCAGAATACCTGAGTCGTCAGCTCATCTGTATCTACCTTTGTTGTTTATTTGTTTATTTTTAGAGATACTGCACGGAATAGGCCGTTCGAGTCACTGAGCCAGCAATCTTTGATTTAACCTTAGCTCAGTCATGGGACAATTTAAAATGAAAACTAACCTACTAATCAGTATGCCCTTCGACTGTGGGAGGAAACTGCAGCTCCCAGAGAAAACCCACACAAACCATAGAGATGAAGTACAGAGGCTCCTTACGGGTGAATGATAACTTGGCACGGACTAGATGTACCAAAAGTCCTCTTTCTGTGCTGTAGTGCTCTCTACTCTATGATGAAGTGTCCCAGCCCTGGAATTTTCTCCTCTCCAGATGCTGCCTGACCTGCCGAATATTCCCAGCATTCCCTGCTTTCAGTTCAGACTTGCGGTAGTATTTCAGACTTCTGAACAAGAGCTTACTCACCACGGCACTGAACTGATTCTGCAACCTATGGACTCACTTTCAAAGACAATTTACAACTCGAGTCCTTTGTGTTTTTTATTTGCACAATTCGTCATCATTCTGTACGTTGATTGTTAATCAGCCTTGTTCATGCATCATCATCGTCATCATCGTCATCATCGTCACGTACTGTGTTGTATGACGTGGGCGATCATGGTCTTTCCATGACCATGATTGTCCGTGGCAAATTTTTCTACAGAAGTGATTTGCCACTGTCTTCTTCTGGGCAGTGTCTTTACAAGACGGGTGACCTCAGCCATTATCAATACTCTTCAGAGATTGTCTGCCTGGCGTCGGTGGTCGCATAACCAGGACTTGTGATGTGCACCGGCGGCTCGTACGACCATCCACCACCTGCTCCCATGGCTTCACATGACCCTGATCGAGGGGGCAAAGCAGGTGATACATCTCACCCAAGGGTGACCTGCCGGCTAGCGGAGGGAAGGAGCACCTTACACCTCCTTTGGTGGAGACATATCTCCAACCTGTTTTGTATATGTTTATGTATAGTCTTTCTTAAACTCTGTTCTATTTCATTATTTTCAGGTAAATCCGTGCAAGAAAATTAATCTCAGGATAGTACGTGGTGACATATACATATTTTGATAACAAATTTATGTTGAACTTGGTATATAGATGACAGGGGCTTAGATGGACAAGGAAATGGAATTATCTTGAAAATATGTCCTGGTCAGCATGGACATTTGTGCTAAAGGGCATTTTCCTGTGCTCTGTATCTCCATAAGTTTAAACGTTAAGCATTCCCTGCCTTTATTTCAGTTTTCTAGTATCTGCAGTATTTTTTAACAAATGGCAGAGAGCAGACAAGGAGACAATTTTTTTCAGCTCTTATCTGATTCTTATCATGTTGTTATTTGCATTTTCAAATTGCTGCCAGCTTGTTCTCATGACATCTGGAGAGTGCAAGTGTCTCCCTGATTTTCTGAATGGAGCTGCTGTACTATCGTTGCCCACTTGAGGACAGCAGTGAGCCGAGACCCAGAGCAGCAGTCAAGGGCAAATGGGTAATTTAGAAATGAATGAAATTGCAGTGCTAACTTCACTGAAATGAAAGTGGGAGCAATAGAAACCCAAATCAAATTTCGGTAATTATGCAAATGTTGCAGAGATAAATACAGACCAGGGAATTAATTAGGCATATCTTTATTAATGATAATGACGATTAAACCATTGAATGGAAAACATAAACTACATTGAGGGTTAGAGACATCAATTTTAAATTAGGATTAAATTAAATAAAGACATCGAATAACTTAGAATGATAAGAAAAGAGATACAGGGATTGGCCATTCACCATGATCATGATGATCTGCCCAATCATCGCTCGCATATTTGTTCCAATTCCCCATTACCCTCAAAAGATAAAAAAAAAGATCAGCTTTGTTTCAAAGTTCAAAGTAAATTTATTGTTGAAATCTGTGCTATATATGTCAACATATCCTATCCTGAGTTGCATTTTCTTTCAGGCATTGACAGTAGAACAAAGAAATGCAATAGGTTAAATTTAAAACCTCAAAGACTAACAAACAACCAAGAAGGCAAACTGCAAGTAAAAAATGAATGATAAGATATAAAATAAAATATAACAATCATTTGTAGATACATAGAGAGAAGTAACAGAACGAGTTTAACCCGGTTAAATGTGCAGTGTTGCACTTTGGGAGATCAAATGTAGAGAGACAGTAAACCAGTCCTGCCAAAGCGTCTCGGCCCGAAACGCCGACTATACTCTTTTCCATAGATGCTGCCTGACCTGCTGAGTTCCTCCAGCACTTTTTGTGTGTTGCTTGGATTTCCAGCATCTGCAGATGTTCTCTTGATTGTAAACTAGGGTTTCCCAACCTGGGGTCCACAGATCCCTTGTTTCATGGTACTGGTCCGTGGCATAAAAAAGGTTGGGAACCCCTGCGGTATACTGTTAATGGGAAGACTCTTAACCGTGTTGATGAACAGAGAGATCTTGGGGTCCAAGTCCATAGCTCACGTTACCACCCTATCAAGTGAGGTTGATTGGACGGTAACAAAGGCAGATGGCATGCTCACCTTTCTAGCAAGTTAGGATAGGATTGTGAAGACACGTAGTCCTCTTTTATTGTCATTTAGTAACGCATGCATTAAGAAATAATACATTATTTCCTCCGGTGTGATATCACAAAACACAAGACAGACCAAGACCGAAAAAACTGACAAAACCACATAATTATAACATATAGTTACAACAGTGCAACAATACCATAACTTGATGAAGAAGTCCATGAGCACAGTAAAAGTTCAAAGTCTCTCAAATGTCCCACATCTCACGCAGACGGGAGAAGGAAGAAAAACTCTCCCTGCCATGCCCGACCACAGTCCGACTCCGAGTCATCCGAAAACTTCGAGCTCTGATCAGCTCTCTGACACCGAGTACTGAGCGCCATCTCTGTCCGAACGATTCGACCTCCTTCTCGGTCGCCAAAAGCAGGCAAGGCTGGAGATTTTGAGGCCTACCCTCCGAAAGATTCCCGACCACGCAGTAACGCAGACATTCCACCTCTCCCGGAAGATCCGGGAGTCTCCCACATATCGATAGTGGCTCCCTGACGCCCGGAAATTACATACAATATCACGGAAATAGATTTTTTTGAGAGAGAGAGGGAGAGCGAGCATCCTGATTGGTCTCTTTTCGTGCTAAGAGTGGTCCCCAACCACCGGGCCATGAGGAAACAATATGATTTGGCGATATGAAACAATATGAGTCATTTGCACCTTTCCTCATTCCCTGTCACGCACTGTTGAACTTGAACGCACGCGAGGTCATTACCCGCGCATCATCCATGTCAGCGTGGGAAAAAGATCAACTCCTCGAGCTTGTAAATGACGGCGGGCTGAAAAGTATGTTTGACATAACAGCTCTGCTGGCGTTCTGGATCAAAGTCAAGGCTAAATATCCTGAGATAGCCACAAAAGCACTGAAAACGTTGCTTCCATTTCCGACATCATATCGCTGCAAAGTGGAGTTTTCTGCAATGAATGCAACGAAAACTGAATTGCGGAATAGACTGGACATAAGAAGCCCCCTTCGAGTATCGCTGTCTCCCCTCATCCCTCGATGGAACCATGTTGTTGCAGGAAAACAAGCCCAGGGCTCCCACTGATTCAGCGATATTGGTGTGTTGCAATGATTTTATATGTTCATACGGGGAAAATATACGCTGTGTGTTTAATATCCAAACGTTACTTAAAATGTTATGATGCTATTGACTTATCACCTATATTCCGGTCGTGATTAACAACCCCCCCCCCCCCGCCCCCGGTCGGCTGGTCCACAAGAATATTGTCAATATTGACCTGGTCCACGGTGCAAAAAAGGTTGGAGACCCCGGCTAAGTAGACCTGTCAGTTTTCTCTGCGGGCAGGCTTTACAGTCGACCTCAAAAATAATGACAGTGTTGCTCGCTGCACTGTTTGCAACAGTGACTTTTCTATTGCCCATGGTGGGTTAAAACGTAAAAGACATGTTGAGGTGAGTTTAACAGGTGTCATTACAGCATAACTAACGTTATTTAAACTAGCTGGCTGGCTACTAAGGAGCTACACTATTGATGTCCTACGTGATGAGGCCAAACTCCCTGTAGACCTGCTTAAAGTTGTAATAGAATAAACATGATAATATAGTATAATATAAGCACATATTTTAATGTCACATTTGCTACATATACCCAACTTGGTTTACAGATTAGACAAAATCACTAAACAAAGTATTACATACACCCTTGAAGGTCGACGGGCGGGTGGGGGGGGAGCGTATGCTACCTCCCTGAAATGAGTTTTTGCAGGGTGGGATGTCTGGTAACGACAGCAGCGAACGGGCGTTTCAGAAATTTCTCCAGATGTCCCTCTGTGCTTTCACATCCATTCTCCATCAAATCAGAATTGTCCACGGCCCATATTTAACGGATACGATATCATTTTTCACCGGAGGGCTGCGCACACACAGGCGTGCCACCATCTTCTCCTCCCGCTTCTCCCGTTGAAGAATTGAGTTCAAGAGCAGGAAGTAAGGTTGCAGATTTAGAAAACTCCAGTTAGGCTGCATCTGGAGTTTTGGATGTGGAGGCTTCAGAGCGGGTGCAGAAGAGGTTTACTTGGATGTTCCCTGGATTAACGAAAGTGCTATAATGAAAGGTTGGACAAACTGCCACTGTTTTCTCTGGAGCAGCAGAGGCTGGCCGCGGGTGGGGGGGGGGCGCGGGTTCTGATAGAGGCTTATAAGATTATTAGAGGCATTGATAGACAGCCAGTATTTCTTCCCAAGGCTGAAATGTCTAAAACCAGAGGACATGCATTTAAGATGAGAAAGGGTAAGTTTAAAGGAGATGGTGAGGGCTGAGTTTTAGGTGACAGGGTTCTGGTAGTGGCAGATATGATAGGGACATTTAAGAAACTCTTAGATAGGCACATGAATGTACAGGGCCTGCAAGACAACTAACATTTAATTCAGTACAACATTCTGGGTCAAAAAGCCTGTTCCTGTGCTGTACTGGTAGATGTTCCAGTAGGAAAGACATTGCATTTCTCTGATTTGCTGTCAAGCTGAAAGCTTCCAGTATTTTATATTTTTATTTCACATTTCCAGCTTCTGTAGAATTTTTTAAAAAGCAAACCAATTGATTGACAGGGTATTCAATCCAATCAAATGACATACAACACACATCAAAGTTGCTGGTGAACGCAGCAGGCCAGGCAGCATCTCTAGGAACAGGTAGTCCTGACAAAGGGTCTTGGCCTGAAACGTCGACTGTACATCTTCCTAGAGATGCTGCCTGGCCTGCTGCGTTCACCAGCAACTTTGATGTGTGTTGCTTGAATTTCCAGCATCTGCAGAATTCCTGTTGTTTGCAATCAAATGACATATTTTGTTTGATTGGCAGAGACCAAATAAACATAATAAAAGAGGCTGGGTAAAAGTTGCAAACACGAGGAATTCTGCAGATGCTGGGAATTCAAGCAACACACATCAAAGATGTTGGGAGACGAATCAACTCTGATGTGTGATGGGTAGAAGTGGGCAATGATGATTGACAGTGATGACGCAGACCAATCAGGACACAGTGTGCTCTGATTGACGGAATTTTAACTAATGATAATGAAGAAAGGCTTTGATCGACAGCATTGCTTCCTATTAAAATATAGAATAGGGAAGGTTAAGCCAATGGCAGTGAACTAAAAATTTGATTGACAACAGCTCTTCCTATTAAAATATGGAATAAGGAATACTGAAGGTTGAACCGATAATACCTGAATGACAACAAAAACCAACAGGAATTCTGCAGATGCTGGAAATTCAAGCAACACACATCAAAGTTGCTGGTGAACGCAGCAGGCCAGGCAGCATCTCTAGGAAGGGGTACAGTCGACGTTTCAGGCCGAGACCCTTCGTCAGGACTTGAATGACACCAGTTTATCCTATGGAATGAAAAAAATCTATCGACCATTGGCTCAAAAAAAATACTGACAGTAAGAAGGGAAAATTAACCAATCAGAGGACAGTCTTAATGACTGGCAGCAAATTACCCAATTGCACCAGGAAAGGCGGGCTGGAGATGTAGTTAGACCAATAGAGCGGGGGCACCTGACGTAGAGCCAATGAGGGGCGCGGGATTTGAAATGGTGGCGGTTGGCGGGCGGCGCGCGGTACTGTGCTGCTAGGCGGCGGAGAGCGAGCGAGGGCGGCGGCGGCATGAAGGCGGCGTGAGTACCGACTGACCCCTCTCGGGGATCCGGGGCCTGTCATCACCCTCCCGTTTACTCCCTGCGTCCCGACCCCGGTGCAAAGTTGCTTGGTTAAAGTAGTCAGTGGCCGGCCGGATCACCTTCTGGTCAGCAGAGCCTGTGATCATCGGCCCATAAAGTTAACTTCTCCTTTAACTAGAGTCTCTGCTGGTTTTAAGTTAATTATCAATGAGCAGTGGTTAAAAATGTTAAGATTACCATTCTTAAAAATTAATTTTAATGTAGTTAATGGTTTAAGCAGGGGCTCGCTAAACTTTTAAACTGATTGCTCTGGGATAACTTACTGTTGTCATGCTGGTTTTGGTTAAACCAGTGGTCGCAAACTTTTAAAAGATAATCACTTGGGATAATTTTATTTGCATGTTAGGTGTTCAAGCCAATTCTTGTTAATCTTTTAAACAACTTCATTGGATAACTCTTTTTACTTATCATTTTAGTTGAAGCTTAAGCTAATTTTTACCTTTTAAACCATGATCACTTTAGTGAACTTATTATGTTAGTTTTAGTTAACTGTTTAAATCAGTCACTAACTATTTAAATCACGATTTTTTAAATTTATTTTTAATTGTGTTAGTTTGCTTGACGATTTAAATCAGTGGTTACTTTTTTCAAACTGTAATCATTTTGGTTGATTAAATTTACAGATGAAATATTATTTGAAATGTCAAAATGTTTTTTGAATGGGTTCCATACTGTTTCTTTGTTTTGTGGCTGTTAGAGGAAGACTAATCTCAGAGTTGTATAGTGATAATAAATGTAATTTGATCTTTAAATTCCTGGTAAAAGGATAAAACCTATGAAACTAGACCATCCAGTCTGCGCTGTCCTTATAGTTCCCCAGTCCCTCAATACAGTATCCACAAAAATACTGATTTTGCATTTAAATATAATCAGCAATGGGAGGGAGCTCCAACAATCCACCATCCTTTGTTTGCCATTCTGGATAATGGTGAGATAATGGTTTATATCGGGTTACACAATGAATAGTTACATTCTTGAGTATAGACGTGTAGGTTTTCTATGTTTCTATAGCCTAGTAGTTTCTAAGGTAGGGACATGTTCAGCACAACTCTGTGGGCCGAAGGGCCTGTATTGTGCTGTAGGTTTTCTATGTTTCTATAAGAGGCTGATAATGTTTTAGGAGCGATGGCAGAGGAGGGCTTTATCTGTTTATTGAAAACAAATACTTTTTTAACTGGTTTCAAATAGTAATACCCTATCTTTAATTCCAATTCCCATTTCCATTCTGACATGTTGGTTCATGACCTCCTCTTGTGCCATGATGGAGGCCACCCTCAGGGTTGAGGAGCATCACCTTGTATTCCATCTGGGTAGCCTCCAATATAGTGGCATGAATATAAATTTCCCCTTCTAGTTTAAAAAAAATTAGCTTTCTCTCTTCCCCCACCCCCCCTTCTATTCCCCACTCTGGCCTCTTACCTCTTCTCACCTGCCTATAACCCCCCGGGCCCTTTACCTTTCCCACCTACGTGGCTTCACCTGTCACCTAGCTATCCTACTGTCCCCCACCTTTTTATTCTGGCATCTCTCCCTTCCTTTCCAGTCCTGGTGAAGGCTCTCGGCTGGAAATGTTGACTGTTTACTCTTTTCCATAGATGGTGCCTAACTGCTGAGTTCCTCCAGTGTTTAGTGTGTGTTGCTATTGTATGTACCCCGTAACTGGGTTGTCAAACCAGCAGAAATGGAACACATGTTGGAGTCTGTGATTACTAGAAACTAATAAAGTTTATTAACAAAACTAGGTAATACAGTACACTAACCACAAGGATATAAATGTAACAGGTTAGCAATGATAGTATACAGATATACACAGAAATAGGGTAATAGGAATCAACCAAGCTCTATCGCAGTCTAGGGGTAAAATGATCAGGTGAAGCAAAGTTCAGTTCAGTCTGGTGTAGTTCGAAGTAATCGCTGTTGTACCGTTGTGGGGGAGGAAAGAGAGTGAGAGATACAGTTGGTTTCAGGCAACATCTGAATTGTGTGTCTCTCGTTATCTCTCTCTTCTCTCTTATTAGCATGTTGAATGGCTCTCCATTGTCTCTCATTATCTCTCTCATTAACATCATCTGTTCTGCAGTTCTGCTTGGCTTCACACATGACACTATCTTTAATGTAGAGTTCATCGGTTCCATGGTGTGAGTTCTGGCTGAATACTTAACTGTATTGCCATTGTTCATGTTCAGGTGTCTCACTTTTTTTAAAAAGAGGCAGAGCATTTCCTGATTTAATAATGGTTTGTCTTTATAAATCACTTCTCAATTAGTGCAGCAGTCCAGGAATTTTCATAAAACCAGATCAGACTGTTGAGCTAAGGAGTGAAAAAGTGGATCAGTGTTTATATCCTAAATGCAAACACTATCCTGGGAGGAGGTCGTCGTCGTGGCTATCCCTCGAGGTCGAGGATGATGGTCTTCGTTCTGAAGAAGTGGCCCACAGAGTGAAGCCGCCTGTGCGTGTATTTGTTTGACGTGTACTTGATGTTGCACTCCAAGAAGCACATGATACTTCACAAATCAACCAACTGATTCCAATGGCATGGAAACCACGACGATTGCAGCTGATGGATTTGTTGCAGCCTTCATCCGCCTTCACAGCCGTTGAGTTCAAAGTAACTTCGTCCGCCTGCTCCACGGTTGAGGTCTTGGATGGATTGTTCTTTGTCAGGAACCTCACCCTTGACCTTACCGCCATGGGTGACCCTATCAGACGGCACTGCTCTCGGGATCACAGAACCACACAAGCTTCTCCACCACGACAAGGTGACAATCCACGGAGAAGTGGGAGGAGGTACATGGGCCTGAAGACCCACACTCAATGTTCTAGGAACAGATTCTTCCCCACTACAATCGAATATCTGACGAACCATGTACACTGTCCTCCTCCTTCAAACAGAGGGCTTTCCTCCTTCCACACTCACCTGCATCTCTTCCATTCCACACACTTCTACCCTCACCCCATCCTTCCACCACCCGACCAGGGATAGGGTTACTCTTGTCCTCGATTACCACTCCACTGGCCTCCGCATCCAGCACACAATTCTCCACAACTGCTGCCACCTCCAGCACCAAGCTTACCCATTATCAGTACTCTTCAGAAATTGTCTGCCTGGTGTAAATGGTCGCATAACCAGTATGTGATGTGCAGCAGCTGCTCATATACCATCCATCAGCTCTCCCGTGGCTTCATGTCACTGATCGGAGGCTAAGCAGGTGCTACACTTTGCCCAAGGGTGGTGGGCAGGCTCGCAGAGGGAAGGAATGCCTTACACCTCCTTTTGTAGAGACACATCTCCATCCTGCCACCCAATCAATTTCTTTTATTTTTATATACATATAAAACTTGTTTTATTATACGTGTAATTAGTTTAGATAACTTGTAGAGATCTGTTTTCTCTTTGACACGAAAGTGTTTTTCTGTTGATCAGTGTCAAAACAGCCAAATCGACGTTGTAAAACAATAAAACACAAAGATTTCTGGTGGGGGGTGAATACTATATATATAGTGGAAAAAGTTTTATAAAACTTTTTCTTATTTTAGAATTTATCCACTAATGAGAAAGAAGCAACAGGCACTGATACAACAGCACTATTTGGGTTTGAATGTTCTAGTTCCACCATGAATAGTTACATTCTTGAATACAGACTTGGATTCTATGGTCAATGTTGTTGGGAGGGTAATGGGGTGAGAAGGAAGGGAAGGAAATATTAGTGGTTGGATTTCCAGTGCCTTGAATGTGTTGACCATGACATTATCAAGCTGTGGTCCTTCAGTTTCCTTTTAATCTGATCCTACCTTTTGGCAATTAGACCAGCACAGTGCCCAGATACTTGAAGATTCGAATATGTTTTGTATTAGGTTTTTTTTTTTGCATTGTTATTTTGGACAGTCCCTAAGTTTTGAGAATGACTTGCTTCCACTTCAGTTTGGTGGATTTTGAAGTGAACTGCTGGCTCTTCTATAGATGGGTAGTGGTTAATGTGTGAGGTAGTGTACTCCTTCCACTGCCTACGCTTGATGTGTGGATTGGAGATTCTCAATTACATCCTTAACGTCCCTTCATTTTGGGCAGGAGTTCCTGAGTCTGAGGACATTGCATGTTTTGAAGGAAGCAATGGGCACATTGTTGAATCTTTATCCCCTCTCTACTTTCAAATCTCTCCCCGTAACAGAGCTTGGTACGTAATGTCTATTTTGAGAGTGTTGCATCAGGCATGGAAATGATGTGGCCTCTCTGAACAGGCAGTCCAGCTAGAATTTCTGTGCTAGAGGTTTTAGCCTGAGAGGAAACGTGTCCTGTTCAAATTCAATTATCATTCAACTGTGCATGAGTACCCATGAATACAGCCAAATGAAACATCATCCCTCCATGACCAAGGTGCAGAACACATTAGCAACAGTCATACACAACACGTGGCACATACAAGATGGCAATAAACATGTGCTCAGGCAAAATAAATAAAGATAGCCCCATCGATCCACAGACGAATGCACACAATCCAGCTTTCCTTCCACTGAATGAACACTGGAGGCCAGACTGCAATCCAGCATGGATGCTGCACCACACTGCCCCCAAAGTCTTGCCTCCTGGATGGCTGCAACAAGCAAGCCCAAGGCATGAGGCCTAGTTTTCACTACAACTGATGCCCCTGTCATCAGTGAACCAGACTTGCCAGTGGATTTGAGGGCTTTTCAGAGGCAAGCTTGGTGGCATCTTTCCTGTCCCTAGAGGTGTCTGCTATAAGTGATCTCGATTTCAGACCTGTATAGGAGATTCAGTATCACTGCTCCCCAGCAGACCATGAGCTTTGTCATCGGTCTGAAGTTTTGCAATGCAAACATCCTTTTCCTTATCAGCTAAAAGCTACTGGCCTGTTGAAACCATCCTCACCACAGATGTCTGCCTGTGCTGAGAGGTGAGAAGTGATCTATGTTCTTCAGAGTCTCATCATGATAGTTGTATAGTCTATCCTATACCCCTTAACGAGAGAGCACAACAGCCACTCTGTAAACTCGAATAAAAGAGTGTTCTTACCAGTGAAATTATATAACATTGCACTGAAAACGCTGGAGAGGTAAAGTTTCATGTTGATTATTTCTAGCAAGAGCTGTCACTTGCAATGCTGCCAAAGTGAAATTGCATCTTTAACTTCCCAATTCCTTTTTCTTGGACAGGATCTTAGCAGTACTGCCCATAAGTTGTGTAAACCATTCAGCTGAGGCTTTCAAAAGTTTTCTGAAAACAAGCTTGAGATTGAGGAACTGAAGTTGTTGAGTTGCTTACTTATTTGAAATCTAAGTGTTGCTTATAAAATCCTGTGTGGGAAAATCTATTAGTATCCTCTAATGTGCTTATAAAATCCTGTGTGGGAAAATCTATTAGTATCCTCTAATGTGCTTGTCTTTTTATCCCTATCAAATGGTAGCAAAAAATCTGTCATTTGCTCCTCTGGGTTGGATGTGGAGATGTTGTCCAGAGGGTTCTTTGGAAGTCACAAATCAGGTGCACATCTTGTGGTTAGAGCAGTTTTTGTAGATGTTCATCATAATACAGGTCAGACAAGTTCAGCTTGCGCAGAAAGCAAGGCAAAGTAAGAAAGGAACTGTAACAGACTGTAGCAACACACAAAATGCTGGAGGAACTCAGCAAGTCATGCAGTATATATGCAGGGGAATAAACAGTGCATAGTTCAGGCTGAGACTCTTCATCACTGGCTGTATCTGGCACTAACTGTAACCATGGAACATGGATATATGGTTTCCTTTTGTACTGCAAACCAGTTTAGATAAGAAATCTGTTTAGCAGCTACCGACTTAATCACATTTCAGGCAGGCAAAGAAACTACGTAAATGTAGAACCAAATATGCTACAAGTTACTATTTAATAACTGGAAAGAAAATGTACAGTACTGTGCAATAGTCTTGGACACCCTATATGGATGTGCCTAAGACTTTGGACAATACTGTACCACTGATGGCCTTTCCTGTTTATCTAATCTGTCAATAACTCAATCTTGTATCTTTGAATTAATGTTTGTGCAGTTGACACTTCCTCACATTGTATTCCTTTTTTTTAATTTTATTTTTATTTGGATAAGGAATTCACAATTATCATGTACTTTTTTCACACATATAACCTTTTCCATTTTTTTATATGTATAAAACTACAATTATTTATACATTCTTAAGTACACATTGAGATGATATAAAAGGAAAATAAACGTTTAAATAGATAATTATGTACTGTGGTAAATCTAACCTATTAGGCTAAGTAATGAAATTAGTTGTTAAGAAAAATGGTAATAATAGTTTCCATACAACCCTTCTGGACCATTTCCACTCCTCACATTGTATTCCATCTGCTATCATTTTGACCATTCATGTAGTCATTGCATTGAAAATTTCTTGTTTGCATGAGTAGCTGCCTCACTTTGGCGATATCTGCAAGTAGAGTATTTGAAACATGGACAGATAAAAACAGAAGGATTTTCAAAAGGAAATCACAATATAAATCAACAGACCAGGCAGCATCTATGGGGGTGGGGGGGGGGTAATAAACAGTCGACGTTTCGGCCAAGACCCTTCAGAACTGGAGAGAAAAGATGAATTCAGAGTAAGAAGGTGGGGGTGAGGGAAGGAAAAAATGCAAGGTAGAAGGTGAGGGGTGAGGCCTGGAAGTTGATTGGTGAAAGAAATCAAGGACTGAAGAAGGGGGAATCTGATAGAGGACAGGATGCTATGGAAGAAAGGGAAGGGGGAGGAGCACCAGCACCTACCTTTTCGGTAAGTTCCTACGCTCCGTCTGCCCTGAACTGCATCTCTTCCATTTCGTGCGTGTCTGCGCTCGCTGCATCCTCTCACCACCCCACCAGTGATATGTAGGTTTTCTCTTGTCCTCACCTACCACCCATCAACCTCTGCGTCCAGCACAAACTCTCCATAACTTCTGCCATCTTCAACAGGATCCCTCCATGAAGCACAACTTTGCACTGCGTGCGCACATTCTGCTTTCTGTAGGGATTGCTTCCTATATGATTCCCTTGTCCATTCATCCCTCCTGGCACTTACTGTTGCAAGTGGAACAAGTGCTACAATACACCTGCCCTTACACCACCTCCCTCAGTACCATTCAGGGCCCCAAATAGTCCTTCCAGGTGAGGCGATACTTCACCTGTGAGTTTGTTAGGGTCATATACTGTGTCCACTGCTTCCAGTGTGGCCTCTTGTATATCAGAGATCCCCAACGTAGATTGGGAGACCCTTTGCCAAGCACCTGCGCGCTCTGTCCACCAGAAGAAGTGGGATCTTGCAGTGGCTACCCATTTTAATTCCACTTCCCATTCCGACATGTTAGTCCATGGCCTCTACTGCCACGATGAGGCCACACTCACCTTATATTCCCTCTGGATAGCCTCCAGCCTGATGGCATGAACATTAGTTTCTCACCCTTTAGGTAATCCACACCTCGCCATTCCCTATTTCCATTGCCATCTCTCACCTTACCTTACCTGCCCATCACCTCCCTTTGTGCTCCTCCCACTTCCCTTTCTTCCATGGCCTTCTGTCCTCTCCTGTCAAATTCGCCCTTCTCCAACCCTTTCTTTCACGAATCAACTTCTTAGCTTTTAATTTTACCCCCTCTCCGCCCACCCCCCCCCACGCTTCTGGTTTCGCCAATCACTTTCTACCTTGTACCTCTCCCTCCCCTCCCCCCACCTCCTTACTCTGACTTCTCATCTTTTCTCTTCAGTCCTGATGAAGAGTCTTGGCCGGAAACGTAAGCTGTTTACTCTTTTCCATAGATGCTGCCTGGCCTGCTGGGTTTCTTGTGTGTGTGTGTTTCCAGCATCTGCAGATTTTCTTTTTCACAATATAAATCATCCGCAGCATCTCGCTGTAATGAAGATTGGTGCTGCACATTATCTAGCTGCTGATTGTATTGCTGCTGAAGTACTAATTAGAACATATTATCCCGATGTTGTCCTTAATGCTGTGCAAGCCATTACGTGGTCAGTTGTCAAAGGGTGCTTCTCCAACACCATTTGTCCTTGGGCATGACGACACATTCTTGTATTGTAATGTTTTATCTCACCTTTGGGTGTGGGGGCTTTCTGAGTATGCCAGGTAATGTGAATGCCTTTCTGCAAATATGGATCATCTAATTCATGTTGAACAGCCTAATAAAGTCTGTCATTCCATAATTCCTCCTCATCCTTTTCCCAAATTTGAGGAATGTCTCAAGAATTCCATTTAAATCAAAGTAATTGGGATTGAGTATGTAATGAATGCAATTATCACAAAGCTCATTAAAAAAAACAACTGTAGGCAGAGTAATGTTCTTTAATGTGTCCTGTACATCATTAATTTATTTTGGGACCCAAGTACATCATTAATGCACCAGTGCTGGCAAAGAATCCTGTCTCAAAATTAACCATTCTCCTTCAAGCCAGTGGCAGGAATATCCAATATTCCCTGACCACAGCCACAAGAGATTGTTGTTTTAAAAAAAACCTCCATCTACTTTTCCTTTTTTTTTCCTCCCCCCACTCCCATGTGTTTTTTGGGAGCCGTGTATTGGCCAATTTCCTCGTTTATAACTCCATTGAGTAACTTGAGGGATATTTCAGAGGACAGTTAAGAGTCAACCATATTCCTTTGAAAGTCGGACAACAGCCGGTCCACACTGGGTAAAGAAAGCAGCTTTCTAAAATGAGTCAGATAGGTTTTTACAACAGTAGAGTTTCACTGTTCCAGAATTAATTTGATACAAGTTCCACAACTTCAGAAGCAGATTTAGTTTCACTGTTTGTGAGATGTTTTGCATCAGCAGTACATTGCAATACTTAATGGGGAAAAACCTTTAAATTACAATAAGTATATGTTTAAAAAATTAAAAGTTCAAAAAGGAGAAAAGTTAGTGAGGAAGTGTTAACAGATATTGTTGATTCAGAAATCTGATGGCGGAGGGGAAGAATTTGTTCCTGGAATGTTCAGTGTGTGTCTTGCCACCACCTTAATGGTGGCAATGAGAAATGGGCATGCCCTGGTGATGGGGGTTCTTAATGTCAGATGCTACCTTTTTGAGGCATTGCATTTTGACGGTGTTCTTGATACTGGGGAGGTTATTGTCTATGATGGAGCTGGCTGAGTTTCCACTTTCTACAGCATTTTCCAATCCCTTCCATACCAGATGCAACCAGTTAGCGTGCTCTCCATGGTACATCCATAGAAATGAATGTGTCATCGGTGACATACCAAGTCTTGTCAAACTCCTGATGAAAGATAGCCACTGCTGTGCCTTCTTTGTAATTGCCTCAATATGTTAGGCCCAGGATAGATCTTCAGAGATGTTGACACATAGGAGCTTCTGTATACTTGTCACCAAATTATTAATCCTAATCAATATACTTCCATTTTAGTCACTTCTACAACAATGTTATTTTACTCTTTGGATCATGACAGCTGATTTTGTGTTCACATTCATTTTGCTTGAAAGATTCAGTATGTTCTCACTCTAGGTCTAATTTGCATTCAAATTACAACAGGTCTTACTGTGAAAATTTGTAGTCACTTGCCTGATAGAATTCTAAATTTAATTTAGTTTTTTATGTATATAGGCGGTTACAGACTCCTAGACGTCCAGTCAAGAAACCATCAAATAACCGCCCCAAGGATCCAGTTGGCGTAAGTTCCAGGAAAACCTTTATTTCAAGATTTATTGATCTACTTACTATCAGAGAACATTTATGATTCTAGCTGCTGTGATTAAAGTTGTCACATCTTTCAATTCTGCATGTTTTTGTTCTAATGAATAAAGTTACCGCCAGCTGTTGTGTATATTGGTGTCCAAAGACATTTTGTTAGGACCACATTACAGTTGCAATTGGGGATACTGGGCATAATGATAAAAACTGAAATTTGAAAATGGTGAAGAAGATTGAATTGACAGAAGACAGGCTGATGGCTGGACAGACCTGAGGTAGATGAAATTGAAAGTGCTTTAAACTTTGGAAGGAAAAATGAGGTGATACCATAATGAATTGCAGACAACTAGTGCTTGCACTAATCTGAATATGGAAGAAAACGTACATGGTGCAGTTAGGGCAAAAGGCCCCTGGGTTTTATAGGGTATAAATTCTAGAAGGACGTGCTAATTTTAGATCAGCATATATAGCATAGATATGCCAGATCAGCACAGTCTTGAATATTGTGTCCATTTCTGCTCTCTGCATTATATATGTATTGTGGCAAGTGTACAGAAGAAATCTTGGGTATTAGACAGATTTTAAAATCAAACAATTTGCATAAGTAATGAAGAAAAGTTGTTCTCATGGCCAGTTGGCCAACTAGAAGTGAATGGCAAAAGGTGGCTAAGTCTTGGAATGCCCTGCTTTGTAGAGTTGAGATTCAGTACCAGCCATCAGAAGCAAGTTGATAAATAGTTGAAGGAGAAAAAACTTTGCAGAAGAGGAATGAAGTGGGTTCAACTGGGTTGAACTTTGAAGAAGTGTAAAGCCTCTGGTCAGAACAGCCTCCTTCTGTACAATATGACTGATTCTTTTTCAGGCCCACCAGCATGCAGTGAATAGCGGATATTTTATTTTCTAAACTTGTACCTGCATTTTGGAATGCTTATGTTGTACAGTTCACAATTCAGCCAATTGTTTCTCCTGGTCATCCTACTTGGTGCATTAGTTTCATAGTGTACTACATTAAATTAGAACTTTACCTTTAATGATATGAAATAACTCTTGGCACTCATGTTGGCTGACAGGTATATTGCCGTGTTCGACCACTGACTGCGAGTGACGATGCATGTTGTGTTGACGTCATCAGTAGTACGACAATCCAGCTTCATCCACCTGATGGGATTAGAGTCAACCGAAATGGGGAATTCAAAGAGGTAACTTGAGATCTAGAGCCATATGCTATCATCTCTTGTTTGTGGCAATTTCAGCAATCTAAATTTGAATTCTCTGATTGCACTTTTAGATGCAGTATTGTTTTAAAGAAGTCTTTGGTGCCTTCACAACTCAGAAAGAACTATTCAATGTTGTTGCTCAGCCCCTAGTAGAAGATCTGATTCATGGCAAAAATGGTATGTCAGTTAGATGCTATAAAAATATGGTTTCTGTTCTAATTCCAGGAACAATACCATTATTTCCTTGATATAAGCAAATGTGCACAGTTTGTTTTCAAAAATATTTTAAAACTTATTCCAATATTAACATATCCACTAAAGTTCAAAAATGTATGAGGAATTTACCAGATGATCTAAAACTGGATATCGAAGGAAGATCTGTTAATATTATCTGGGTTCAGACTGTTTATAATTTTGCTGTACTGCAACAATAATATCCAGAGTAGAAAGCTGTACCTTCTAATATGGTTGTGGGGTGGAGGGGGGGGGGTCAGAACATAAGAATATTCCTGTGAATGAGCTATGTGTTGATTGCCCATCAGGTTTGCTGTTTACATATGGTGTTACTGGAAGTGGTAAAACACATACAATGACTGGATCTCCTGGAGATGGTGGTCTTCTGCCCAGGTGCTTGGACATGATTTTTTGTAGTATTGGGCCATTTCAAGCAAAGCGTTACGTAAGTATTATTGTTCAGCAATGTTGTTGTAGACACAACATTGAAATGGGCCCTTCGGCCTGCCAAGTATTCATCATCATCATCATTATGTGTCGTGTTGTATGATAAGGGCAGCCATGGTCTTATCCTTGACCTTGATTGTTCTCGGCAATTTTTTTCTACAGAAGTGGTTTGCCGTTGCCTCCCTCTGGGCAGTGATTTTGCAAGTCTGATGACCCTAGCCATTATCAATACTCTTCAGAGATTGTCTGCCTGGCATTGGTGGTTGCATAACCAGGACTGGGATGTGCACCAGCTGTTCATTAGACCATCCACCACCTGCTCATGGGACTGAGTGGTTGCTATACCCTGCCCAAGGGTGAACTGCAGGCTAGCAGAGGCATGGAGAGCTTTGTCTCCTTTGGTAGAGATGTATCTCCACCCCGCCAAGTGTTACACTGACTGTTAACTACTTCTAAACTAATACTTTGTTTTTATTCTCTCCACATTCTCATCATTTCTCCCTAGAACATACCGCTTACCTGCTCACTAGGGACAATTTCCAGTAACGAATTATCCTAGAAACCAGCTAGTCCTTGAGGTATTGGAGGAAACCCATGTAGTTGAGAGGAGAAAGTACAGACTCCATACAGACAGATCCCTAGCTCAGGAATGAAAGCAACTCTGGCACTGTGAGCTACCAGTTCTGCTAACTGTGGCATTGCTTCCTTTTTGTATACTTAAAAAAAACAACAGCATTAATATGATGGATACCTTTCCTTGGGATGGGAGGTGTGAAATGACTATACTTCGTTTAATTATCTGTTTTGCTTAATTTTCTTTTTGTTGTTTGTTGAATAGCTGCCTTTCCTGGTGTTGAAATATTGGTTGCTTGGTACAAGTGTCAATTCCGCTGTTCAGGAAGCCAGCACCCTGATGCAGCATTCTGTATCTACTGATTGATTCCTATTGGAATGCCTTAACCATAAACATGCATCTACCAATTGCCATTAGTTTAGGATATGATTTCCGCAAGCCATCTGGTAAATGTCACCTATACCCATTTGGATTTTAACAGATTGATGCAAATGAATTTTTACAAAAATAAAAGTGAATTAAAAGCATGTTAGAATAAATTACTTTCCATGCTGAATTTCAAATGTAAATAATTTGAATCCATTATTGCAGTTAATAGACATTAGATGCTGAGAAAAGGAATGTGCCATGTAGAGCAGGTATATCAGATGAGATGTGGACTGAATGGCCTTGCACGTATACAAATTTAACATTTTATTAAGTTAATTCTTATTTTATGAAAAGGCTTTGTTTTAATTCACTGCTGTGAAGTTTCCTTTGTTTACAAAAATGCTTTGACCTGAGTGATAAATATTACAATAGTGTCATTAGATCATTTCTGTCTTTTGGTTGTTTTAAAATGCAAAAGAATGCATGGATTTCCCTCCCCCCACTGTGTCTCTATAGTTTTTCCCCCTGTAAATGATCTAACATTTTTGAGATTCGTTTTGTTTTCTTCTGCCCTAAGCCGTATGTTGCAATATAATTGTGTCATAGACTGTCTGGTAGGGATACAATTTGTGGATTTAGAAGTGGGCAGTGCTGTAGGATCTTTCTATTTACTTTATCTGGTTCCCTCGATTTTATATTTCAAACTGATTTTTGGTATTTATGCCAGAGGCAAGGAAAGATTTGGCTAAAATATGATGATCCTGGCATCATTGTAATTGTCATTTGCATCCTTTCTCAGTGCCAATGCACCCTTTCTGTAAATTGATCAGAATTGTGTGCAGTTATACCTTTTGGTCTAACATTTGTTTTAACACAAGTCTAGCATGATCTCTGTAATCTCTTTCTACAGTACGTTGCACAGCTAAAGCAAAGAAGTTAGGATGTCATCTGAATAGTTATCTTCAGAAATCTGTGGTGCAGCTTTTGTTCTCTATCTGAATTGCTATCCTATCATTTATTGTGCATTGCCTTGTTTAATCTTAATGTTTTACCTTGTATTTATCAGATTTGAATTCCAGATTGTACGCATCCTCAGTCTGTTGATAGATTCTACAGTCTACAAATTGTCCTTCTTATTATCAGTAGTGTCCTGCTTATTTTCATATTGTCAACCAGATGGGCGATCATCAGCAAACTTCTTTAATCATGGCCTCAGCATCTTGTGTGTAACATTATTGAGTACCATCAAAGGCAGGGGTCCTGGCTCTCAGGGTGCTGAGTAAGGAAACTTCTGGTTAAATCGTCTGCTATTCAATCTCACATTTAGTGATGAACAGCTGGTTGGGTGTTCATTCATGAACTATGATCTGTCCAAAAACTTTGACAATGTGTACAGATTTAACAAGCTGGGTTAACTACAATTTTGAATGATGTGTCTATCTAATGTGTAGGTTTTCAAGCCGGATGATAAGAATGCAATGGAAGTGCAGAATGAAGTTGATGCTCTGTTGGAACGTCAGAAAAGAGATGCCCAGCCATCTGCAACTCCAAAGATATCCAGGTACTTGAAATCCATGCTTGAGTCTCTACTTAACACTTTTGGTGAGTAATGTCATGGAGAGTTACAGCATGGAAACAGGCTTATTGGTCCACCGAGTCTGATCGAACAATCAACCACTCATTTACATTAATCCTATATTAATCCCGTTCTTCCTACATTCTATTAATCCATTACCCGAACCCTCCCTCCACCCCCCCCTCCGCCCCCTGCCAGATGCTACCATTTTCCCACACTAGATGACAACTAACTTATTGGGATTTGGGAGGAAGTTGTAGAGGAAACTTACTTCCACTTCATATTTTCCTTTTAAATTACAGTAGGGAACAAAGGCAAATAATTTAATCTTTCTAGCATTGTAATATCTTAAGCTGAATTCTTTCAAGTGCAGCTCATTGTATATTCTTTATTAATCTATGGTAATTTCTACCTTTAGAGGGCTTACTTTGTTTCTTGCATTATTATAGCAAGTATTGATTTCTGTCTACTGAGTGCATTGGTCTTGGATGATACAGAGTTACTGTTATTAGACTCACCACCACTGCACTCGCTATCATGTAGACACCTTGCCAAAGAATCAGGTGGAAAATTAAAATAACGTCGTCCCATTTGGATGATGTGGTTGTTTGGAAATATGGAAACTAAGTTGGAGAAAATCTAGAACACAAGGAATGGTGCTGAACTTCACATTTATAGCATATTGATTGAGATTTATTCATTATTGAAGTAACATTTAAATATTTGCATATTTGTTTAACTTTTTTATGTTGCCTTTAATCATTGTTGCACTAAATATTATTTTTATTTCAACAGGCAGAGAATGGATCCTGAGTTTGCAGATATGATTACAGTGCCTGAACATTGCAAGGCTGAGGGAGTGGATGAGGACAGCGTGTATAGTGTGTTTGTTTCATATATTGAAATCTACAACAACTACCTTTATGATCTGTTGGAAGAAACACCACCAGACCCAATTAAACCAAAGTAGGTTTTGTTAATGCTTTTATTGTTATTACTTCTGACTGTCTGCATTTAGAAAATATTTTTTTTTGCCTGGTTAATAATGACAAGGATGTTTATAGAACCCAGCTGCTTCTCCAAAGAAATTAACTGTGCTTTTGGGAGCTAGGCACTACAGGGGTGGGCAACTGGTTTAGCATTTCTAGCTTATTAACTATGGCCTAATGTTAGATTTAGAAGTGCTACCAACAGGAATGAAGGGTGATCTGGTTTCCCTGCATCGTGCAACTTTATATAGCAGACTTCAAAAAAGTGAGGGATGTTAATGTATCACAATACTGCAGAAATGTAAGTGTGAGATCATTTTAACCCAGAGCTGTTCTTGTCCATCTGCAGTAGCAACCTCTGCATTCTAGAATTGCACCTTTTATTTTGCCCAATCACATTGACTTGGCTAGAGCTGCAGATGATCTTTGTAGAGGATATAAATTTTAGTTTTTTCATTGTTGTCTCATTTGCTGTTCACATTACTTTCAATTCAATTTCTAATTTCTTATAAGTAATTTGTTGTTTTCTACTGATGATGTGCTTTTGGTTTGATAAAATGTGACTAGCACCTTGGGTCTGTCCTTGAATAAAAAGAATTTCAGTAGGTATCGTATACATTTCTGTAACATTAAATGTCCCTATCGAAACCTGTTAAAGTAGTCTTTGTACGAGTGTGTGATTTTTTTTTATTATTGTCATTAGTAATAACTTATTATTTTCAGATTGATTCTTGAATTTAACTTACCAGTTGCCATTATGGAATTTGAAATTGTCTGCGGATTAATGTTCTAGGAACTTAATAAATATATTATTATACCACCGCAAGTATGTTTTTAAAAAAATGTGGAAGTTAATGTTTTTCTGAATTCTTGCTGATTCTGCATCTTGAAATGTTATTACTTTAACAGTTAAACTTTATACTGGAAAAATATGTTTCTTGCCTTTGTTTTAATTGTTCTTGAAAAACAAATCCAACCTTTAACAATCCTTTAATCATATAATTTGCAAGTTTTTACCTTTTATAGATTGATCTTTAAATATCTTATTAATGTTTTGGAATTCATTGTGGCTTAGTTAGGATTTGTTTGAAATCGGGGTGACTATAGAAGAAAATTCAACATTATAAAGAGCTTATTTAAATTGTGCTTCATGTACTATGTTTTGCTTGTGTTCAGTTTGATTTGTGAGCGACCTTTTTGAATATGTATCCTTTTTCTGTATTGTGTGTGCATGTGTCTTGATTGTCAGTGACATAATTCCCGTTTAGTTTTTCGGGCGTCATGCCTGATGCCAACCTTAAACATGTCCATTTAGTTGATCCAATGAAACCATTTGGTGAGATGCACAATGTTAAAATTTAATCCACCATGAAGGAGAAAAAAAAGGAAAGTCACCTATGGTTTCTGCTCTTGGTGTCTTGTTCTTGGCTGCAATGCTAATCACCTGTACTCCAGTGCAACACAAAGAAACTTGTATAATTTTTTTAAACTTTAGTCTGTGACTTTTCGATTTGAAACCTTTATGCCTAATGTTTAAGATTTGAAGAAATGAACCATTCCATTCCCTAATATTGTTCAGAGAGATTCTATTTCTTGGACTTCAGTTGTGAGTATTTATGACTTGCTTCTCCAGAATACCTTTGGAAGTGAATTATTTTCCACACCTTGTTTCTCATTGAAGTTGAAGAAGAGAGAATAGAGGTTATTTACATTATCCACTTAAATGCCTGGGGTAAAAGTGGTGGGGGAGTGGGAAGAAAGGCAGACTTGGCAATAATGGTCAATTTTCACAATGGCAAGGCCTGAGGTGCCAATGTAATGTTAGTGAAGGATTAAGTACTAGCCAGGATAGTAGAAGAAAAAAAATAATTGTCTTTGGCTGAAGCTTTTAACTGAATAGTGTAAGTGAATAATTTATTCTCATAAAGTTGTTTATTATAGTATGCATATTTCAGAATACTCCAACTGAACTTAAAAACTGTTCAGTTTTTCTAAATGAAAATCATTTCTCAAAGCTTCCTCTTCCCAACATGCAGGTTTGAATTTTTAAAGGAAGGGAAATGAGCTAATTTCAGCATTTCATGTAGCCAAGTTTTCCCAATATAGAGCATATTCCACTTGTGCTGCTTTTAAAAGAAAACTTGCTACAAATTATAAGAGAATAAAGTATTGTGTGAAAATTCTGTGACAAAACACAATCTAATTTCTGCATGGTCGTAGATCAGTCAATACAACGCACGTTTACTTTTCCATACATCATCTGAAAGATGTATTGCATCAGACCTTTATAACTGTTGCCATATTTCTTTTTAAGGTGGATCAGTAATACCACTCCTGTGCGGACCGTTGAGTTCATGTACGTCTCTTTGATGTGCACACTCTGGATAATCTGTATAGTCATTGGGTAAAATTAGCTGGTTACTGGTTTGTGCTAGTTCATATTATTCCTTTGGCTAACAGTCCTTACTGACAATTTATCCCTAAGCTTTCTAGTTATTGTGACCAACAAAGGTCTCAAGCATGCAATAGAGGCTTTACTGCTTGCATTAGTGCTTAGGCTGTAGCACAAAACAATGCTAGTATACAATTTCATGGCTGTTAGCTTGCTTTGTTTAATGTCACAGTAGTAAACAATTAGTCTTGTCTGTTTAAACTTCTGAGCATTCTCCCTTTCTGTTTGTGCATTATTTATGCTATAACAAAAATTTGTAAGAGCTTTGTGGTTATCCATTTGCTAAGTCGTGCCCTGAAAATATGTATCAGTTTCTATCAGCTAGTATTTCTGTAAGCTGTTGTAGTTGCTGTATAGGTGACTGAGAACCAACATTGCAGCATTTGTAGTCATACAGTCCCTTAGGCTTAATCATTCATCATGTCCAAATTTATTAGGCACCACTGACATCAGTTTACATGAGAGAAGTTGGATTTGTGATGTGCCTTTGTGGAGCATATTGTGGCAAAATGTGAGGTTATAAAATAAAATCAAAAGGCAGACCATAGCAAATGAATGATCTGATGTCTTGTGGATGAATTGCAAAAAGTTAGCATCTGAACTACTACCAGGTTGCATATTGGGCATTTATTGCAGAGGAATTAGTATTGTTAGACTTGTATAGGATGTTGATGAGGCCACTTCTGAAGTACTCTGCACAGTTTTGGTTTCTCCTTGAGAAAGGATATGCAAGCCCAAAGAAGATTTGCTAGGTTTGACAATGTTGGTCTAAAACAAGCAGCTGTTTGTAGGTCTGTATTGTTTGCACTTCAGGATATTGAGGAGCGATCTTAAGGTTGTTAACATTCAATCATAATATCCTAAGGGGGTGTGACAGGATCAAGGTTTCCACCAGTGGGAGAGTCTGGAATGAAGGGACATAGTTGCAAGATAAAAGGAGTGATTGTTTGAAACTGAGGTGTGCATGAAATGCTTCTGGAGGGTGGTGAATCTATGGAATTCAATTGTAGAGCCTAGGTCATTAGAAATATTCAAAGGAGGTAGAGAACTGAGGACTGGGGAAAAGGCACAGAGAAGTTGAGGCCTGTAACAGATCAGGCTTGATCAGAGTACAGTGGCCTATCCCTACTCCTGTTTCTATTTTCTTGTTTTTTCATAACCTGTAGTGGTTCAGATGATGTAGCATGAAGCATAGGAACCTGTAAACCTGTAAAGTGGGAATACATAGCAATCAATTTGTACTCAGTACATCCCAACTTCAATCTGTGGTGTTGCATAATGTTTAATGAGCCCAGGACAAAGAAATACTTGAAGTTTATTATAGCTAATGTTTAGGGTTGGGCATTGTCATTTTCTAAAACTAGTATTCTGGTTTGTATCTTGAATTTCTCATTGTCTGATTTAGATTTGCAAGTGCATTTTAGAAATACTTGTATATTAGTCATCTACATTTTGTAAAAGTAGTTCCAAATTTTAATATGCTGAAAACAAAATGCTATAAATACTGACAATCTGAAATAATACACAATGTTGGAAATGCTCTGCTTGTCAATCAGAAGGTCTTTCACAGTAATTAAATGCTGGCTAACATTTTCTTTCAATGTATTCAGGGTGAAAAGTAGACTCCATCTGTAATGTAGTTTTAATTTTGTTGTCTTTTAAATTATCCTAACCTTGTAACACTGTTCTCCTTGCCAGCCAACTGCTGGCAAACAATCTCAGTTTAGTAAACTTAGTTGCTGGTTGGGAAAGGCTACCTTTACTTTGAAAATGGTGTTTAGATTAAAGCTTCTCAGAGTTAGATAATACCTACAGATGGATCCAGTTGTGAAATGCTGCTTGATGTAACTCCTGGTCTTAATCTAGATCAGTGATACTGATTTAACATGCAGAATTCTGCTATGTGCCTCATGTATTCACAACCTAAAAGTTGTTATGGCAATGCCACTAAATTCTGTCTTTGCTTCTAACAGATTTTCTTTTGTATATAAGATATCAAAATCATTGCAGTTGTTGAAATTAAAGTGGATTTTTCTTAGTGCTGGTTTAGCTAGAAAATCTCGATATGTTATGGGACTGGAAGAAATACTTAACATTTTTTTAAATGGGTGTGATTTGGCAAATGTGATTTTGTATTTGGGTCCCCTTATTTGCATGGTGGTGATTGGGAAAAGTACTGAATTTTAGCTTGTGTTTTTAACTGGACAGCCTAGTCCCTTCATTGCTGCCCATATGCACATATCTACTCAGTTTGGATGTTTATAATTAATGTAAGAGACATTTGAATCTTTTAACTTTGACCAATGTGTTTCTGGGATGAAGCTTTAAGATGTTTAACCATCAATATTCATTTACAGACCTCCACAATCTAAAAATCTTCGAGAGGATTCTAACCATAACATGTATGTGTCTGGTTGCACTGAAGTAGAAGTGAAATCAACTGAAGAAGCTTTTGAAGTCTTTTGGAAAGGTATGTAGTATTGGATTGTAGACATTTTCTCTCCAAGGTTTGTTTTCCTTTCTCTACCTTTGATCACAACTAAAGTAAGGTGTCGGTTCATCCAAATTGATCCAATGCAAAGGTCTTTGATTTGTGGATAAGACAGTGTGGTACTTCAGCCTGTGCTTTATGTTTCAACTGCTTTTCAGAAACTTTTTAAGTTGCAGATGTAAAACTTTTAAAAATTAGGTATACTTTATCTTCGGAAATCCATTCAACTCAAGGTCCTCGCTATTGCCCATCACCTGGTAGCATTCACATCTACTGAGAAGTGGTAGATATGAGTTCAGTTATAACATTTAGGATTTGATAGGTACATGAATGGGAGAGTCTGTATTCTGGCTGCAGGCAGGTGGGACTAGGCAGGAATCCAGGTAGGCATGGATTAAATGTGTTTCTGTTCAGTAGTGCTCTATGATTCTACTGTTATGAAGTGCTTTATAAAGGTTGGTCATGGCTAGAATTAGTTCCTGCCTGAGCAAGGACCTTGATCAGCTGCAGTTTGTCTGCTGCCACAATTGGTTTACAGCGGGCACAATCTATCTGACTCTCCACCCTTGAACCTCCTGGATAACAGCAACAGCAGGCTGCTGTTTATTCATTACAACTCAATATTCAATGTCATCATCCCACCAGTAACAATCAAACTACAAAACCTGGCCCCCTGTACCTCCCTCTACAAATGGGAGGTTTTTGGGAGACCACAGTCAGTGTGGATTGGTAATAACATCTCCTCGCTGACAATCAGCACACACGCACCTCAAGGGTGCATGCTTAGCCCACTGTTTTCTCTCTACACTCCTGACTGTGTGGATAAATCCGCTGATAACACCACTGTTGTTGGCAGAATATCAGATGCATATGAGGAGGCATATTGGAGTAAGACTAGCTGGTTGAGTGGTGGTGCAACAATAAATTTGCACTCAAATGTTACCAAGAACTAGGGGTTGTGGACTTGAGGCTGGGGATGTCAGGAGAACATGCACCAGTCTTCATTGAGGGGCTGATGGTGGGAAGGGTGGGTAGCTTCAAATCCCTGCGTGTCAGTATCGCAGAGAATCCATCCTAGGCCCGACATATTGATGCAATCATGAAAGCACACCAGTGGGTCTACTTCAGTTGGAGTTGGAGGAGACATGATTCTAGCAAGTTTCTGCAGCTGTACAATGGAGAACATTTTGACTGTTTGCATCACTGTCTGCTATGGAGGGTCCAATGCACAGGATCCCAGAAGGTTGTAGACTCAGCTAGCTCAATCATGGATGCAACCCTCCCCACTGTCAAGGACAGCTTCAAAATGCAATGCCTGAAGAAGACACATCTATCACTAAGGGCCCTCACTACCTGGGACATGCCCCCTTCTCATTACTGACATCAGGGGCAGCCTGAGGACACTCAATGTTTTGGGAACAATTTCTTTCCCTCTGCTATCAGATTTTGAATGGTTCATGAACACTACCTTGCTATTCCTCTTTTGCACTATCTTTTTATTGTAATTTGTAATTTTTTTGTCTTGCACTCCTCCACTGCCCCAAAACAAATTTCACAAATATGTCAGTGATGATAAACCTGATTCTGTCTTCTGTTCACTGGAATGACTGAAAGAGAAAACAGGGATGTTGCTGTAGGCAGGTTTCCTTAATTGTTGTATAGAACTGCAGCACTCCTTTGTTTCTTCCTATATCTTGTATGAATTTTGTTGTGCATCCATTACAGCAACCTGACAGGTGTAACATGAGACTTACACCACCTATCTACCTTTTATTTCTGTTTTTTACAGGCCAGAAGAAACGACGTATTGCTAACACAACATTAAATCGAGAATCGAGCCGTTCGCACAGTGTTTTTATTATCAAGTTAGCACAGGCTCCCTTGGATGCTGATGGGGACAATGTCCTTCAGGTATATTGTGCCATTAAAGATATTTTAATTGCCAGTTAAGTCATTGAATGTGAGTAACTACTACTACTACGTCGACTCAGGCCAAGGGGGCCGGCGTCGGGCACGATGACGGACTCTCCACTTCTCCCTCTCCCTCATCAGTGTGTTCAGTTCATCTACAATAGTCGCGCCGCTGTCATCTAGGAGCGTGTTGACCATAGTCTTGGGAGGGCGCCCAGGGTTCATCCTCCCATGCTTGGGTAATGTGAGTAAGGTATTACGTAGAACATAACTTTGTATATTATCATTGTTGGTAATATTTTGTTCAACCTTGAGTATATAATCAAGAAAGAATGTCACTTGACCACATCTGAACTGTTACTTTCCCCACTTTGGTTTCAGGTTTGTCATTTCTTTGGCCTTGAACGCTGCCTTTAGTTTTCCCCTTCCTTCCTTTGCCCACACTGGGAAAGTAGGTGTTGGTATGGCTATTGTGCAGCAATCACTTCAGTAGTACTTTAGTGCTGCCTTTCGGATAGGTGTCTCAAGTTATAGCCATTTGGGTAATAGAGATTTGCTCTTAAGGAATTTGCAGATCACTATTCCAAAAATCATATCTGGAATGCTATTTGCTCCAACAGAATTTATGTGGGGATAAGATTGAGTATAAATGCAAAGGAAACAACTTTGGTGTACTTTTAGTTTGTCAACTTACAAGATTGAAGTTTCTATAACTAATTCTTGCTAGGTCTATTTTTAAGTTTCTAATCTGAGATTTAAACCAAAGCTATTGAGGACATGGTGGATGCGTAGTCTGGAAATCATCTATGATCCTAGAGAATAGTGGAGTCTTGATTGTCTAAATCACCATCTATTCCTGTGTCTCTAATTATCTCAACTAGTTTGAGGATAGGTTTATATTATCCAAGCTCCAAGATGATTTAGTCACTCGGGTATTCATTTTATCTTAGGCAAAGGATCAGACAACAGTAAGCCAGCTGTCCCTGGTGGACTTGGCAGGAAGTGAGAGAACTACAAGGACAAAAGCTGAAGGCAGCAGGTTGCGAGAGGCAGGTAAGGTTGAATGCACAAACCAGAATTACTCGCTGTTGGAGTAAATCTCTGATTCCTTTTTCTAATTCTCTTTGCGGTGTGTTAGTAGTTGGAATTTGTCTAGTGCAAAGAATTGACAATTCCAGAGAATGCAAGTTAAGAAATACTTCGAATTGTCTTTAAAAGCTGCTTATCCAAATGTCCCTGCTGTTAGCACAAGTGTTTGTGCAATGACAGGGTAGAAAATCAAAAGCTGTACGGACTACATTCTTTTAGGGAAATGGTAGAGGCCACAACAGCACTTTCTTGCTTAATATTTGGAAGGCTTCAAGCTACAAAGTTCCTGTTCAAAGCTATGGTCCACCTCTTCAGCATTACTTCGTATTTAACCTAATTGAAATGAAATGTGGGTTCAATTTTGTTTCTCTTTTGATGCAACCCCAAGTTGTATATAGGTTTATGTGGAAATACACTTCCAAGTAGAATTTTTGTCATGAGCAATAATTGTGATTCTTTCGTTTTAAAGTTTAAAATTTGGGTTGTTTTACTATTTAAGGCTGTCCGACTGTGAAACTAGTCTTTTTTTTCCACTTAACTTGTGTATGTTAATGTTACATTTCTTTCCCTCAGCTGAACATGGGTCCATATTGACCCACTGTGTATGTAATATTTTGACAAGCAATTGCATCTGTTGAATAGTTCTTGTGCAGGTGCAACACATTCCATAGTCAATATTTCTACCTCAGCTACTTTAATTCAAAATTCCATTGTGCTGACAAACTCAGTATTAAGCTCATGATAATGTTGTTTATCTTGCACATTCTTGTTGAACTATTAAGGTTTTTACCAGAGTATGATGATTATAAAGTTGTTCATAGTGACTAACATAAATGCAATTTATCAGACTTTAAATAATTTTCAATTCCTCCTCGCAGGTAATATTAATCAGTCACTGATGACTCTAAGAACTTGTATTGAAGTGCTGAGAGAAAACCAAATGTACGGAACAAATAAGGTAAGGAGAATCAGAATCAATATCATTGGCATCTGTTGTGGATTTTGTTGTTTATGGCAGCAGTTCATTGCAATGCATAATAAAATTATAATTTGAACGTATATTTAAAAAAAACTAAATTGTTGTTCGTCCAGCGTCGTCGTCGAGGAAGACCTTGACACCATTAGTCACTTTGAGACTGGATGCAGTGTGTCCAAAGATGACTGGTCAGGCCAATTCGGGCACGGAATGTCCTGGCACATGTTGAGCAGACATGTAGGCACTGCGGTTGTTGCGCTGGTGGCTCTGGACATGCGCAGCTCGCGCTTACGTTGTGCTTCAGCAATGCGCCTTGCTTCATAAGCTTGACAGCCCTTGTGGATAAGGCCATGCCAGGTAGGGTGGTTTTGTGCCAGAGTTTCCCAGGTGGTCATGTCAGTGTCAAGCGACTTCAGGGAGGCCATTGGTGTGTCTTTGTAACGTTTCTTCTGCCCTCCATATGAGCGTCTTCTAGCATAGAGTTCCCCAAAAAGGAGCTGCTCGGGTATGCGCTCGTCCGGCATGACCTGCCCACTGGATCTTTGCTTTCATCAGCAGTGTGTGGATTGATGGTAGACTTGCTCTAGAGAGAACTTAAGTGTCTGGTACTTTGTCTTGCCATCTGGTGCCTAATATTCTGCGAAGACAAGTCATGTGGAAATGGTTGAGCTGTCTTGCATGCCTTTGATACACAGTCCACATTTCACAGGCATACAGGAGGGTAGTGAGTACCACGGCTCTGTAGACCTTCAGTTTTTTTTGCTGGGCTGATTCCTCAATGTTCCCATACAGTGGAGCGCAGTCTACCGAAAGCAGAACTTGCCTTTGCTATTCTGCAATTAACTTCTGTATCAATAGTCACTGCTTGGGAGAGGGTGCTGCCAGGATAAGTAAACTGGCCAACTGCCTGTAGTTTCTGTCCATTGGTTGTGATTTTGGGTTCTGTGTATGGTGCATGAAGAGCGGGCTGGTGCATGACTTCAGTCTTTTTGATGTTGATGGTGAGTCCAAAGTTGTCACAAGCCATGGAGAATTTGTACATATTGACTTGCATCTCTGGCTCCGAGCCAGCATACAGGGCGCAGTCACCAGCAAAGAGGAAGTCTTGCAGAACAGTCTCCTTCACTTTGGTAATAGTTTGAAGTCTCTTCAGGTTGAAGAGCTTCCCATCCACTCTGTACTTGAGGCTGATTCCAGCATCACTGTCCTGGAAGACATCATTCAGTGTGGCAGTAAACGTCATGCTGAACAGTGTGGGTGAGCACACAGCCCTGTTTGACACCATTGGTGACTGGGAACGCCTCAGAGGATTCTCTGCCATCCAGCACTCTGGCCATCATGCCACCATGGAACTGGCGTACCAGCTGAATGAATCTAGCGGGGCAGCTGAACTTTGACATGATTCTCCACAGGCCTTGTCGGCAGTCAGTGTCAAAGGCTTTCGTGAGGTCAACAAAAGTTGTGTAGAGTTCGCGATTCTGCTCCTGACACTTCTCCTAAAGTTGGCGCGCGGCACAAATCATGTCGATAGTCCCACGAGCTTTGCAAAAGCCACACTGTGACTCTGGCAGCAGGCCCGGTTCCAGATGAGTGACCAAACGATTTAGCAGGACTCTTGCAAGGGTTTTTCCTGCAATGGAGAGCAGTGAGATTCCTTGGTGATTGTTGCATACTTGTCGATTGCCCTTCCTCTTGTAGAGGTGTACGATGGATGCATCTTTAAGTTCCTGAGGAATGGATCCTTGCTTCCAAAAAGACTGGAACAACTTGGTGGGCTTCTCTATAAGTACAGGACCACCGGCTTTGTAGATCTCTGCAGGTATGGCGTCTGCCCCTGGGGCTTTGCCACCGGATAGCTAGCTGACAGCTTTCGGCTACTACCGGTGGGTCGTCCACGGCACTGTTGATGCCGACCTGGGGAATCTTGTCTATCACCTCATCGTTAATAGATGACAGTCGGTTGAGGACGGCTTCAAAGTGTTCAGCCCATCTCTGCAGGATCTGAACCTTCTCTATAATGAGAGTTGTACCATCTATACTCAGGCGGGGGGAGCTCCCAAGAGACTGAGGTCCATAGCGTGTGTTGAGGGCTTCATAGAATTATTTCAAGTCGTTTCCGTCAGCGTATCCCTGTATTTCATCTGCCTTGGCGCTCAGCCAGGCATCTTGCATTTTACGCAGTTTATTCTGGACTGTCCTGCGAGCACTGGTAATGGCGTTTTTCTTGGCAGCTGTTGATGGGTCGTTCTGATGGGCATGATGAAGACAGTGCTTTTCAACAAGTAGAGCCTGTATCTCCTCATCGTTCTCATCGAACCAGTCATGCTGCTTGTGGGTAGAGAGCCCTAGCATCTTCAGTGCAGGTGAATGGACAGCATCCCTGAAGCGATCCCAGTCGCCCACAGCGCTGCCTGCAAGGTGTAGGTCAGCAAGCTTGGTTTCTAAATCTTCAGCCAGTGCCGAAACAATGCTGGAGTTCTTCAGCCTGGCCACATTGATTCTTTTCATATCCTTGCTTCCTTGTGGTCGCCTCTTGGGTCTGATGCGGAGCTTCATTTTGGAGACAATGAGCCTGTGATCTGCCCAGCAGTCAGCACCACACATGGCCTTGGTCACTCTGACATCCTGCCTGTCTTTTCTCCTGACAATGACATAGTGGATAAGATGCCAATGCTAGAGCCGGGGTGCATCCAGGAGGTCTTGTTACGGGTAGGCAGGCAGAAAGTTGTGTTGGTGAGGAGCAGGTTGTGTGCTGCACGGGTCTTCAGTAAGAGTAGGCTGTTACTGTTACACTTGACCACTCTGACTCCCAACAACTCCCTGCCAGGCTGCAGAGTCACACCCTACTTTTGCACTGTTGTCGAGCAAGATCAGCTTGTCGGTGCTGCTCGCTGCTGATAGTAGGGCATCTAGTTCTTTATAGAACTTGTCTTTCATCTCGTCCAGGTTGGTCATTGTGGGGGCATAGACGCTGATCAGAATGGCTTGACTTCTGTTCTGTAGCAGAAGCGGTAGTGTCATGAGCCGGTCGTTCACACCCTTGGGGAGACTGGCAAGTTTCCGAACAAGGTGACTCCTGACGGCGAATCCAACTCCAGCATCACGATGCTCATCGCTGCCGCGACCGCTCCAGAAAAAAGTGTATCCGCCTCCTGTTTCAGTCAGCTGACCTACATTGGCAAGACGAGTCTCACTCAGGGCTGCTATGTCAATGTTGTATCTTGCAAGCTGTCTGGCAACTAAGGCTGTTCTTCTCTCTGGTCTGTTTGCTGTAGGGTTGTCCAATAGTGTGTGCACCTTCCAAGTGCCAATGGTGCACGGTGTCACTTTGCGTTTTGTTGTGTTTGTTCGAATGCCAAGATAGGATCCCTGCCAACCACGGTAAACTGGCCAGGGTGTAATGAAGCAGGCAATGTTTAGGGCACCCTTTCTAGCCCCTTCCTCTTGCTACAGAGGTGAGCAGTGCATTCCTAAAGAGGGCTGCTCAGTCGTCCAGGTAGACACCGAGATTCATTGCTGCTTCGGTCAGTGATAAACGACCATTAGACCTGAGCAGCCTGTGTGCAGGTCCGTGACTACAGCTCCCAGTGTATCCACACCTGCTGCTTCGTCGCTCACCTATCACCACAGAGCTTCAAAGGTTGAGGGTGGTGATGATGACGATGGTGTCGAGACTAGCGCTTGATTGGCTCTTCCTAGCTGTTTGCATGTGACAGTGGCCACACCCCGGGCAACGACTTCGACAAGCCGGCTAAACCAGGTGAGGGTAGCCGATGGGTTTTAAACCCTTGGTGAGATGGGGAGTTGTCTATCCCAGCATGTGAAGACAGACTCCGGCGGATTGAGAGGACGAGACCAATGGAAGGTCCAACAGTCAAGAAGGCAGTCTCTGCAAGCGCCGTGGAACATGTAGAGCAGGACAAGACACAGAAGACATCCTGGTCATCCACTGCGCCTAGTCCCTTCTCCAGCCACCTCGACTCTTGTCTTGCCACTGGATCGAGATGGGAATTGGGAAGAGAGTGAGGCTGACGCTGCGCAACTCTCCCTCACTTAAATCCAAATCAAGTGCTAGTCTCAACACCATCATCATCTCCATAAAACTAAGTAGTGTAAAACGAGCAAAAGAAAAGGAAAGAATAATGGTGTACATGAGTTCATTGTCCATTCAGGAATCTGATGGCAAAGGGGAAGAAGCTGTCCCTGAAATATTGAGTGTGTCTTTTCACGCTCTTGAAATACGTCTATAGCAATAAGAAGAGGGCCTGTCCAGGGTGATGTGGGTCCTCAATGACAGATGCCACCTTTTCATTTATTTTGAGGCATCACCTTTTGAAGATGCCCTTGCAAAAAAATGCAAATGCCTCAAAGTGGCATCCATCATTAAGTAACTGGTTAGACTTTGACTATTTAAACAAGAATGTACAAATTAGAGCAGATTAGTGGCTGTAGCAAAAAAAAATCAAGCTAAATCTGAACAAGGATCTTTGAACTGAAATGTTAACTCTGCTGTTCTGACAGAGATGGCTTGACCTGCTGAGTATTTCCAGATTTTTGTTTTTCCTTTTTAGTACTGCAACATATTTAGGGTGTCTTGAGATGAGTAAGAAAGAGTACTTTATGTTTAGGATTTTGCATAAATTGAATAGAAAGTATGATGTAAAACTAATGATTTTTTAAAAAAAGAACATTGTGTTTTGATCATCTGCTTTGGCTTTTCCATAGATGGTTCCATACAGAGATTCAAAGCTGACTCATCTCTTCAAAAACTATTTTGATGGTGAGGGTAAAGTTCGGATGATCGTGTGTGTCAATCCCAAAGCAGATGATTACGAGGAAACACTGGTAAGTGTTGTCCTGAGTCTAGATGTAACATTGGAACTACATTCTGGTTCTTTATGGGGAGAAGACAGGAGAATGGGATTGAGAGAGATTATAAAATAGCCATGATAGAATGGTGGAGCAGACTTGATGGGCCAAATAGTCTAATTCTGCTCCTGTGTCTTGTGGTTTTTAGTCTTGCTTAGTTTTGTTATTTAACACATTGATGAATATCTGAGGCATTTATTTTGAACTTCGACAAAAAGGTTATTAGTTATTTAGTATTTTATGCTACTATGTCTGGTAAATGGAAATCTTGATGACATTTTAAGTTCACACTGAATGTCATAATTCAAACTATTTTGTATGCAGTTGGTCATGCGGTTTGCTGAAATGACTCAAGAAGTGGAAGTAGCCAGACCTGTTGATAAACCTATCTGCGGCCTTACGCCAGGACGCAGGTACAGAAATCAGGCTTTCAAAGAAGAATTGACAAGAAAATTAGAACTGCGAGGAGGCCCCATTGACGGAGGTACTGTGAAAGGTTCAAAGGTTCAATTTAATGTCAGAGAAATGTATACAATATGCATCCTGAAATGCTTTTTCTTCGCAAATATCCATGAAAACGGAGAAGCGCCCCAAAGAATGAACGACAGTTAAACGGGAGAACCCCAAAGTCCCCCCCCCCCCCCGCACCTCCGCACGTAAGCAGCAGCAACAATCCCCCTGCCCCCCACCGGCAAAAAAAAGCAAACATTGCACTCAAGCGTGAGCAAAACAATAGCAAAGACGCAGACTTGCGGTTACCCCAAAGACTTAGCATTTCATCCGGCATTCGATATATCACAGGTTCTCTTTCCCTAATGAGGGAGAGGAAGGTGTCTCCATTTTCTCAGTGAGCAGGGGGACATAATAAACAACTCTGGTTTATGATGTTAAAAGTCCGTTACATAACTTTTTTCGAGCTCTGTGCCTGAAGATCACAGAGATCTTGGGTCTTCGGGCACATAGCAGTGGATTTCCCAACTTCCCCTGACGACGCAAAGGTATCCTGCCGTGACACCGACCCTCGATCCGCCCATCTCCAGAGCCCCAAGATCTTAGGCTTCCAAATACAAGCCGGACTCTCAGGCTGAACCCTTGGCGTGCCGAACAACGGCCAGTCATGAAACCCCGAGAATGGGTCCTATTCGTGCAGAGAACCAAAGTCAGTGTGTAACTCCAGGTCAGGGTCTTCAAATGAACCCTGAAAAGGAAAAATAAAGATATTAAAGATGAAAACAGAGCTGTTTCCGAAGATACAAGCACAGGAGTCGCCGTTTAGTGCCATCTTACTTTGCCTCCATCTCCAAGTGAAGAAAATAATTGTTGATTGTATAGTCTATATTTGTTTTTTTTCAACAAAGCATTCAAACATTTTCAAACTGGTACAGATCAAATTTGCTATTTTATTTTGGAAAAGTGGGAGCATCACTGACCTCTATTTAAACTGGAGAACATCTTTGAAATGAGTTCTCTGTTGTACGTGCGTGGATTTTTCATTACATTTGACTGTTTCTGGTTAACCTTCTACAGACTGTTGCTAATGGGAACATCACATCTCCATGCAAATCCCATTCAATTTATCATGCACACATATGTAATGGTTTGGATAACGATTGATGTTAGTCTGATACTTTGTTAGATTTTGCGGATCGTTGTCGTGAATCAATAAATAATTGATGTGCTTCTGAGATGGGTGGAGTATTTGGGCTTATTTAACTTATTTCTGTGCTTTAGACTTGTGTATAAATGCAGACCAATAGCCCCGATAGTTTGTAAAAGCGTCTTGATTCAGCTGACTTTCTGGTCAGTGGCAACACCGCGCGCCCCCCCCCCCACACACATTTTGTTGAAGGAGTACTTAGTGCAAGTAAGGCCTTTGAATATTGAGGACTAGTCCATGAATGAAGTGGAATGTTTAAATTTGTGTGTGTCTTTTTTTTAAAAAAAAATCCTGATAGTTTCAACCCTGTCTCAGTATTGAATGTTTTTCAGATGATTTTATTAGTGATTCACAGGCCATCCCCAAGCTAAGATCCATTCAACTTGTGAGCATCCCAACATAAAAATTAGCTTAGATAATAATCCAAGATTCTGATGTATATGCATACTGTATGTTTATTCTTATGAGATGGAAAACTAGTTTGCCTATTATTCTTTATTATCAGTCTTATTGTTTTAATGCCATTCATTACAATACTGTGCAGATATTGTTGCCATATAGAATGATATTGGTCTTTTTAAACCTGTAGACAAAACCACTTTCTACATTCCTGACTTGACAAGTGCATATTGTTTATTGCATCTCAATGATACCCATCTGTTTTATTTTTAGAGTACTGCTAAGTTTTTATGTCCTTTTGCAATTGCTAAAACACTCCAGTGATTTTAAAAACAAAAGTGTTTACAATTTTTTTCACTGAAGGCTCTTCCTGCCTCTTAACAGACCCCAACTTTACAGAAGATTTTCTACTAAGTTTTCCACCATTGCCTTCAGTTGAGTTAATGGATGCCAATGATGAACATACATTACCGCGACTTATAGAATGTTTAGAGCAACGCCAAAGAGCACGTCAATTGGCGATTGAGGAGGTGAAGAAACTCGGTATGTAATGGAAGGTGAAAGAATTTGAACCCTTTTGCTTCCTCTGTCATTCAATAAGATTGTTATTTAACCTTCCACTGTTGTACCTTTCCTCCATTTGCTCCTTTCTCCATTCCCACCCCCCCATATGCCTAGATTCCCTTAACATCCAAACATCTAATGATGTTTGCATTAAATATACTGAGTCTTGAGTAGAAACTGTTTAAGATTTTGTGTTCTCTAGATGGAGAGCAACGCTCAGCCCTTTAACAATGTAGCCCATGCAGGGGAATCAACCTCCCTACAGTTATCCTGGCAGTACCTCAGCTCCATGTTCTCCAGCGCTGGGATCAGTGCCCTGTGAATTTCTCCTATATAATCTATGAACCACAAATTAAAAACTCTGATCTTATTTATACTTTACCAGCATTTTACAGTATGGTTGACATGCAAATTGGCAAAGTGTCAAATAAATCTTTGCATGTGAGCATTGAGGTGGCTGGATTTTGTTTGAATGTTGCCTGTGAGATCTATTAACAGCAGGTCATGGTTAAAAGACCATTGGAAAGACCTGAGCTATTGAGGTTAATATAGGGGAAAAGCTGTTTTTAAGGCTTCCCTGTTAGAGCCCGGAGAAGGATCGATCTTCATGTGCAAGAAGACAAATTTGTTGACCCAAGACCTCCTTTGGGTTCACGAACTCCATTTGATTTGGTCTGGTGGGAATGCAACTTTTGTTCCCTGCTTGAGTCTTCAACTAATATAGGTCTCATTGATATCAAAAATACTTGTATTTATTTTAATTTCCTCGTCATCCTCATTTGATCAAACAGCATTACTAAGATTGGGAGCTGGTTGGAAGACTGTATCAAAGGACTTGAGCATCAGCAGCATAAAATGGAGTACATGTTCATTTCTGGTCACCTCATTATAGGAAGGATGAGGAAGTTTCAGAGAGGACGCAGAGGAAATTTACCAGGATGCCGCCTCTAAATTGGAGAACATGTCCTATGAGGATAGAAGTGCTTCTCTCCTTGGAGAGGAGGATGATAGATGATTTGATAGAGGTGTACAATTTGATGAGAAGCATAGATCAAGTGGATAGCCAGAGACGTTCACAGGTTGGGAAATGGCTAATATACATGGGTAAACTTAAAGGTGTTTGGAGAAAAGTATAGGGGAGATGTCAGGGGCCTTTTTTTAAAAAAAACAACAAAAAAGGCTGATACATTAGGGAGATTTAAGATACTCTTAAATATGCACTTGGATAAAGAAAAATGGGGGGGGAGGGCTATGTCAGAGGGAAAGGTTAGATTAATGATCGGAGTATGTTAAAGGATTGGCACAAAATTGAGCTGAAGGGCCTGTACTTTGAAGTACCGTTCTATGTACAATCTTGAGCAATGATATTTGAGGAGCGATAATAGTAAAATGTGTAGCTTCAGAAAGTGCATATTTCTATGTCCTTCTTATCCTCCATTGCTCTTGTGTATTGGACTCTGATATAGCTTCTCATAAAGGCATAACATTTTGTGTTTTTTTTTGTTGATCAGCAAACACTATCAGAGGAATGCTTCAAAACTGGGACAGCAATTTCTCTGCAATGGAAAACTGTGTACAAGGTCAGCAAGAAAAGCTGCTGGAAAAAGATCGGATTATAACTGGCCACAAATCGGAGACTGAGCGGTTAGAGAAGAAAATCAAAACTTTGGAATATAAGGTAATTCTGTGTTTCAAGTATTATTAAATACTGCATGCACAAGAGACTATGGCATTTAATTATTAAGAGATGCTGGAATATGGTGCAATACAGAAGATGCTAGAGGAACTCAGCAGGTCAGGCAGAATCTGGGGTGGCGGGGTCGGGTGGTAACTGGGCTGTCGATGTTTTGGGTTGAGACCCTCCATCTGGACTAAGATCTGGACAGGGTCCAGGTGAAGGATTTCAACCCGAACATTGGTTGTCCGTTTTCCTTCAAAAATGCTGCATGTCTTGTTGAGTTCCTCTTGTGTCTTTTGTGTTATTAAATACTGTCTTGAATTTTTTTTGGGGAAATGAATTAAAAATTTTAAATTTTGTTCCCAGATTGAAATATTACAAAAAACAGCAAATATCTATGAAGAAGACAAACGGACTTTGCAGCAAGAGTTGGATGACAGAGACCAAAAACTGCATAGAGAACTATCAGACAAACGACGCTTAGAGCAGAGAATGCAAGGAGTGGTGACTGATACAAAGATGAAATGGGAGAAGGAATGCGTGAGTGCATCATTCTGGATTCCAAATACCAAGAACGATTTGGTTATGGCCTAATTGTTAAATTTGTTTAAATCTCCAGTCTTGTGTTCAGTACAGCTCTTTGGATATGTATTTTTTTATGAATGCTGCTAGATATTGATAGTCCAGTGACAAAAATTCCAGTGGAACAAGGTTTAGTGGGCTGTGTAGCCAGTGCCTGTGTGTTTTTAAGCCGGGAAGATTTCTGTAAGTAAATAACCACGATATATTGACTATAGTAAGTAGATTAATCATTTTTCTTCCATTTTATTTTCTTCGCCTGTGGAATGTGCTTAAACAACACTAATCAACAGGAACGTCGAGTTCAAGCTAAGCAACTCGAGATGCAAAACAAGCTTTGGGTGAAAGATGAGAAACTTAAACAGCTGAAAGCAATTGTTGCTGAGACAAGGACAGAAAGGCCTGAGAAACCAGAAAAGACGCCAAGGGAAAGGGACCAGAAAGTACAAATACGCTCGGCATCCCCACCTTCAGTTCCTGTATGTACTAGTGAGATTCTGCTTAATGTTATACATGCAATTTAAACTGTTTCCTTTAGGGGAAATAAGAGCCTGTATAAACTTGACATACTTCATCCTTTGGGTAGACACTGGTGTGTCAATTTAAATTTAAAAAAATCTACATAGTTGTAGGAATCTTTGAAATGTAATATTAACAAGCTTTGTTAAAATGCCAATTTGCTTTGCCTTCCAGGTTCTTTGAAAATTAATTCATATCGTACAATTGTTTGTAGCAAAAGGAATCATAAAATAGGATATTTTTATATTGTGTAGTGCTATCTTGTGCTACAAGGGTGATCCAGTAGTGCTGTTTGGCGCTGTAGTGGCGATTCAATAGCTTTATTGTATTAAATTGGATGAGATTGTGACTGTATTCTAACATGGGGCCTTTTGCATGGTATATGGCTCTGTTCAATCACAATTAATGTTTACCTATTAGCAATCTTAATGTGACTTATTGTTGCGTGCCTTTTTAACTCACTATAATTGGAGTTTTGATTTGTGAAATTCTGTACAGATCCTAAAACCAATTTATTTTTGGTTTGTGGATTTTTTTCCCCATCCACAGAGATCCAAGTTTTCTTCTCTTCTCCTCCACCCCCAGCCCCCCGACGGTTAAAATTAGAATCTTTTTGAGAGTCACTTTTTCCCGAAGATTAACATTCAAAGCCTTTTTTTTTTAATTAGTAGAGAAAAAGAAAAGGAATATAACTAACCTTGTGTTGTTTGAGAGGGCTTAGAACTCTCCTGGGTTATTTGTACCATATGAATTTTTAGATCTTGTAACCAAATGTGGAGGGTTCTCAGTGGACAAATGCAATAGATTTAAGTAACTCCCCTTGCAGCCAATCCTGTAAATCTGAAACCTTTTTACTTGTTACTTAGGCTTGTACTGTTAAAGCATGCCACTGTAGCTTGGAGTACAGATTTCCGAATGTCTTTGAAAATTGGTTCTTTGCTTTAATGTCCTTAATTTGCCCCAAGGAGTCAATTTTATTATAAGCATGTGATCTGTATTCAGGTTGTTTCTGCAATATTTACCTTCATTAGTTTTTAATTATCATGCATAATTTTATATTAGTAAAATTTTCCACCTAAGTGAATTAAGATCTAAGCTCTAAAGCTGTTCTTAAATGTTGCAATAATTACAAACTCCATACTCATTGTTAGCAATAGTTGGTAGACGTATTAGTGCATGAAAACTCCCCCCTATACAGTTCTGTGGAAGTAACTACTGGAAATCTCAATAGAGGAATGTCACTGCGATGATTGTACTTTATTAAACAAATGTCATTCTACACAAATTATGAATTATAATCTAGGAAAGTAAACTGGCAAGGTAAATTGTGCAATTTTAGCAAAGCTGTCTCATACGTGTTGATGGTAGCACATGAGGATTGATTCTTCATTTACTTCCAGAATTTCTAACAGATTGTATTTGCAGAACCAGTATGTTGTGCAAAGTTTGTCTGCTTTCTAAATTGTGACTAGGAAAACCCAGGGTTCCTGGAATGAATGTGAGGTGGTTGAAAGTTTAGCAGTGATGCCTTTCTGGATAAAATAATTTGACACCTTTATTAATGAACTCCCCCTATGAAGAATAGTATTTCAAGTGAGTGATTTGACACTGTTTGAGCAAAAAACTCAGAATTGGCAAAGAATGATTGAAGATAGTAGCTAAGTATTACTGTTAGCTCTTGCAGCTTTACCTCACTATTTAATGTTAAGTATGTTAAGTATTTTTAATTGCTCTATGCATTGCATGTTCTTTCTAACTTTTCATCCTATTTCCATAGTTTTCTGGTAACATTGCACCACCTCTAGCCACTACAAAGTGCTACCCAGCATCTAGGTCACAACTACATAGGCGCTCTAATTCCTGCAGCAGCATCTCTGTGGCTTCCTGCATCCAGGAATGGGAGCAGAAGACTCCAGAACGGAAAACCGATGGTAACACACCATCTAAGAATAAGCATAGACCACTGGATTCTCATCAAGTTAGGGACTCCACTTTCGAAGGGAGATGGCAGGGAGTGAACAAGCCGAGCGGCTACAATTCCAGCAACCGTAGAAGAGAGATCGCAGTAGACCAAGATGCACGCTGGAGGGTTAGTGAAGCAAGTTATTAAGGGAGAGAAAAGCTGTGGGTTGAGAAAGTTTTTTTTTAAAGAAGTAGTTTTAGCAGGTGACTGCTCTAATTGTTGCATGTATTTCCCATCACACCTTTCACAGGTATTTTAACACTGATTTGATAAGATTTGCCTGTATTAGAAATGTATTTAATTTCTCGTAAAACTACCTAATTAATTTATAATGGACAGTTTTTTATGGTCAAGAGCCAGTTAACTTCAATACTAGCCAGTGCTATTTGCAGAACATGTATTCATTCTAGCTTGCCATTCTGCTTGTGTATTTTCTTGCTGAGAAGAGTTGTGTGTGCTTGCTTTTGTTGGTCTGAGGGTTTCAGTCTTGAAAATAAATAATTGGGCACATTAATTTACAAATTAATTGACATGAATTGGTGACGTAGATATTTAGAAGATTGCTGAAGGATACAACGGTACAGATCAGTTGCAGATATGGGTGAAAAAATGGCAGGTGGATTTTAACACAGCTAAGTGTTCTGGACTACATATAGAGAACTGCAACAGAAAATGGTGGTGCAACTCAGCAAGTCATGTTGAAGGGTCTCATCCCAAAATATCTACTGTTTATCCCCCTGCATAGATACTATCTGACCTGCTGACTTCCTCCAGAATTGTGTGTATTGCTCAAGATTTCCAGCTCGTGCAGGATCTCTTGTGTGTGGAGCATTGCATTCATTTCTGGTTGTCCCATTGTAGGAAGGATGTGGAAGCTCTGGAGAGAGTGCGGAAGTAGTTTATCAGGATGCTGACTATATTGGACTATGTGGTATAAGGAGAGGCTGGATAAATTTGGGTTGTTTCTCTAGAGTGAGACTTCAGAGAGGTTTATAAGATCGAGAGGTATAGATAGACAGTCAGAAATGGTTGAACTCATGGTTGAAATGTCTAATACTAGAAGATGGCATTTAAGTTGAAAGAGGGGAAGTTCAAAAGAAATATGTGGGGCGAGTTTATTTTTACATAGTGGGTGCCAGGACTGTGCTGCCCGGATCGGTGGTGACAACAGATATGATGGAAATGTTTTAGAGGCTCCAGATGTCACGCCAAATCTTCACAAACTCCTAAGGAAGCAGAGGCGCTGCCGTGCCTTCTTCATAATTGCACTTGCGTGTTGGGCCCAGGATAACAGTTGCTGATCCTCTGACTGTTTATTCCCTGTTACCTGAGCTGCTGAGTTCCTCCAGCAATTTGTGTAAAAGGGACAAATGCTTTTTATAGGATCAGTGGGAATGAGTTTCATTGTGGGTAAAGTGCTAAGTGTTTCACAATGTCTGTGCATTTTTGTGCAAACTGCAGGCAATGTGCTGCTGTTCTTTTTGTTCTTGTTTGGTGTTGCAGTTTTAATTACCATAATTATCAGATTCACAGTTGTACTTCACCTGTACAACTGAATGAATGCTGCAAGCAAGGCACATTAAATTCAAGGCCACAGCAGTCTAATTGGTTACGGTGCTTGAATTGCAAATGCCTTGAAGTTTTGTTTTTTAGCAAATGCTATAAACATACTGTACCTGATGCAATGTAAGTTACATTGAGCTGATACTTTGTAGCATCTGCTATATGAATGTGTATCTTGTTTGCATCACTTCTAAGTGGATTCCAGCTACTGCTGAAGATGTATAGAAAATATTTTGCTGCTTTGCCATTTTTGTATAGCCACACATTTTAAGATATTTTAATAATTCATCACTTGCTTTATCATCTGTGCCGAGTGGAGATTTCACTAATGAAAGAGTGAAGTGTCTGAGCACTTCTCGGGTCAGTGATTGCCCCTGAGCACCAGTGTTATGATTGGTACACTGTTCTTGGAAGGTTGCATTAGGACAATGTGGCTATTCTAAGAAAATTGTTTCTTTAAATAGCTCACTTTTCTGCAATCAGTTATTGTTAGAAGTTGGAATGTTTTTCTCAAGAATGATCAGAGTAAGATTTTCAAATTTTAGTGCCCATCTAACTTGTGGTGTAATGGGAAGGTTATTTGGACATATGATTGGTTCTGTACAATGGATGCTTTCCCTCATAGTCATTGCCATCTGAGCTCTTTATCCAAAATGGCCATCCCATCCGACTGGTTGCATGCCATTTTAACTCCCACTCCCATACCTCGGCCTTCTCCAGTGCTGGTGTTTATATTTTGTCGATCCAAAACACAAAAACTAATTTAAAGGAAAACAAGTTGGGAGGTGAGTTTTTACTTTAAATGAGGCGTGCACATATCATATGGTAGCGTCATGACGTATGTAATTCACTTATTTTTACATAACCGGTAATGAATTGTTTAAACAAGAATGCTTAATCAAACAATATTTCTCAAATACTACTGAAATATTAACAACAGGGTAAGACTAAAATCACATGTTATGCCTGGATGGTCTAATCCAATGTATGAACATAGTTTTCCAGTTTCAGATAACCTCCACTTCCTGTGCTCCTTTCTTTCTCCTCCTGTTTTCATTCCTCTTGCCGATCTGGTTGCATCCACCTATTGCCCACGCACTATACATTCTAGATTTCCTATTTGCCATCATTCCTACCTTCTCTGATTCTACTTTTCACCTTCCTTTCTTATCAGATTCCAGCATCTGCAACCTTTTCCAGCTTCTGCTCTATCCTTCTCTCTACCTACAACCCACCAGCCACTGTCTCCCATCTCCACACCTCTCCCTCCCCACATGGTTTCATTTGCCTGTCATCTCTCTCCTCTGATTTCCCTAATTGCCTGCCAGCACTTGCTTCACCCCTTGCTCTGACCTCTTTATAGTGACCCTCTCTCATCTACATTCAGCCTTTCCCTATTTGAAAATGAGTGAAAAAGCATCAGGTGAGAACAGGCTTAGACATTGGTCTACCATGGTGGCTGCTTACTGTCCAATATTCCACCAAAGCTCTACACTTTTCAAAGAGGAAGAGTGATTAATTAAGAAAACATTGCGCTGTACTTGGAATCCTTGCTGCACTAGTGTGGAGTGTGTGTGTGTGTTTTTCCCTAAAGTAGAAATACCCAGTGATATGCAATTCTCTGTGCTGCTTAAGATGTGTGGATATATCACTTTGTATTTACAGGCTTCAGCTGCTGATTAGAAGTCAGTAACTTGCATTTCTCTTAAAACAGGATAGCAATCACTGGCTAGTACTCGTTACTGACATTGTATTTTCTGCATATGTTATTGACATTGATGTATTTAACTGGTATTTTGTCACTTTAAAAAATTAGATTTATGAGCAAAGCTAAGCTGGTGCCCAAACGGGCAGAATACTGCAGTGTGTGACACTAATAAAGATCATATTTAGTGTTCTGAATAATGCTGACAGCTAATTATTTACTCAAATTAGTAAATATTTGTGCACTTTATAATTTAAGATGTATGCTGACATGTAGAGCCATAGACAACTGTACTACTTTTGAGTGACTGATCATAATCTCCTTTTGAATATGTATGAATCTGCAGAGATGCTTTCTAATGCATGTTTAATATGATGAATGCTAGGAAGAGAAATCTCTGCCTGCTTTTCTTGTATGAAAGCCAATACTTACAGTCAGGATTTAACAGAAGTGAAATTTGACAATTTAATGTGTAGAGCTTGCTTCCTGGCACTTACTGGTAACCCAATCTGCTTTAAATTTGCTCTTTAAGTGTTATTACTCTTAACAATTTGAGGATGTGCATAGTTTTTCTTGTATCTAAAATGTACTACTTTTGGCCCAGTTGTACTTGGGGATGTAAAGTTGGGTAACAGATACATTGTGCATGCACTAAATGTCTTAAGGTCTTCTAGCATTGTTCCTTTCCTGAGATCTGCTTGTTCATGTGGTTGCGTGAGAGTTCTGCTCTGCTTCTGGTGCATGGTGGCTTGCTTTGCATAACTGCTAAGGGTCTTTTTCCTAACCTACAGGAGGCTATTAACATAATCATCTTGAAAAGTCAATTAATCAAAACATTGATTTGGGGTTTTATTCTAAATTCAATAACTTTATGTTGATTTTGTTATGTATTTTGGAGTTTTCAAATAAAATTCAAAACAATGGCTAAAACCTCCCCATTTGTTTTCATGTATCCAGGAAATCTGGATCGTGCTAGATTCGCTTCCTAGCAAAGCTATGGGGTTTTGTTCTTCCCATTGAGACCAGAGTAATTTCGGAGAAAGGACTGTTGCTGATTTTAACTGTCTTTTATTTTTTTACTCAATCAAATTTGTTCTGTAAGGGATCCTTTAATCAAGAATTTCTGATTACAATTTCTGTTGATTACTGTTTCAATCTGCTTAGAATGCACCACCTGTTCGCCTACGCCACAGACGGTCACGCTCAGCAGGTGGGGAACGATGGGTAGACCATAAGCCAGTTGGTAGCATCGAGATAGACACTGTTCTCCAGCCACATATTCCCAATGCCATCACAGTGGCTGTACCAAATGAAAAGGCTCTGGCTAAATGTGACAAGTACATTTTGACACATCAAGAGCTTGCATCAGATGGGGAGATTGAAACTAAACTCATCAAGGTAATGACCTATATAACAAACTAATAAAAGTTAATGTCATATTGTTGTGCTGACTAGCACAACTATGTTAATGAATCTTTCCAGTCTTTGCTTCAAACAAGTTTGTAGGTGAAAGTAATCATGGTATTTATATTAATATTGGTAGTTGGATTCAATCTTAAATTATAAAGCATGCCTTTTTCAATGCATTTTCTTGAAGTAAATGTAATTTATTTTGATAGTGTTCACTCCAATTTTTTTCCCCCCAGGGAGAGGTGTTCAAAACCAGGGGTGGTGGCCAATCGGTCCAGTTCACAGATGTTGAGAAGCTGAAGCAAGAATCTCCTGTAGGTACAAGGTGTGTATCGTGTGAAGATTATACAGTATATTTTCCCTTCAAAACTGGTTTTAACTTAGAGCTATCAATATAAACTGTGCGCAAAATTTAGAAGTGAATAGGGTGGTGTCATTCCCTGTTATAAATCTAGCAGTCTCCAAATTAAGTACCTGTAGTGACAAAATTTGTATGAATAATAGGAATTGTTTGCGATGCCTTTAATATTTCAATGGCTGAATTAGTGCAGTGAAGTGTGTATATGTGACATATTCATCTATTGCTTATCTTAAAGAAAATTAACTTGTGTCTTAAACATTTGAAGCCCGTTTCATTATTTTTTTTGTAAAGGTAGTAAGGATAGTTATTTGTCAGTATTTTTAATGTTTTCAACACTTCCTTTAATTAGGAAACGTAGATCTTCTCCATCAGCACGTCCTCCAGAGGATACGACAGAATCTGAATGGACAGATGTGGAAACAAGGGTAAATGTACTTTCGACACTGGATTAAATAGAGGGAAGAGGGGCTTCTCAAATGTTTCAATTGCTTTTTGTTTCTGTTAGATTCTCTTCAATGCTGATGAGAAAAAGACAACTAACAGTCCTCCATTGCTGTTTTTCAGTGTTCCGTTGCTGTAGAGATGAAAGCAGGCAGCAACCTGGGGCCTGGATACCAGCATCATGCTCAACCAAAGTAGGTGTCCTAATCACCTTACCTTTTACAGCAGATTTTTATTAACGCTCTCTTGGCATCCAATATCTAATGGTCTGTAACCCAAACAGTTTAAGTGGCTGCTGAAATGCAATTTTGGTTTAAAATGATCACATTAGATTGAGTTGTTGTCCCTCTGGCTGACTGCAGAACAACCCTAGCAGACCTCGCGCCTCTCTGTGCAAGAGGTGGTCCACGTGCACTTCCTTCCATTGCATTTTGCAGTGGCTATTGCCTGCTAAGGCAGGAGCGTAGATTCAGCCACTTTGAGGCTAAGTTGGTAAAGTGAGCTAGGAAAACCCCAGGTAATAGTTCTCCAAGGTGATAATAGTAACCCCCCCACACACACATACACAAAAACTCCTTATTCATTTTGTAATAGCAAGCTGATTCTTAATGTTTATTCTTTCTTTTTTTTTAGACGCAGAAAGCCGTAAATGCCATATAACTTCATTTTGTGGAACACCTCGAGCGATATTGGAAAGTTAACACTTCAGGCTAGATGCTATGCAAAATTTGGGTGCTTGTGACACCAACAATGATGTAAAACATTTTGAATTGGAGCTATAGTAATCTTGCTGATACGTATATTAGATGGGTGCCTTTCTTTGTCTTTCAAATTATGCATTTTACTATGTGGGCCTTGCCCCACTTGAGGATACAATTTTATACCTCTCCCAAGTCAAATAATCATGATCTTTTGTTTTGAAACGTTTTGAACAATTGATCAGTATAAATTAAAATGTGCATTTTGAGATTGGCTATACTGTATTTACAAAAAAAACATTTGAGGAAATTCAGCTTTTAAACAGCATTATTCTATTATGGCACTTTTTTTATGCCTGTTTTTATAAAAATTGGATAATGCCTGCCCTATATAGTTTAGGAAAAAATCTGCCTGCAACACCCATCGCTGGATAAATCCTTATCTCATGTTTGGAGCTGCTGCTATTCAGTTAAGATGATGCACTTTAGAACAGTCACCTTTTTGTAAAAACACATCTAGTCAACTTCAAGCAACATCTTTCTATGCTGTTGTACAATAAGCTTTTCCTTAGACTAATAATTTTGTTAGAATTTACTGTATGTTTTACCCAAAGTATAGATTTTTGTAATAACATCTTTTTCTCTGAAATGGCACTTCTTGTGAGTGAATATTTACATGTATTTTCCACCATCCAAAATATAAATATTAAATTCATTTTTCATTAAAATTGTTCCTGTTATAACATGTAGAATTTTGTCTCTGAAATTAGTTCTTATCAAATTGGGCAGGAACAGTGAGCTATCGACCTATACTTGAAAATTTATTTTGACAGGAAATGTGTTTTTGGCTAATTAGTGGCTGTCTTGTACAGGTTTTCGATCTTCCTGGTCTTTTTGCATTTTCAAATCTTGAACTAATTTCCCTGGCTAATGAAGTTTAACACGGCATAACTCCACTTTAACCACACTATCAACTTGCGCAGCAACTATAAGGGATCTATACGTGAACCCAAGATCTGTCTGTTCCTCCACACTGCTAAGAACCCTACCATTACTCCTGTTCTCTGCCTTCAAGTTTGACCTTGTAACGCACATCACTTCACACTTCTCCAGATTTAAACTTGATCTGCCACTTCTCAGCCCAGCTCTGCATCCTATCAATGTCCAGTGACCTACAACTACCTTCAACACTATCCATAATGCTACCAATCTTTTTGTCATCTGATAGCTTCTCGATTAGTAAAGGCATCAAAGGTTATAGGGAGAAGGCAAGAGAATGGGGTTGAAAGGAAAAGTAAATCGACCAGGTTCGATGGGCTGAAAGGCCCAGTTCTGTTCCTATGTCTCATGGTCTAATCCCTTACAGTAGTTTGAGTATTGTGAGCAGTTTTGGGCTCTTTGTCTAAGAAAAGATGTGCTGGCATTGGAGAGGGTTCAGGGGAGGTTCTGGGAATGGAAGGTTTATTATACGAGGGAGCATTTGATATCTCTTGAGTCTGTACTTGAATTTAGAAGGATGGGGGGGGATTTTATTGAAACAGAGTAGATGTGGAAAGGATGTTTCCCAAGGTGGGGGGAGAGTCTAGGACAAGAGGACACAGCCTCGGTATAGAGGGGTTCCAGTTAAAACATGCAGAGAAATTTCTTTAGCCAGATGGTGGTAAATTTGTGGAATTTGTTACCACGGGTACCTGTACAGGCCAGGTCATTAGGTGTATTAAGACAGATTGATAGGTTCTTGATTGACCACAGCATCAAAGGTTAAGAGGGGTGGGGGTTGATCAGCCATGATTGAATGAGCAAACTAAATGGGCCAATGGCCATATTCTGCTCCTATGTCTAATGGTACCCAAGCCAATTAGATATCATAGAGCACAGAAACAGACTCTTTGACCTATCTAGTCCAAGCTGAGCTGTTATTCATAGTACATATTATCATGAGCTAATCCATTCTCCCATTTAGTCCCACTCCCCTGCCTTCTCACCATAACCTTTGATGCCCTGGCTACTCAGATACCTATCAATCTCTGCCTTAAATACACCCAATGACTTGGCCTCCACTACCACCCATGGCAACAAATTCCATAGATTCACCACCCTCTGGCTAAAAAAAATTTCTTCACATCTCTGTTCTGAATGGGCGCCCTTCAATCTTTAAGTCATGCCCTCTCGTACTAGACTCCCCCATCATGGGAAACAACTTTGCCACACCCACTCTGTCCATGCCTTTCAACATTTGAAATGTTTCTATGAGGTCCCCTCATTCTTCTAAACTCCAAGGAATACAGTCCAAGAGCGGACAAACGTTCCTCATATGTTAACACTCTCATTCCCGGAATCATTCTAGTGAATCTTCTCTGTACCCTCTCCAACGTCAGCACATCCTTTCTTAAATAAGGAGACCAAAACTGCCCACAGTACTCCAGGTGAGGTCTCACCAGCGCCTTATAGAGCCTCCACATCACATCCCTGCTCCTATACACTATTCCTCTAGAAATGAATGCCAACATTGCATTTGCCTTCTTCACCACCGACTCAACCTGGAGGTTAACCTTAACGGTATCCTACACGAGGACTCCCAAGTCCCGTTGCATCTCAGAACTTTGAATTCTCTCCCCATTTAGATAATCTGCCCGTTTATTTCTTCTGCCAAAGTGCATAACCATACACTTTCCAACATTGTATTTCATTTGCCACTTCTTTGCCCATTCTTCCAATCTATCCAAGTCTCTCTGCAGACTCTGTTTCCTCAGCACTACCGGCCCCTCCACCTATCTTTGTATCATCAACAAACTTAGCCACAAAGCCATCTATTCCATAATCCAAATCGTTGATGTACAACATAAAAAGAAGCGGCCCCAACACGGACCCCTGTGGAACACCACTGGTAACTGGCAGCCAACCAGAGTAGGATCTCTTTATTCCCACTCTGTTTCCTGCCAATCGGCCAATGCCCTATCCACGTATGTAACTTTCCCGTAATTCCATTGGACTCTTATCTTGTTTAGCAGCCTCGTGTGGCACCTTGTCAAAGGGCTTTTGATAATCCAAATATACAACATCCACTGCATCTCCCTTGTCTAGCCTACTTGTAATTTCCTCAAAAAATTGTAATAAATTTGTCAGGCAGGATTTTCGGTTAAGGAATCCATGCTGAGTTCTGCCTATCTTGTCATATGCCTCCAGGTACTCTGTAACCTCATCCTTGACAATCGACTCCAACAACTTCCCAACCACCAATGTCAAGCTAACAGGTCTATAATTTCCTTTTTGCTTCCTTGCCCCCTTCTTAAATAGCGGAGTGACATTTGCAATCTTCCAGTCCTCTGGAACCATGCCAAAATCTTAACAACTTTTGAAAGATCATTGCTAATGCCTCCACAATCTCCACAGCTACTTCCTTCAGAACACGAAGGTGCATTCCATCTGGTCTGGGAGATTTATCTACCCTTAGACTATTCAGCTTCCTGAGTACTTTCTCTGTTGTAATTGTGACTGCGCACACTTCTCTTCCCTGCCACCCTTGAATGTCCGGTATACTGCTGATGTCTTCCTCAGTGAAGACTGATGCAAAATACTCGTTCAGTTCCTCTGCCATATCCTTATTTCCCATTACCATTTCTCCAGCATCATTTTCTATTGGTCCTATATCTACTCTCACCTGTCTTTTACTCTTTATATACTTGGAAAAGCTTTTAGTATCCTCTTTGATATTATTTGATAGCTTCCTTTCATAGTTCATCTTTTCCCTCCTAATGACCTTGATTTCCTTTTGTAAGCTTTTAAAAACTTCCCAATCCTGTCTTCCCACTAATTTTTGCTTCCTTGTATGCCCTCTCCTTTGCTTTAACTTTGGCTTTGACTTCTCTTGTCAGCCACATTGCCCTTTGTTGTGCCAACCTTTTGACCTACTTTAAGATCAATCTGACCCTCTCTTCTCTGTAGGCCTCCATTTCGCTATCATCCATGTGCATATCTAATGTACAGTATCTGCCACACCTGGCAGAGTGTTTTATGCACCCACCCTTCTCTGGGTAAAAAACTGACAGCCCTCTATACTTCCAATCACCATTCAAATTATGGCCCCAAGTATTCTGCCTATTCCCACTAACCCATGCCTGGAACATAGCTCTCTATACTCCTCCCTTATCCAAACTTCTCTTAAATGTTGTAATCGGACACTTAATACTTCACAGGCTCCAATAGTGAATCCCAATGACTGACCACAGTATTAAAACAAGATAGGGTCCCTCTTCTCCTCTTTCCCCCCCCCCCACATTGTTGAATCTGTTTTGATCAAAAAGACAGTTGGCATTTGTCTCACTCTTATATGGGAGTCTGCAATAGCACACAAGAATTTCTGCTTATCTTCCTTTTCTCAGGAATGGAGTGATTCATGAATGGTTTCAGTCAGCTGCCAGAGTGAAAGGAGCTTATTTTCCTCTTGATTTGACTTGCTGCCAGGGAGACAAGTTATATTTTCTATTTTTGGGCACTTTAACCTTGCCACTGTCAATTCCTGCACCATTTCTTCTGTTTATTTTACCACATTGAATCATTGCTTCTCACACAGAATGGATCATTTTAAGACTTGAGTACACAGGTTGTTCAGCCAATATATCTTGGCACTCTTGTGGCTGGAGTTACCATTTATTCTTCTGAATTAATAGCTTGTTTTTCATTGACAAGGAATGCTGACATCAATGGCTATCACAGCAGACATTCACAGGTAGACTGCACTCTGCCAAACATCAAATTTTATGGTTTGCAAAGCTGGTTACAAATGTTTGGAGTGCAGGAAGGTAGGTGAAAATTGATGATTATGTCTACTTTTGCACAGAGGCATTATGCTCTGTGACCCCTGTTTCCATCAAGGGGGTCAGTGTGGACATGGTGGAGGATTACAAGTACCTGGGGATACGAATTGACAATAAACTGGACTGGTCTAAGAACACTGAGGCTGTCTACAAGAAGGGTCAGAGCCGTCTCTATTTCCTGAGAAGACTGAGGTCCTTTAACATCTGCCGGACGATGCTGAGGATGTTCTACGAGTCTGTGGTGGCCAGTGCTATCATGTTTGCTGTTATGTGCTGGGGCAGCAGGCTGAGGGTAGCAGACACCAACAGAATCAACAAACTCATTTGTAAGGCCAGTGATGTTGTGGGGATGGAACTGGACTCTCTCACGGTGGTATCTGAAAAGAGGATGCTGTCTAAGTTGCATGTCATCTTGGTCAATGTCTCCCATCCACTACATAATGTACTGGGTGGGCACAGGAGTACATTCAGCCAAAGACTCATTCCTCCGAGATGCAACACAGAGCGTCATAGGAAGTCATTCTTGCCTGTGGCCATCAAACTTTACAACTCCTCCCTTGGAGGGTCAGACACCCTGAGCCGATAGGCTGGCTTATTTCATAATTTACTGGCATAATTTACATATTACTATTTTCTATTACTATTTATTATCTCTATGACTATTACTATTTACTGATAGCAATAGAAATAGTAATAGTAATATTACTATTTATTGTTTATGGTGCAACTAACGAAAACCAATTTCCCCCGGGATCAATAAGGTATGACTACTTGGTGCAGAAAAAAGCTAGTTTGCAGTGGATAGACAATTAAATATCAATTTACACTGATGTTGCCATGACTTGGGAATTTGAGTTATAAGGAAAGGTTCAATAGGTTAGGACTTTATTCCCTATAGCATAGGAAAATGACCATAATACGTAGGAGTAGAATAAGGCCACTTAGCCCATTGAGTGTTCTGCCATTCTATCATGGCTGATTTATTTTCCCTCTCAGCCTCATTCTCCTGCCTTCTACCTAAAACCTTTGACACCCTTAGTATGCAAGAAACTATCAACCTCCACTTGAATATACCCAATGACCTGGCCTCCCTAACCGCTAGTGGCAATGATTCACCACCACCTGGTTGAAGAAATTCCTCCTCATCTCTAAAGGGGTGTCCTTGTACTCTGAGGTTGTGGTGCCTCATATCTTGTATGGTGGATTTTGGTTAATTGGGAAGTCAGTTAATCAGGGCAACCACTTATTTGGGACAATCTTAAAGAACAAAAGCTAATTGAGAAAATAGCTGGAATTCCCTTTGTTTATTTGGGACACTGTCACTAGAATGGGACAAGTGTTGCTGAAGTTTCTAACTTGTGTCAGTCACATGCACTTGTGTGACCATTGGTCATAAAATCTGCTCTCTCTAAGCATGATGTAAAATAGTATCAGTTGTGTGTGTTTCTGTTCAAAAAGCAGAAATTTTTGTCACTGATAGTTGGCAAGAAATAAGCAATAAGACAATTTGGAACTGTTTTGCTCACTGTGGTTTCAAACATTGAGGCTTGGAGATGCCATAAATAGCCAGAAGTGAAAATGAAACTATTCCACTACTTAAAACAAGTTAGGAACTGCGAAGAATTTGAAGGTATCGACAGTCATCTTGAATTTTACAATGAAAATGAAGACTTGGAGAATGCAATTGTCAAAATATAGTATGAGCACCTCAGCATAAATTCCTCATGATAGAGCTCATAGGTTAAGGGTGAAAGGTAAAATATCTCCGGTGAACCTGAGGGGAGGCTTCACTCAGGATTTTATGGGTGGGGAATGAGCTGCCAGTGATGGGGGTTCAATTGCAATATTTAAGAAAAGTTTAGGTAATTACATGGATGGGAGGGCTATGATCCTTGTGTGGGTCAATGTGATAAGACAATAGCAATTTGGCATAGACTAGATGGGCCTGGGACCTTGTTTCTGTGCTGTGTCTAAATGTTGACTCAGCCTACAAGTCCTATATCCCTTGTATATAATAGAGTTTCGGGAAGCTGATGGATGTGAGAGATCAACACTTTACTGCTCCAAGGACACAAATCCCTTATTTTCTCTAGTCAGGTTTATTTCTCGTGTCATTTCATGGCTTCACTTCTCCAAGAGCTGTCAACAGCATTTTCCCATTGACTTAACAAATTTTATTGATGTTCCATAGAAAGCATTCTATTTAGATGCCTAACAGTTTGAAACAGCAACTGTTCTATGATATTTCCCACCAATGCCTCTACTTTCTGAGGAGGCTGGACTTTGCACATCTATACTCACATCATTCTACAGATGTGCACTAGAAAGCATCCTAGCAAGCTGCATCACTGCTTGTTATAAAATGTGTTGTGGCAGACAGGAAGGCTCTACAACGGGTAGTCAAAACTGCCCAATGCATCACTGGCACCAGCCTGGCCCCTGTCTCCTCTTCCCCGCCCCCCGCCCCCCACAGACATATATGCTTTATGGACATACAATCAATCCATGTGTATTTATTGTGTGTTTTTTTTAATTATTATTTTATTCTTACATTTGCTAACACAGGAAATGACATTAATCAATCTTGAATGTGCAGGCAGAAACACATTACACTAATTGTGCCTAATTAAACGAATTAATTTGGCACAATTGGTGTTGAGGTTGAGAGCTTTAAATTCCTAGGAGTGATCATCACCAATAAATAGCCTGTCCTTGTCCAAGCATGTTATTTGCAGTAATGCACCATTAAGCTGGATGCCAACCGCCATAAAACAAGGTACAGACAGCATGTTATTACAATGACCAAGAAAGCTCTCCAATACCTGTACTTCCTCAGGAGACTGAAGAAATTTGGCATGCCCCCATTGTCTCTTACCAACTTTTTATCACTGCTATGTAGTAAGTATTTTGTCTATATATTTAACAGCTTGGTCAAACCTCCGCTGCCTTGCGGCCATACCCACTCATGGGAAAGGCTTTGAGAGTAAACCCTGAGGACAAATCCGGAGCTGGAGTCCCTAAGGCAGTCCGACATTGCCTTCAACCTCGTTCTAGCAACTCCTGCCACGACACTGGTGCCAAGCTGTATCGGCCCTTGCCCTTCCCTTGGACAACGTCAGTGTCATTGAGAGTGGAGACTTACAGCACAGGCAACTGCCGGTCTTCCATACAGCCTTGCCCAGGCCTGCGCCCTGGAGAGGACACTCCAGCGTCGCCTCACCGCGACGGCACAACACGGAAAACAGCAGTCTACCGGTTATGAGCCTACGCTCAACTGGCGTAGAACAAGACGCCAGGGGTTGCTTTCGATGGAGGGAGGGACCATCGCGTCTCACTGGACAGCTACTGCCCACCTCAAGCAGGGCAGCCCCCAGCCAGTTAGGGGCTGTCCCGCCACAGTCCGCCCGCTCCACTGGGTGCATGGGGCTTAGGGATACAAGTAGCCCGAACCGCGGACTGTAAACGCTGCACCAGGCACAACTAGAAGACAAAGAAAGAAGCCAGCACTCAGACTAGGATGCTGGAATATACGGACCATGACCACTGGTATATCAAATGACCTTCGGGAGATCAGCGACACGCAAGACAGCAGTGATTAACAATGAACTGTCGAGACTCCAAGTGGACATCGCAACTCTCCGAGAGGCACGTCTGGCAGAATCGGGAACCCTACGTGTAAGAGACTATACCTTCTTCTGCCAGGGGAAGGGCTCAGATGAGACCAGAGAGCATGGTGTCAGCTTTGCCGTGAAGAACTCGCTGCTGAAGATGGTAGAGCCTAGCGAGAAAGGGACAGGGCGGATTTTCTCACTTCGACTCCACACATCCGACGGGCCTGTCAACCTTGTCAGCGTCTATGCCCCAACCCTCTACTCTACACAAGACACAAAGGATGAGTTCTACAACCAGCTCTCAATGATGATACAGGAGATCCCAAGTCAGGAACAGTTGCTGCTACTTGGCGACTTCAACGCCAGAGTGGGCCCCAACCACAACTCTTGGCCAAGCTGCCTGGGGCAGTATGGGATTGGCAGCATGAATGACAACGGGCAACGACTGCTCGAGCTTTGCATGCTCCACGAATTGTGTGTCACCAACACCTACTTCCAGACCAAAGCTCAGCACAAAGTGTCTTGGTGACATCCCCGCTCCAAACACTGGCACCAGCTAGACCTGATAATCACAAGACGCCGTCACCTGAGAAACGTGCTCATGACTCGCTCCTTTCAGAGTGTCGACTGTGACACGGATCACTCTCTGGTTTGCTGCAAGATCAGACTTCGGCCGAAGAAGATGCACTGCGCCAAGCCTCCAGGCAAGCAGCGCATCGATGCCAGTAAGACACAACACCCAGACAAAGCTGCAGAGTTCATCAAGTCACTGGAGGATGCTCTCCTTGCAGACCCACCAGAAGGAGATGCTCAGCAGAGATGGGACTCTCTCAGGGACACTATCCACAGCACTGCACTCAAGACCTTCGGGAAGAAACGGGGCAAGACACAGGACTGGTTTGAAGCGAGCTCAAGTAAGCTCACCCCTTTCATCGAGGTGAAGCGTGTTGCACTACTAGAGCACAAATGCCACCCCACCCAGGCAACACTGCAAGCACTTAGGATAGCAAGAAGCAAGGCCCAGGAAACAGCCAGACGCTGCGCAAATGACGACTGACTACAACTATGCGAAAGCATTTGACACAGGCAACATCCGTGGTGTGTACGAGGGGATCAAGAAAGCCATCGGGTCAACCCAGAGCAAGACAGCTCCATTGAAAACCATAACAGGTGAGACCGTCAATGGCAAAGGCAAGCAGATGGAGAGATGGGTGGAGCGTTACTCTGAACTCTTCTCCAGAGAAAACAGCATCTCAGACAGCACGCTAGATGCCATGGAATGCCTGCCTGTCATGGAGGAACTTGATGCATTGCTGACTGCCAAAGAGCTGAGTAAAGCCATCGACAGCCTGCCCACTGGGAAGGCACCAGGACTGGATGGCATTCCACCAGAGGCCATCAAATGCACAAAGGGCGTCCTGCTAAACCACCTGCACGAACTACTGTGCCAGTGCTGGATAGAGGGAGCAGTGCCGCAAGACATGAGAGACTGCAACATTGTCACCATATATAAGAACAAAGGGGACAGAAGCGACTGTAAAAGCTACAGGGGAATCTCCTTGCTAAACATCGTTAGGAAGGTCTTCGCCCACGTGGTCCTGAACAGACTGCAGAAAATAGCTGAAAGGGTATATCCTGAGTCTCAGTGCAGTTTCAGGTCGGAACGCTCCACAATCTACATGATCTTCTCCCTTCGACAGCTACAAGAGAAATGCAGAGAGCAAAGGCAACCACTCTACGTCGCTTTCATTGACCTTACGAAGGCCTTCGACCTTGTGAGCAGAGACGGCCTGTTCAAAATCCTCACCAGGATTGGTTGTCCCCCGAGGCTCCTCAGGATAGTTCAGTCATTCCACACAGACATGAAGGGCGTCGTTCAGTTCGACGGCTCTTCTTCAGAGGCCTTCAACATCCGCAGCGGTGTGAAGCAGGGCTGTGTGCTTGCCCCCACCCTGTTTGGCATCTTCTTCACAGTCATGCTGAAGCACGCCTTTGGAACATCAACTGATGGTGTCTACCTCCACACCAGATCAGACGGGAGGCGAAAACCAAGGTTCGTGAAGTACCCATCAGGGACATGTTGTTTGCAGACGACGCGGCACTGGCAACACACTCCGAAGAGCAACTGCAACGCCTCATGGACAGCTTCTTAAGAGCCTGCCAGGACTTCAGCTCGACCATCAGCCTGAAGAAAACCAACGTGTTGGGCCAAGGCGTTGAGCACCCCACTGCCATTACCATCAACAACTACGAGCTGGAGGTAGTTCACGAGTTTACATACCTTGGCTCCACCATCACGGACAGCCTCTCCCTAGACCCCAAGATCAACAGACGGATCAGACGAGCAGCCTCAACATTCGCCAGGCTGACAAAGAGAGTCTGGGAGAACAGAAAGCTGACGACGCACACCAAAGTTGCAGTCTACAGGGCCTGCGTCCTCAGCAAACTGCTTTACGGCAGCGAGACCTAGAGCCTCTACTACAGACAAGAGCAGCGTCTCAACGCCTTCCACCTTCGCAGCATGAGACGCATCCTGGACATCACGTGGACTGGCCGAGTCACCAACAATGAGATCCTGGCCCGCGCCCAGATACCCCCAGCCTCTTCATCCTGCTCCAACAACGCTGTCTCCACTGGCTGGGCCACATTCACCGCATGTCAGACGGGAGGATCCCGAAAGACCTGCTGTACAGGGAAATGGCCTCCGGCAAGAGAGCACAAGGGCGGCCCCATCTTCGTTTCAAAGACATTTGCAAGAGAGACATGAAGTCACTGAAAATGAACGTCGAGAGGTGGGAGGACATCGCAAGCGATCGCTCTCACTGGAGGCTGGAACTACGCAGAGGTCTAAAAAGAGGAGAAGAGAAGCTGAGGCTTGCTGCTGAAGAAAAGCGCATTCGTAGGAAAAACAGCACCAAGGCAACACTGGAGGACAGCGCCTTCGAGTGCAGTCGCTGCAGCCGAGACTGTCACTCCCGTGTGGGCCTCTACAGCCACAACAGACGCTGCTCTAACACAAACTGAAGCAAGACCTTCCAGGCGCAGATCCATGGTCTCGCGAGACTAACGGATGCCACCACCATTTAACAGCTTGGTATGGCGACTGCTCTGCATGTAACCACAGAAACTGTAGAGAGTTGTGGACACCGCTTAGCACATCAAAGAAACCAGTCTCCCTTCCATGGACTCTGTTTATACTTCCCACTGCCTCAGTAAAGCAGCCAGCATAATCAAAGACCCCAACCACCCTTTCCATTGGACAGAAGATGCAAAATCCTGAAAGCACGTACCACAAGGCACAAGGGCAGCTTCTGCCCCACTGTTATCAGACTCTTGTACAATAAGGTGGACTCTTGGCCTCACAATCTACCTCGTAATGATTTTGTACTTTATCGTTTACCTGCACTGCATTTTTTCAGTAGCAGAGTAGAACTCGAGAGCACGCATTTAATATCAGAGGAGAGAAATTTAAAGGAGGCCTGGGTGATGAATTTTTCACTCAGAGCAAGGCAAATATAAGAAATGGATTTACTATCACTCCCATATATCATGAAATTTGCTGTTTTGGGCAGCAGTACCATGCAAGATTATATATAAAAAAAATTACTGCCGGTTACAATAAACTCTTGCCTCACTATCAACCTCATTACGATCTTGTACTTTATGGATTATCTGCACTGTGCTTTGTTGTGACATGAGCAAAATCACCAGAGAGACACTGAAGCTAATGGATATAGAAGTGTTTTATTCAACAAAAGTGAGAAAATGACATTATATTGAGACACTGTTGGAAGCAGAAGACTCTCAACCCAATATTATATGATATTTTAAATGCTGAAGATCAAAGGAAACACCAGGACAATTCTTTAGTTACAGTGTATCTACAGCGCTTCCTTTCAATTATATATAGTTTTCAAACATTGTTTATCTGTTCTACTGTGAATGCCCGCAAGAAAATTCATTTCAGGGTAGTACATGGTGATCTGCATTCCTTGATCATAATTGTGCTCTGAACTTTAGCAAAGCAGAGGTTTTGTGCAATGCAGACTATGTACAGCAGGTGTCACTGTTGTGCCGTGGAGAACAGGGTCCCGACAGGAAACCATCCGGTCCTTTCTGTTCACTTCACCGTTCACAGCGACTGCAGTTCAACTTTATATTGCTGTCAAAGGCAAACATACCCAGGGTGTGAATGCCATGAAAATTGGCTTTTTGCAGCAGCAGCAGTGCAGTACATTACAAACATAAATTAATAAACTTAACATCAATTATACATAACGTTCACACATGCTCAAAAATAAACAGCAGCACAAGAGATACTCCCCTTGCCCCAAAATCTTTAGTTATTTTTGGTTCCCAAAATATTAAAAATATCAGACTTAGTTAACAATTGTCCTAACCTGAATTAGCAAGAGCCTGAATACCCGTACTCCCAGGCTGAAGGTGAGATTCCGTACGACTATTGAACTGTCCCCTTGTATAAAATGGACCCTTGACCTCATAATCTACCTCATTTTGGCCTGCCTGCCCTGCACTTTCTCTGTAGCTGTTACACTTCATGCTGCATTCTGTTAGTGTTTTCCCTTGTCAAGTCAAGTCACTTTTTATTGTCATTTTGACCATAACTGCTGGTACAGAACACAGTAAAAATGAGACGTTTTCAGGACCATGGTGCTACATGAAACAATACAAAAACTACACTGAACTACGTAAAACAACACAAAAACTACACTAGATTACAGACCTACACAGGACTGCATAAGGTGCACAAAACAGTGCAGGCATTACAATAAATAATAAACAAGACAATAGTCACAGTAGAGAGCAGTAGGTTGGTATCAGTCCAGGCTCTGGGTATTAAGGATTCTGATGGCTTGGGGGAAGAAACTGTTACATAGTCTGGTCGTGAGACCACGAATACTTTGGTGCCTTTTGCCAGATGGCAGGAGGGAGAAGAGTTTGTATGAGGGGTGCGTGGGGTCCTTCATAATGCTGTTTGCTTTACGGATGCAGCGTGTGGGGACCAATATCCTGGTGGGAAAGTTTAATAGAGCTGTGAGGGAGGGTTTAAACTAATTTGGCAGGGGGATGGGAACCGGAATGACAGAGCCGAGGAAGGGGAAAACAGAAATAAATCTAAGATAGTGAGCGGTAAAGATGTCAGGAAAGACAGGCAGGTGATGGGGCAAATTTGTAGCCATTGGGATGAGTTGCAGTGCAATAAAGTTGCAGTGAAATCAAAGCGAAAAGTACCAAATACTGGTCTTAAGGTGTTATACCTAAATGCACGCAGCATAAGGAATAAGGTGGATGATCTTGTGGTACAGCTACAGATTGGCAGGTATGATATTGTGGCCATCGCTGAGACGTGGCTAAAGGATGCATGTCTCTGGGAGCTGAATGTCCAAGGATACACGGTATATCGGAAGGATAGGAAGGCAGGCAGAGGGCAGGCCTGGCTTTATTGGTAAGAAATGATATTAAATCATTAGAAAGAGGTGATATTGGATCGGAAGGTGCAGGATCTTTATGGGTTGAGCTAAGGAATAGCAGGGGTAAAAGGACCCTGATGGCAGTTATTTATAGGCCTCCAAACAGCTGCAGTAATGGGGACTACAAATTACAACAGGAAATAGAAAAGGCTTGTCAGAAGGGCAGTGTTATGATAATTGCGGGGTATTGTAACATGCGAGTGGATTGGGAAAATCAGGTCGGCACTGGATCTCAAGAGAGAGAATTTGTAGAATGTCTATGAGATGACTTTTTAGACAGCTTGTTGTTGAGCCCACTAGGGGATCAGCTGTACTGGATTGGGTATTGTGTGATGAACCGGAGGTGATTAGAGAGATTGAGGTGAAGGAACCCTTAGGAGACAGTGATCATAACATGATTGAGCTCACTGTGACATTTGAAAAAGAGAAGCCGAAATTTGATGTGTCGATATTTCAGTGGAGTAAAGGAAATTACAGTGGCATGATAGAGGAACTGGCCAAAGTTGACTGGAAAGGGATACTGGCAGGAAAGACGGCAGAGCAGCAGTGGCTGGAGTTTATGTGAGAAGTGAGGAAGGAGCAAGACAGGTATATTCCAGAAAAGAAGAAATTTTCGAATGGAAAAAGGATGCCCTCTCCTTTGCTTTAACTTTGGCTTTGACTTCTCTTGTCAACTCCAGCCACTGCTGCTCTGCCGTCTTTCCTGCCAGTGTCCCTTTCCAGTCAACTTTGGCCAGTTCCTCTCTCATGCCACTGTAATTTCCTTTACTCCACTGAAATACCGACACATCAGATTTCGGCTTCTCTTTTTCAAATGTCACAGTGAACTCAATCATGTTATGATCACTGCCTCCTAAGGGTTCCTTCACCTCAATCTCTCTAATCAGCTCCGGTTCATCACACAATACCCAATCCAGTACAGCCGATCCCCTAGTGGTTGACAAGAGAAGTCAAAGCCAAAGTTAAAGCAAAGGGGAGGGCATACAAGGAAGCAAAAATTAGTGGGAAGACAGAGGATTGGGAAGTTTTTAAAACCTTACAAAAGGAAACAAAGAAGGTCATTAAGAGAGAAAAGATTAACTATGAAAGGAAGCTAGCAAATAATATCAAAGAGGATACTAAAAGCTTTTTCAAGTATATAAAGAGTAAAAGACAGGTGAGAGTAGATATAGGACCAATAGAAAATAATGCGGGAGAAATTGTAATGGGAGATAAGGAGATGGCAGAGGAACTGAATGAGTATTTTGCATCAGTCTTCACTGAGGAAGACATCAGCAGTATACCAGACACTCAAGGGTGGCAGGGAAGAGAAGTGTGCGCAGTCACAATTATGACAGAGAAAGTACTCAGGAAGCTGAATAGTCTAAGGGTGGATAAATCTCCCAGACCAGATGGAATGCACCCTCGTGTTCTGAAGGAAGTAGCTGTGGAGATTGCGGAGGCATTAGCGATGATCTTTCAAAAGTCAATAGATTCTGGCATGGTTCCGGAGGACTGGAAGATTGCAAATGTCACTCCGCTATTTAAGAAGGGGGCAAGGAAGCAAAAAGGAAATTATAGACCTGTTAGCTTGACATCGGTGGTTGGGAGGTTGTTGGAGTCGATTGTCAAGGATGAGGTTACAGAGTACCTGGAGGCATATGACAAGATAGGCAGAACTCAGCATGGATTCCTTAAAGGAAAATCCTGCCTGACAAACCTATTACAATTTTTTGAGGAAATTACCAGTAGGCTAGACAAGGGAGATGCAGTGGATGTTGTGTATTTGGATTTTCAGAAGGCCTTTGACAAGGTGCCACACATGAGGCTACTTAACAAGATAAGAGCCCATGGAATTACAGGAAAGTTACATACGTGGATAGAGCGTTGGCTGATTGGCAGGAAACAGAGAGTAGGAATAAAGGGATCCTATTCTGGTTGGCTGCCGGTTACCAGTGGTGTTCCATGGGTTCATGTTGGGGCCGCTTCTTTTTACATTGTACATCAACAATTTGGATTATGGAATAGATGGCTTTGTGGCTAAGTTTGCTGATGATACAAAGGTAGGTGGAGGGGCCGGTAGTGCTGAGGAAACAGAGAGTCTGCAGAGAGACTTGGATAGATTGGAAGAATGGGCAAAGAAGTGGCAAATGAAGTACAATGTTGGAAAGTGTATGGTTATGCACTTTGGCAGAATTAATAAACGGGCAGACTATTATTTAAATGGGGAAAGAATTTAAAGTTCTGAGATGCAACGGGATTTGGGAGTCCTCATACAGGATACCATTAAGTTTAGCCTCCAGGTTGAGTCGGTGGTGAAGAAGGTGAATGCAATGCTGGCATTCATTTCTAGAGGAATAGAGTATAGGAGCAGGGATGTGATGTTGAGGCTCTATAAGGCGCTGGTGAGACCTCACCTGGAGTACTGTGGGCAGTTTTGGTCTCCTTATTTAAGAAAGGATGTGCTGACGTTGGAGAGGGTACAGAGAAGATTCACTAGAATGATTCCGGGAATGAGAGTGTTAACATATGAGGAACGTTTGTCCCCTCTTGGACTGTATTCCTTGGAGTTTAGAAGAATGAGGGGAGACCTTATAGAAACATTTCAAATGTTGAAAGGCATGGACAGAGTAGATGTGGCAAAGTTGTTTCCCATGCTGGGGGAGTCTAGTATGAGAGGGCATAACTTAAGGATTGAAGGGCGCCCATTCAGAACAGAAGTGCGAAGAAATTTTTTTTAGCCAGAGGGTGGTGAATCTATGGAATTTGTTGCCACGGGCAGCAGTGGAGGCTAAGTCATTGGGTGTATTTAAGGCAGAGATTGATAGGTATCTGAGTAGCCAGGGCATCGAAGGTTATGGTGAAAAGGCGGGGGGGTGGGACTAAATGGGAGAATGGATCAGCTCATGATAAAATGGTGGAGCAGACTCGATGGGCCGAATGGCCGACTTCTGCTCCTTTGTCTTATGGTCTAAATGTCTGTGATGGCAGGAAGAGAGACCCCGATGATCTGCAGGGTCTTGCGATCCGGGACAGTGCAACAATAATAAATAAATAAATAATATTGAGAACACGAGAAGTACAGTCATTGAAAGTGAGCTGTGGAATCAGTTCAGTGTTGGGGTGGGTGAAGTTATCCACGTTGGTTCAGGAGCCTGATGGTCAAAGAGTAATAACTGCTCCTGAACCTGGTGGTGTGGGACCTGAGGCTCCTGTCCCTCCATCACCATGGCAGCAGCAAGAAGAGAGCATGGCCTCGGTGGTGGGGATCCTTGATGGTTGATGTGACAGTGCTCCTTATAGATGTGCTCAATGGTGGGGAGGGCTTTACCTGTGATGTACTGGGCCGTGCCCACTGCTTTTTGTAGGCTTTTCCATTCAAGGATATTTCTGTATTCATATCAGGCCATGATGCTGTTAGTCAGCATCACTGTGCATTTATAGAAGTTTGTCAAAGTTTTTGATGGCCTGCAGAATCTTCGCAAACTTCTAAGAAAGTAAAGGTGCAGCTGTGCCTTCTTTGTAATGTGCTGGGCCCAGGACCGACCTGATCCTCTGAAATGTTAACATTACAAAATGTTTAAAATTACTGACCCACTCCATCTCTGATCCCCTGATAAGAACTGGATCTTGGACCTCCAATTTCCTCCTCCTGAAATCAATAATCTTTTCATTGGTCTTGCTGACTTTGGGTAAGAGGTTGTTGTGGCACTACTCAGCCAGATTTTTAATCTCCCTCCTACGTGCCAATTCTTCACCAGCATTGATTCGGCCTAGACAGTGGTGTCATCAGCAAACTTAAATACTGCATTGGAGCTGTGCTTAGGCTCACAGTCGTAGGGGAAAGAGAGCAGAGCAGGGGGCTAAGCACACAGCCTTGTGGTTCACCTGTGCTGACAGAGATCCTGGATGAGATGTTGTTACCAATCGAGCCTTACTGGGGTCTGTAAGTGAGGAAATTACGAATCCAGTTGCATCAGGAGCTCTGCCAACTTGAATTCAAGTCACAATGGTGCAAATAATTTAGCCAGTGTTTGGCGTATGCCAACTAACGTAACACCATTGTCTTACGTTTGGATGAAGCACAGGAGAACACCTCATGGCCACTTCATTTCGCAAACCAGATCTCTTGGGAGCCAGACCACACTGTGGATCAGCAGCCTGTGCCCTGTAACTCTTTGCAAAGCTGAACCTCTCTTCAAACTGATTACTACTTGCAATTTACAATTTACATAAAAAAACTGAAGACAGGCGCTCAGTTGAATTAATATCTGTTACATTCACAAAACTCCAGAGTTCTCTCTAACGGTCAATAACTGCCACATTGGCCTTGAAACCATAGTTTGTCCATTCGTTATGTGCCGTGTTGTCTGAGTGGGCAATCATGGACTTTCCATGACCATGATCGCTCTTGGCATATTTTTCTACAGGCCTAGTTTGCCATTGTCTTCTTCTGGGCAGTGTCTTTACAAAATGGGTCACCCCAGCCATTATCAATACTCTTCAGAGATTGTCTGCCTGACATGAGTGGGCACATAACCAGGACTTGTGATATGTACCAGCAGCTCATATGACCATCCATCACCTGCTCCTTTGGCTTAAAGTCGCCTGTGGGAATTCAGAATTCTGGCGTAAGCTCGAGGAGATGGTTGAGATTCACCAGATGCACCCTAAAGATATACATGTGTTAGTGAAAGCCAAGTGCCCGAGGAATATGTGGGACAGGATGGCCCAGGGGGTGCGGGATGGTACATGGGCAACTACCGGGAGCACCAGTAATGAAGAGAGATATCGCTCTTTTAAAGGGGAAGTGAGGCAGCGGCTGGGGGGAGGCGAGAGTAGCTGGGGAATGATAATGGCAGTGACCCAGAGGGCTGACGAGACAGCCATGGATTATGCAGAACGTAAATACCGAGCATATGAGGAGTATTCAGGGTTGGATAACCCAGGGAGGGACGACCCTGTCTTCCTAAAAATGCTGAAGGAAGGTCTGAGTTCAGCCCATCAGGAAGTTTTAGATTTAGGCATAACGGTAAGGTCTAACTACTCTGAGATAGTTTCATGGGCCAGTGAGATAGACCAAAGAAAAGGCAAGAGAAATCGTAAAGTGGGTATAGTGGATGCAGCTGCTGTGATGTCCCGGAGAGTTTGTTTTGCTTGCCGGCAATCAGGGCACATAGCCAAGGACTGCCGTACCAAGTATAAAACAGTGAAGGAGTTGATATGCTACAACTGTGGCCTATCGGGACATGCCTGGAGACAGTGTCCAAAGGGGAGGGGGAAAACCCAGGCGAAGGAGACGACAGACGCCCAGTCACTCACCCCATCAGCAACCAGTCTGACTGTCGATCAGATGAAAGAGTTAGTGACAGCGCCTCTTAAGGCAGAAAAGGATGTGACAGTGGGCTCCACGTTCGGCGCTGGTGACTCACGGATGTACACAACGGCATTGCTAGGGGGACGGCAATGCAATATGTTAGTGGACACAGAGGCATCTGTATCGATAACAGACTTACCCTTACCAACAACCGGACAGGCCAGTTATATCAGGGGTGTTGGAGGGAAAACAGTAACAACAGAAAGAAGCGAGAAGCAGATACTAGAAATTGAGGGAGTGCAGCTTCCAGTGTATTTCTGAGTAGGTCCAAATAATGAGGGCACGATTCTTGGAATAGATATCCTAAGGGAAGCAGGAGCTGTTATAGATTCAGGAAAAGGAGAAATAATATGGACGAGCCAGGGGCAGCGAACGCATACAACCAACAGAATACATGGCCTGGCTAGCATAGGAGCGGCTGCCCCGATCATTAGAGACTGCAGCCCGGATGGTGTCTATGGGTTACCTTGTCAGCAGTTCCCAGCCGTGTGGGCTAGACACAAGCAAGATTGTGGGCAGGTGAAGACAGACCCAGTTAAAATAGAGGAGGGTCTGTATAAACCCCCGAAGCAGGACCCTATACAAACTGACACACTGACCGCTGTTCAGGGTGTAGCGAAGGAACAAAAACACCAGGGGATACTCAGAGAGACTGTGGCCACTGCAGAACATAAGGTTTTCCCAGTTCCTCCAAGGGCAGACATTACTGTGAATAAGGCAGCAGGGGAACAAGAGGCAATTGAAATTGCAAGTGTGCAGGAGGAAACGACAGAAGCCAGCTTAGTAAAATTATCTGAAGAGGTAGAGGCAGAAGAGAAGGAAAAATGGAGGAGAAAAGGAGCAAAGGAGGGATCAGATGGGTGCTGGACACATGGGGAGGAAAGAGTTGCAGTGGCCCCACCCTGTATTAGACAGATACTACTAAAGTTTTATCATGGGGGGATGCATCAGGGAAGGCAGAGCATGATCACAACCCTCCAGCAGGACTGGTGGTGGCCAGGGATGGGCGGGGATGTTGAGAAATTCTGCCGTCGTCGTATCATTTATGCCTAGCATAACTCTGGTCAGGGCAGAAAGCTACAGCTGGCAAATCAGCCTTGGCCGAGGGAACCCTGGGAAAACATCCAGATAGACTTCACAGGGCCCCTGCCAAAAAGCAGGGGGAAAAGTTACCCCTGTAAAGTATTAAAGTATTAAAGGACCGAGCGAAACAACAGCAACGAATCGCTGATCAGAAAGAGCCAGAGGGAAAGGGAATAGCCCTTCCACAGACCGGCGACCAAGTTATGGTGAGGGTGCTGTCAAAAAGGCCAGGGTTTGCCCCTAGGTGGATAGAACCACAGATGGTATTCTTAACGAATTATACGTGTATCTGTGTACAGACTCGGCGAGGCAGCCAGTGGAAACACTGGACTCAGGTTAAAGCAAACAACTCACCCTCGTTTCATGTAGATGTGCTCAAAGGCAGCATTAATGGAGAGGAATAAACAGTCGACGATTTGCACTGAGACTCTTCACCTGGACTCTTCTGGATAAAGATCTCAACCCAAAACATCGACTCTTTATTCATCTCCATAGATGCTGCCCGATCTGCTGAGTTCCTCCAGTATTTTGTGTGTGTGTTCCTCTGGATTTCTAGCATCTACAGAATCTTTTCTTTTTTTCATAAATTCTATTTTACTTACTTATTTTTCTGCAAATGCCTGCAAAAGAATGAATAATGTATGGCAACATGGACATTCTTTCTTAATAAACTTACTCTGACTTTGACTTTAAGGTTCTGCTGAAAACTTGTCTCAAGAGCCAGACCCAACTGGGTAAACAACAGTTGAAACATCCTGACCCGAATGTGTTGCTCCAGGAATTGTTGACCGATTCTCTCATACACGACATACAGCAAAATAAACAGGAGATTATGAGAGCTTTGTATAACTTTGAGAATAACTCCCGACACAAAGATAAGCTTTGTGTTTTCCATTGCTGCCCTGCCTTTGATTATACATGCAACGACTTGTATAAATCACACAACGCCTTTGTCTCTTACCCTCTACACCTGAGGCTTTTTACAAAAACGCTTTGTTCTTGGTAAACACTGGAGATAACTCAGCTCCTGAAGAATGACTTCAAATGGCACGATTAACTCCGCTAATTTGAGTGCCACCATCAGACCCAGCAGAAAGTGCGAAAGAGGCCAAGGAAGGAAAACCCACCAAGCTCTCAAGTCAGTACAGTCAGAATCAGGTTTAATATCACCAGCATATGTCGTGAACTTTGTCATCTTTGCGGCAGCAGTACAATGCAATACATAATCAAGTCAAGTCAAGCAACACACATCAAAGTTGCTGGTGAACGCAGCAGGCCAGGCAGCATCTCTAGGAAGAGGTACAGTCGACGTTTCAGGCCAAGACCCTTCGTCAGGACTAACTGAAGGAAGAGCTAGTAAGAGATTTGAAAGTGGGAGGGGGAGGGAGAGATCCGAAATGATAGGAGAAGACAGGAGGGGGAGGGATAGAGCCAAGAGCTGGACAAGTGATTGGCAAAAGGGATACGAGAGGATCATGGGACAGGAGGCCCAGGGAGAAGGAAAAGGGGGAGGGGGGGAAAACCCAGAGGATGGGCAAGGGGTATAGTGAGAGGGACAGAGGGAGAAAAAGGAGAGAGAGAAAGAATGTGTGTATGTAAATAACGGATGGGGTACGAGGGGGAGGTGGGGCATTAGCGGAAATTAGATTTTCCATCCTGATGAAGGGTCTCGGCCTGAAACGTCGACTGTACCTCTTCCTAGAGATGCTGCCTGGCCTGCTGCATTCACCAGCAACTTTGATGTGTGTTGCTTGAATTTCCAGCATCTGCAGAATTCCTCGTGTTCAAGTCAAGTCAATTCAAGTTTATTGTCATTTAACTGTATACATGTGTACCGTCTCGTGTACCGTCAAATGAGACAATGTTTCTCTGCACCAGGGAGTATAGCACAATAGTACACAAAACACACATTTAATACACAATAACTTATGAAAGCAAGGATAAAATCTACAGATGAATTATGCATAAATAAACAAAGTAAAGTGCATGAATTAAATATTGTCAGGATGCAGAACAGATTAACACTTCAAATGTGGTGCGGCAGGGAGTTCACAAGCCTATGGCCTGACTGAAGAAACCGTTTCCCATCCTGACCGTGCTTGTCTTCATGCATCGGAGTCTCCTGCCTGATGGTAGCAAGTCAAAGAAGATGCTGGATGGATGGTTGGGATCCTTGATAGTACTAAGGGCCCAGTGAACGCAGTGCTCCTGATAAATGTCCCCAATAAACTGTGAACTACAGTAAGTATATACATAAAATAGTTAAATTAAAGAAATAATGCAAAAATAGAAATTAAAATTGCAGTGAGGTAGTGTTCATGAGTTCAATGTCGGATGCTAGAGGGGAAGAAGCTGTTCCTGAATCGCTGAGTGTGAGCCTTCAGGCTTCTGTACCTCCTCCCTGATGGTAACAGTGAGAAAAGGACAGAACCTGGGTGATAGGGGTGTTTAATGATAGATGTCGCCTTTTTGAGGCATCGCTCCTTGAAGATATTCTGGATATTACGGAGGCCAGTTCCCATGATGGAGCTGACTAAGTTTACAACTCTGCAGCTTAGTTTGATCCTATGCAGTAGCCCCCCGTTCCCCATACCAGATGGTAGTGCAGCCAGTTAGAATGCTCTCAAAGGTTTATTTATTATCAAAGCTTGTATCCCTATACAACTCTGAAATTTGTCTTCTCCAGTTAGCCATGAAACAGAAAGAACAGGAAAGTCATGCAGAGAGAAACATCAACCCGCCCCCCGCACGAAAAAGAACAGCATCCCAACCACCAACCCCCAAAACCCCCTCTCTGCACAAAATGGAACAAGAACATCGATTCAAAAAAACCCTCTCCTACACAAAAAAACTAACGGAACACAACGGAACATCAATCCCCAAACCCCCTCCCCTCGTACAACAAAATGGCAAAGGAACAGGCTATAAAAAAACACAGAATATAAAAACTGTGAGTCTGAAAATGTCCACAGTCCATAAATGCAATAGTCCAATCCACGGCAGAAATTTGCAAGTGTTTTTGGCTGCATAACAAATCTCCTCAAATTCCTAATCCGCTGTCATGCCTTCTTTGTAATTGCTTCAATATGGTGGGTTCAGGATAGATCCTCAGAGAAACTGACACCCAGGAACTTGAAACTGCTCACCCTTTCCACTCCTGATCCCTCGATGAGGACTGGAGCGTGTTCCCTCGTTGCTGACATCGGGCCGTCAACCCCCTGTCCTTTGCCTCAGACTCCCAGACCTGTTGACATCGGGCTTCCAAATTCCAGTCCTTGGCCCGGGACTCCCAGACCTGTTGACATTGGGCCTCCAAATCCCAGTCCTTGGCCCGGGACTCCCAGACCTGTTGACATCGGGCCTCCAAGCCCCCAGTCCTTGGTCCTGGACTCGCAGACATCAGGCCTTCAAGCCCCCAGTCCTTGGTCCTGGACTCGCAGACGTCAGGCCTCCAAGCCCCCAGTCCTTGGTCCTGGACTCGCAGACGTCAGGCCTCCAAGCCCCCAGTCCTTGGTCCTGGACTCGCAGACGTCAGGCCTCCAAGCCCCCAGTCTCTGGCCCAGACTCCTGGACTCGCAGATCTTGAGTCTCCAACCTCTAGTCGCAGGCCCGGACTCGCCCTCAATCTCCGAACTTGATGCTTTTGGTCAACCTTTTGTGTTTCCTGCCTGTGGTCTCACTGAGCTCTGGACTTTCCAACCTTTAGCTTTGCTCTCTGGACTTTGCCACTCTCTGGGTGCCAGGTCAGCAGGAAATGAACACAACGGTTTTATCTCCTCCCCACTCTACCCAAGACTTTACAGAAATACTTTGTTCTTGGTAAACACTGAAGATAACTCGGCTCCAGACGGCACGATAAAGACTATACATAAATTATACAAGACAGTGAACCAAAAGACTGCAAAACAAGGTATCTGTGCAAAAATAAGACACAGTCAGCGACAAGTCCATGGCAGTGCAAGAGATGTTCTGTTGCTCAGGTAGTGATTGGGGTCGTGCAGGTTGGTTCAAGATCTGATGGTTAATGAGAAAATTTCAAAGTTCAAAGTAAATTTATTATCAGTAATTTTGGAGTCATAGACTCACAGGAACAGGCCCTTCGGCCCTTCTGGTACAGTACTGTGTAAAAGACTTAGGCACCCTAGATTTTTTAATATGGTTTCAGATGGTATGGCCTTCACAGAGCTCTGACCTCAATATCATTGAGGCTGTCTCAGGTTACCTGGAGGGACAGAGGCAAGTGGGACAGCCAAAGTCTGCAGAAGAACTGTGGCAAGTTCTCCAAGATGCTTGGAACAACCTACCAGCCGATTGTCTTATAAAACCGCACAGCCATGTACCTAGAAGAATTGATGCCGTTTTAAAGGCAAAGGGGGATCAAACCAAAAATAATTTGATTTAGTTTTTTACTGTTTACTGCACTTTGTGGTTTTGTTTTTGAGATTTAGAAATTTCTCATTTCATTAGTGTGGAGTCAGAATGAAGTTTATTACCACTGACGTATTGAGTCATAAAAATGTACTGCACAGAAACAGGCTCTTTGGCCCATTTAAACTCCTAGCCCCATCGACCTGCACAGGACCATAGCCCGCTGTAACCCTCCCAATCACATACCTACCCAAGCTTCTCTTAAGAGTTAAAAATGGGCTCACATCCACCACTTGCGCTTGAAGCTCATTCCACACTCTTACAGCCCTCTGAGTGAAGAAGCTTACACTCATGTTCCCCTTCAACATTTCACCTTTCACCCTTAAGCCATGTAGTCTCGCCCACCCTCAGTAGTTGTCGTGAAGTATATTGTCTTGTGGCAATATTTCGACATTTCGGTCTGAGATCCTTCATCAGGAGGACATTTTGAAGACGTTGATGGTGGGGAGGGTTGTGCCTGTGGTGGAGAGTTGTGTGAATCAAAGCAAAGAAGTTTCTTCAGCCCAAGAGTAATCGGGAGAGGGTGGAGTGTGTGGAGGGAAGGAAATACGAGATGTAGTCTTCTCTGGGTTAAAAAAAAGTGAGTGAGGTTTCACATTGAGTCCTGAAATTTCCAGAGTGGTTGAGTAATGTGCTTAAGCAAACAGTGAAAAGCTTAACAAGCCCTCTGATCTGTTCAGAAGGCTGTGGGAATGAGCCGGGAATTTAATCAGCGATTAATTTTATCATATTGACTCTGCAGTTCCTGACAAAATGTCAACATTAGCTCGGTCAACAATGAAAGAGTTGCTATTTGCACTATCAACACAGACGCCAAAGGCACAAAGAGCTGGAGGTCACGGGGAGGGGGGAGAGTGGGAGTTTGTTACAGCGTCTCAGAACAAATGGGGTACGCTGAGATGCAGGTAGATGGGAATCTCCTTCCACGTTCCGCTCCAAATATTAGCAGACACAGCTTAGGGTAACAGCTGACATGTAATCAAGTTCCTGTTCTTGTTCAGAATCAGAAGCTGGTTTATTATCACTCATCTATGTCATACGAAACCTATCAAATATTGAAAAGCCTGGATAGAGTGATGGGTGGCAGGGTGGGCATATGTCTTGCTCTTATATTTTAGTCCTCTCAAAATGAATATTAGTATTACTTTGGCCTTCCTTACCACTAACTCAACCTGCAAGTTAACCTTTAGGTACTTCTACACAAGATATTCTCTTCTTAAGCAGTCCTTTGGGGTTAAGTACTATGGTTTCAAGGTGACAGGTTGGAGATACGTCTCTACCAAAGGAGGTGTAAGGTGCTCCTTCCCTCCACTAGCCCTCAGGTCACCCTCGGGCAAGGCGTAGCACCTGCTTGGCCCCCCGATCAGGGTCACGCGAAGCCATGCAAGCAGGTGGTGGATGGTCGTATGAGCAGCCGGTGCAGATCACAAGTCCTGGTTATGCGACCACTGATGCCAGGCAGACAATCTCTGATGAGTATTGATAATGGCTGGGGTCACCCGTCTTGTAAAGACACTGCCCAGAAGAAGGCAATGGCAAACCACTTCTGTGGAAAAATTTGCATGTGATAAACAAGTAAACCTGAATCATCCTGAAGGCAGCTTCTCTACTTTGAGGAGTCAGAGGGAATGCTGCCTTTTTATCACAGAGCTCTTGAAAGCGTCCATGAAACATTCACTCTCTCCACGTGACTCACAGGGAAAGGTTGAATAGGTTGTTTTTATTCCCTGGAGCGCAGGAGAATGAGGGGAGATTTGATAGAGGTATACAAAATTACGAGGGGTATAGATAGGGTGAATGCAAGCAGGCTGTTTCCACTGAGGTTGGGTGAGACCCGAACTAGAGGTCACAGGTGAAAGGTGAAATATTTAGGAGGAAACCGAGCGAGAGCTTCTTCACTCAGCGGGTGGTGTGAGTGTGAGATGAGCTGTCAGCGCAGGTGGCAGATGCAGGTTCAATGTAACATTTGAGAGAAGTTTGGATAGGTGCATGGATGGGAGAGATATGGAGGGCGATAGTCCAGGTGCAATTTGATAGGACTAGGCACATACTAGGTGGGCTGATGGGCCCTGTTTCTGTTGTCATACTCCAGGACTCTATGGCATTGTAGGTTTACATTGTAAACACATCATAGTCCAAGGTAAGGGCACTAGGGCTGATACAGCCTGGCACTGGTGTCGTCGCAGAGCAATGTGTGGTTAAGTGCCTTTCCCTTGGACAACATCGGTGTCGTGGAGAGGGGAGACTTGCAGCATGGGCAACTGCCGGTCTTCCATACAACCTTGCCCAGGCCTGCGCCCTGGAAAACTTCCAAGGCGCAAATCCATGGTCTCACGAGACTAACGAATGCCTATATTACATCATAGTATTGATGTATATATGCACATTTCATTCTGTATCCATACTTTAATGTCTAAGTTTATTTTTTACGTCATTCTTTATTCTTTATAACTGTTGAATGTTGTTTTTTTGTCGCACGTCGTGCCCTGACCTGACACGTGCAAATATATATGACGGGTAAAGTTGATCTTTGATCGTTGACTACCTCTCGCTGCGACAGGGCACGGTCTTTTTTGGGAGTGTGGTGTTGTCCTTGTGAACAAAAGGCAGCTGGGTACAACTTAGTGTCTCAGTGCTGGTCAGGGAAAGGCTGACATTCCTTACAGCAACCAACAGGTGTTTGTTGGCACACTCACAAACACCACAACCACCAGCTAATGAGAGATTAAAGGCCTCCTTATCAGTTTGCCTTTGTTCCTGATGAAGGAGGCTGTTCTCCCAAGTCCTTGCTGTTCGTATTTATCGTCTGGCAGCAGAGGCCTACAGCAGCTTACTGCTGTTCGGGGGTTCCATACCTGTTCCCCTTGACGGGTCTACCTTTCCCTTCCAAAGTTGACGTGTGAATTAGTATCCTGGAGTCAGACCTGTGGGCCTACTCTGGCTGCTCCAGGCTTCGTGTCTTGGGGCTCACTTACGTTCTGAATGCTATTTGCTTACTTTTATTGCTTACACGATTTGTTTTTTCCTCTCTCTGCGCATCGGGTGTTTGTCATTTATTTGTATACGTGGGTTCTTTTGGGTTTCTTGTTTTGTGGCTCCCTGTAAGGAAATGAACCTCAAGGTTTATAATGTATAGGTGGTGGTGGAGGCATCCGTTAGTCTCGCGAGACCATGGATCTGTGCCTGGAAGGTCTTGCTTCAGTCTGTGTTAGAGCAGCGTCTGTTGTGGCTGTAGAGGCCCACACGGGAGTGACAGTCTCGGCTGCAGCGACTGCATTTGAAGGCGCTGTCCTCCAGTGCTGTTTTTCTGACGAGTGCGCTTTTCTTCAGCAGCAAGCCTCAGCTTCTCTTCTCCTCTTTTTAGACCTCTGCGTAGTTCCAGCCTCCAGTGAGAGCAATCGCTTGCGATGTCCTCCCACCTCTCGACATTCATTTTCAGTGACTTCATGTCTCTCTTGCAAACGTCTTTGAAACGAAGATGGGGCCGCCCTTGTGCTCTCTTGCCGGAGGCCAGTTCCCCGTACAGCAGGTCTTTCAGGATCCTCCCGTCTGACATGCGGTGTACGTGGCCCAGCCGGCGGAGACAGCGTTGTTGGAGCAGGGTGAAGAGGCTGGGTATCTGGGCGCGGGCCAGGACCTCATTGTTGGTGACTCGATCAGTCCACGTGATGTCCAGGATGCGTCTCATGCTGCGAAGGTGGAAGGCGTTGAGACGCTGCTCTTGTCTGGAGTAGAGGCTCCAGGTCTCGCTGCTGTAAAGCAGTTTGCTGAGGACGCAGGTACTGTAGACTGCAACTTTAGTGTGCGTCGTCAGCTTTCTGTTCTCCCAGACTCTCTTTGTCAGCCTGGTGAATGTTGAGGCTGCTCGTCCGATCCGTCTGTTGATCTCGGGGTCTAGGGAGAGGCTGTCTGAGATGGTGGAGCCAAGGTATTTAAACTCGTGAACTATCTCCAGCTCGTAGTTATTGATGGTAATGACAGTACATTCTTTGGTAATAAATGTACTTTGAGTTCTCCTGTATCTCTTTATGACGTAGGAGGAGGCCGTCCTGCCCGTCAAATTTCTGCTAGCTCACAGCGATCACATTTCCAGGAGGCCAACTATTTCAATTCAACTTCCCATTCCCATTCCAACAAGTCTGTCCATGGCCTCCTCTACCGCATGATGATGCCAAACTCAGGCTGGAGGAACAACACCTCATATCAGAGTTCAAAGGAAATTTATTATCAAAGTACGCATATATGTAACCATATACAACCTCACAATTCATTTTCTTCTGGGCATACTCAATAAATCCATAGAATAATAACCATGACAGAATCAATGAAAGACCAACTCGGGCATTCAACTAGTGTGCAAAAGACCACAAACTGTGCAAATACGAGAAGAAAGAAATAATTATCATATGTAAAGAAACAATAAGTATCAAGAACATGAGCTGAAGGGTCCTTGAAAGTGAGTCCATTGGTTGTGGCGACAGTTCAGAGACGGGGCAGGTGAAGTTAACCCTTTGGTTCAAGAGCCTGATGGTTGAGGGGTAATAGCTGTTCCTGAAGCTGGTGGTGTGAGTCCTGAAGTTCCTGTACCTTCTTCCTGATGGCAGCGACGGAGGGGCAGAGCACGTCCTGGATGTCCCTGGTGACAGATAACTACTTTCCTGCTTTCATGGAGGGGAGGGCTTTACTCGTGTTGGACTGCGCTGTACCCACTACTTTTTGTAGGATTTTCCACTCCTGAGCATTGATATCTCCACACCAGGGTGTGATGCAGCCAGACAATACACTCTGCACAACACACCTATAGAAGTTTGTCAAAGTTTTAGACTTCATGCCAAATCTTAGCAAACTCCTAAGAAAGTAGAGGCGCTATCTTTTCCAGTCCTGATGAAGGGTCTCGGGCCAAAATGTCAACTGTTTATTCCCCTGTTGGCTTGCTGATGCTCCTCAAGATTTCCAGCATCAGCAGAATCCCATTTCCCCACTAATATTCCCTGTAATCTAGTCTCCCCCCCCCCCCATTGATTCTACCATCCATGTGGGACAATTTCCAGCAGCCAGTTTACCTCCCAGTCTACACGTCTTTTCGATGTGGGTGGAAACCGGGGCACCTGGGGGAAACCATGTGGTCACGGGGTCTGTGTGTGAACTCCGCGCAGACAGCGCCCGAGGCCGGGGTTGGACTGGGGTCACTGGAGCTATGAGAGGACAGTGCCACAGCCACGTCACCGTGCTGCTCCAAGGAGCGCTGGGGGTGAATCCTAAGTCAACGCACCTGAGCAGGTCTTCAGGAGGGCGGTGTGATTAGAGTCGCCACCACTCAAGTGATCATGGTTCAAAGTTCAAATTTGTTATCAAAGTGTGCATGCATATGTCACAATATACATTCATTTCCCTGCAGTTATTTACGACAGAGCAAAGAAAAGCTGTAGAATCAATGAAATACTATGCACAATCAAATCCTGACAAGCAACCAATGTGTAAGAGAAGACAAACTTCAAATTCGAAAAACAAAAATAAATAATACTGAGAACCTGGGTTGTAGAGTCCTTCAAAGTGAGTCTGTAGGTTGAGGAATCGGCTCAGAGTTGAGGTGAGTGAAGTTATTCTAGAGCCTGATGGTTGAAGGGTAACGACTGTTCCTGATCCTGGTGTTATGGGACCTCGGGCTCCTGTACCTCCTGCCTGATGGCAGCAGTGAGAAGAGAGCGTGGCCTGGATGGTGGGGGTCCTTGATGATGGATGCTGCTTTCCTGCGACAGTGCTCCTTGGAGAGGTGTTCGGTGGTGGGGGGGCTTTGCCCGTGATGGAACAGGCTGTATCCATTCTAGGATGCTGGTGCCTCCATACCAGACCATGGTAGAACCAGTTAGAACACTCTCCACTGTGCTTAACTACTGACTTTCTGCCCTCGCAAATCACCGATGCAGGAGATAAACAGGCCCTTCAGCCCATAATGCTGTGCTATCGGGCTGGAGGTATCGAAGCCTGAAGACCCACACCACCAGGTTCAGGAACAGCCTCCTCCCTTCAACCATTCAGTTCCGGAACCAACTAATCACTAACCCAGTGCAGCAACACCGTGACCACCGTGCTCTGTAATGGGCTTCCTTTTCATTTTCTGTTCTTTTGTTTGCTTCTTGTAAAAGTTGTGTGTAATTTTTGTTTAATTTATGTTTTTGATGCGCGAGTTGCTTATATGATGCTGTGTGCCTTTGATGCGTCGCTTTAGAACAGAACTGAGTACGTGTGGAATTCTTTGTCACAGACGGCTGTGGAGACCGAGTCACTGGGTATATTTAAAACGAAGGTTGATTAGTCAGGGGATAAGGCAGGAAAATGGGATTGGGAGGGATAATAAATCAGCCATGATGGAATGGCGGAGCAGACTCGATGGGCTGAATGGCCTAATTCTGCTCCTATGTCTTATGATGCTGCTGCAAGGAGGTTTTTCACTGCATCTGTGCAAACATGTACTTGCGCTTATGACAATAAATTCCATTTTAACAATAAACGTGTCTTTGACAGTACTTAGCATGTTGTCCACTGGCACTCCTGCAGAATGTAGCTCAATTTCTACAGCATCCAGCTCTTATTAGCAAAGAGCAAACTGCCTGATCATCAGATCCATTTTCACCACCGCCTGCAAGTTCAGGCGCCTCCTGCAACCAATGAGGTTTCACTTTAGGCACAAAATGCTGGAGGAACTCAGCAGGCTAGGCAGCATCTATGGAAAAGAGTAAAGAGTTGACGTTTCAGGCCGAGACCCTTCTTCTGGACTAATTTATTCAGGTTTAATTTATGTATGTATTTATTTAACAGTGCGGGATAGGCCCTTCTGGGTATTCAAGTTGGACCACCATTAAAAGACAGAAGAGGAAGACGGTTTTTGATTAGTAAGGGTGTCAAAGGTTATGGGGAGAAAGCAGGAGAAAGAGGGAAAATAAATCAGCTACGACTGGTGGAGTGGTGGAGCAGATTCAATGGGGCAAAACAGCCTGATCCTGCACCTATGTCTTATGGTTAAGCTGCTATACACTATCTGGGACAATTTTACTGAGCAAAATCGTTATATAAATGCTGGTGGTGTTTGTTGTACATTAACTGCGTGAGCTTTGTACCATTGCAGTTTACTGATGATAATTACCTTAGACTCAGTAATCAAAAGATATTTACTGCAAATTGTTTGCTTTGTACTGAATTACCAGGTTTCCTGCCAAGCACTTCTGTACCAGTTGTTAATGACTGTTTCACTTTTATTGCTCAAAGCCTGTGTAGTGATATGGACAATGCGGGGTTCATAAGTTACAGAATATGTACACAACAGCGGACCTGTGCTCCGCAGTAACTCTATTAAATCATTGTGAGCAGGAGCGGCGGAAAGTAAGTGACAGCGTTGTTAGTCCAATTGTGTTGTGTCTATTTGCTCAGGCGCCGGCCTGTATGAGCACATAGTTTTTCACTGTCGAAATAACTCGATTCCTGAGGCATCCGGCTCCTGTTAGCAAGGAGCAAATTGCCTGGTCATCAGATCCTTTTCCGACACTTCCTGCAAGTTCAGGCGCCTCCTGCAGCCAGTGAGTGAGCCCAAAGGCAATGAAGTTCCAGCCAGCCCCGTCTGTGTAAAGCCGCACTTTATTTTTTATTTGCTGAGGTGGACCTGCCCGACCAGCTTCCCACCCAGGACATGCCCCCTTCTCATTGCTACCATCAGAGAGGAGGTGCAGGAGCCTGAAGATACACACGCAGCGTTTCAGGAAGAACTTCTTCCCCTCCGCCATCAGATTTCTGAATGCACAGTGAACCCATGAAACCACCTTACTACTTGTCTGCTCTGTTTGCACTACTTATATACTCTACATACACAATTAAATAAGCAGTGCAAAGTAAGTATATATTTATATGTACTACAGTTTAAATTGTTATATATATTATATACACTATATATTAATTAATTGACTATTGAGATAGTGCGAGAAGTCGGGAGGAGAAGTTGGCAGCGCAACGCAGCGCGCGCAACTCTCTGGTGAAATGATATCGTATTTTTAAGTAGGACGCCGTGCACGATTCTGATTTGATGGACGCAAACACGAGGAATTCTGCAGATGCTGGAAATTCAAGCAACACACATCAAAGTTGCAGGTGAACGCAGCAGGCCAGGCAGCATCTCTAGGAAGAGGTACAGTCGACGTTTCAGGCCGAGACCCTTCGTCAGGACTGTTAGAGTGGATTTCTTTTAGGATAGATGATTTGTTTACACTTAAATGACTTTGGCCACCAGACTTCTATTTTAACTGTTTGACAAAGGACTGTGGATTGAGTCCACCACAATGGGCTTCCTAAAAGGTGTAAATACCAGATGCTTCTGGTGCCTGATGCTGTAGTTTCGAAGGCAGTATCACCTATACATTATAAATATTAATTGTCTTCTATGTTAGCACGAGAAATGCCAAATAAATATATTGTAGACTTAACTTACATTCCTAAAGGCTGTGGATACCAACCCAGATATGTTGGCATCAGAAGGAAAGGATGAAATCTGAAGGTGTGATGTTTGTATGTAGCTTCAAAAGGAAGCATTGTCTAAGTATTGTCTATAACTTTTAAGTAGTGATTGCCTTTGTGTTTAGCATATAAATATCAAGCCCACATTTAGCTAGCAGTCCTTTCTGCGGAAAGCGTCTCGAGATGCCTGCTGTACCTTGTTGTGTCGAATAAAGAAGCTGTTTTGTATCTACCAGTGACTCTGTCTCTCCAGTGATTTCAACCACGTTACAACAAGGACTAACTGAAGGAAGAGCTCCCACTTTCAAATCTCTTACTAGCTCTTCCTTCAGTTAGTCTTGACGAAGGGTCTTGGCCCGAAACGTCAACTGCACCTCTTCCTAGAGATGCTGCCTGGCCTGTTGCATTCACCAGCAACTTTGATGTGTATTGTCTGATTTGATGGAGACAGATGTGAGAAGCACAGAGGAACATCTGGAGAAATTTCTGAAATGCCCGGTTCGCTGCCGCTGCTACTGTGCGATTGAGAATCTCCGGAGGGAAGGCCCCAAAATCCCCGGCTTTGCCTGCTGCTGGCGACTGAGGCTGGGGTCGAAGCGTTCAGCAGAGATAGTGCTCGGTACTCGGTGTCAGAGGGCTGATCGGAGCTCGAAGTTTTCGGGCGGCTCAGAGTCAGACTGTGGTCGGGCATGGCAAGGAGAGTTTTCTTCCTTCTCCCGTCTGCGTGAGACGTGGGACTTTCGAGAGACTTTGAACTTTTTTACTGTGCCATGGCCTGTTCTTCATCAAGTTATGGTATTGTTGCACTGTTGCATTGTTGTAACTATATGTTATAATTATGTGGTTTTTGTTAGTTTTTCAGTCTTGGTCTGTCCTGTGTTTCTGTGATATCACACCGGAGGAATATTGTATCATTTCTTAATGCATGCATTACTAAATGACAATAAAAGAGGACTGCGTGTCCTCATAATCTAATCTAAAATAGGCCCCCTGGACCTTTGAGCCATGCTGCCAAGCAATCTCATGATTCAACGCTGGCCTAATCACGGGAGAATTTACAATGACCAATTACCCTACCAACCAGTACACCTTTGGACTGTGGGAGGAAACCGGAGCACTTGGAGGAAACCCACGTGGTCACGTGGAGAACGTACAAACTCCTTACTGGCAGTGGCGGAACTGTCACTGGTACCGTAAAGCATTGTGCTAACTGCCGAATTTCCCAGGATACTCTATATATGAGGGCGCAAGTAAAATATTAATATATTATATATTAATCAAGTAGTGCAATATGCATATATCATACACTCAGTGGCCACTTGATTAGGTGCACCTGTACACCTGCTTGTTAATATAAATATCTAACCAGCCAATCATGTGGCAGAAACTCAATGCGTAAAAGCATGCAGACATGGTCAAGAGGTTCAGACCAAATGTCAGAGTGGGGAAGAAATGTGATCTAAGTGACTGTGACCGTGGAGTGAGTACTGGTGACAGAAATTGCTGATGCCCTGGGATTTTCATGCACAATAGTCTCTAGAGTTTACAGAGAATGGTGTGACAAGCGCTAAACATCCAGTGAGTGGCAGTTCTGTGGGTGAAAATGCCTTGCTAATGAGAGGGGTCAGAGGAGAATGGCCAGACTGGTTCAAGCTGACAGGAGGACGACAGTAACTCAAATAACCGCACATTACAGCAGTGGCGGGCAGAAGAGCATCTCTGAACACACAACACATTGAACTTTGAAGCTGATCCAGCAGAAGACCACGAACATACACTCAGTGGCCATGTTATAGGTATATAATATTAGTACAATTTATAGTATATTTTGTAGTCTGCATATTACTGTTGCTGCAAAACAAATTTCATAGCATACAGTGATAATAAACCTGATTCTGATTCAGAACAAACCTGCCGGGTCAGTGAGCAAGGATAGGTCGGGAAAACTTGGTTTGCTTTCTCTTTTTCCCAGGATAGAAACGTCAAATACAAAAGACAAAGTCGACATCAAAGTCAAAGCAAATGTATTATCAAAGTGCATTGAGCGCTGAGCGCTGTGTAAAGGTCTAACTCTATACACAGTATATGCCTAGGATGTTTGCACAGTACTGTATATGTCACCATGTACTACTCCGAAATTCATTTTCTTGCAGGCATTTATAGGAAAGCAAAGAAATACAATATAATTTATGTAAACTATACATAAACAAAGACTGGCAAAGAGCCATTGTTCAAAAGAAGACAAACTGTGTAAATAAAAAACTTACTGAGAACATGCGTTGTAAAAACTCCTGAAAGTGAGTCTGCAGGTTGTGAATCAGTTCAGAGTTGAGTTGAGTGAAGTTATCCACACTGGTTCAGGAGCCTGATGGTTGAAGAATAGTAACTGTTCCTGAACTTGGTGGTGTGGGTCCTCAGGCTCCTGTTCCTCCTTCCCGAAGGCACCTGGATGATGCATGCTGCCTTCTAGTGGGAGTGCTCCTTGTAGACGCACTTAATGGTGGGGAGGGCTTTTCCTGTGATGGACTGAGCTGAATCTACCACTTTCGATAGAAGTTTCTGTTCCTAGACATTGGTATTTCTAACGCAGACCATGCCACAATCAGACACCATGATGGTTGGCCTGATCAGAGGGGATGACGAGACAGCCTACAGGGACGAGGTCCAGCACCTGGCCGCGTGGTGTACTGATAACAACCTGGCCCTTAACACCCAGAAGACCAAGGAGATTATTGTGGACTTCAGGCATGCCAGGAGCCACACTTACATCCTCATCTACATCAACGGAGCTGTGGTGGAGCTTGTATCAAGCTTCAAATTCCTTGGAGTCCACATTTCTGATGATCTCACCTGGTCCCTGAGCTCCTCCATCCAGATCAAAAAGGCACAATAGCGCCTTTATTTCCTGCGGAGCATGAAGAAAGCTCATCTCTGTTTCAGGATACTGACGAACTTTTACCGCTGTACCATTGAGAGCATACTCACCAACTGCATCTCAGTGTGGTATGACAATTGTCCCGTATTGGACCGCAAAGTACTCCAGCAGGTGGTGAAAACTGCCCAGTGGATTATCGGCACCCAATTGCCAACCATATTTACCACAAATGCTGCCTGGGCAGGGCGGAAAGCATTATCAAGGATACATCTCACCCTAACCATGAACTTTTTACTCTCCTCCCATCTGGTAGGCACTACAGGAGCCTCCGCTCCCGCACCAGCAGGCACAGGAAGAGCTTCTTCCCTGAGGCTGTGACCCTGCTGAATCTCACATCACAGCGCTAAGCAGTATTGCATCCGTATTGTACTGTCTCAGTACTTTTATATTTGTGTGCTGTAGAACTTACTTTTTATTCGCAGTTATTTTGTAAATAACACTATTCTTTGCATTTCTGGTTAGATGCTAACTGCATTTCATTGGCTTTGTATCTGTACTCGGCACAATGACAATAAAGTTGAATCTAATCTAATTTAATCAGTCAGCATAGTCCTACTGTACCGACACCAATTGTATGTCTCGCTACCATCCCTACTGCTGTGTGAGCTCTCTGCATTTTTTTTTATTTATTCATTTACGGGACGTGGGCATCACCAGCTAAGCCAGCATTTATTGCCCATCCCTGGTTGCCCTTGAGAAGGTGGGGATGAGCTGTCTTTGTGAACCGCTGCAGTCCCTGAGGTGCAGGTACACCCACAGTGTTGTTGATTTTGACCCAGTGACAATGAAGGAATGGTGATATGTTTCCAAGTCAGGATGGTGAGTGACTTGGAGGGGTATTTCCAAGTGGCAGTGTTCCCAGGTATCTGCTGTTCTTGTCCTTCTAGATAATAGTGGTCGTGGGTCTGGAAGGTGCTGCCTTAGGAACTTTGGTGTGTTGTTGCAGGGCATCGTGTAGATAGTACACACTGCTGAAACTGTTTGTCGATGGTGGAGGGATTGGATGCTTGTGGAAGGGGTACCAATCAAGTGGCTGCCTTGTACTGGATGGTATCGAGCTTCTTCAATGTTCTTCAACTGCTCTCATCCAGGCGAGTGGCAAGTATTCCATTACGCTCCTGACCTGAGCCTTGTAGATGGTGGACAGGCTTTGGGGAGTCAGGAGGTGAGTTACATGAGGCAGGATTCCTAACCTTTGACCTGCTCTGGTAGCCATGGTGATTATATGGCTAGATCAGTTCAGTTTCCAGGATGAGAGATGAAACCTTCAATTTATCTCGTGTCTGCCCGTCCAGTTTCCCAGCCTCTAGCTCTGTGTAACTCATTTCAGTGTGTTACTATTTTACTCTCCATATCTGTTTAAGCACCCATGCCAATACAAGAACAATCTTTATAACTGTGCAGTGACTAGTGGGGTACCGCCAATACAAGAACAATCTTTATAACTGTGCAGTGACTAGTGGGGTACCACAAGGCTCAGTGCTGGGACCCCAGTTGTTTACAATATATATTAATGACTTAGACGAGGGAATTAAGTGCAGCATCTCCAAGTTTGCGGATGACACGAAGCTGGGCGGCAGTGTTAGCTGTGAGGAGGATGCTAAGAGGATGCAGGGTGACTTGGATAGGTTGGGTGAGTGGGCAAATTCATGGCAGATGCAATTTAATGTGGATAAATGTGAGGTTATCCACTTTGGTGGCAAAAACAGGAAAACAGATTATTATCTGAATGGTGGCCGATTAGGAGAAGGGGAGGTGCAACGAGACCTGGGTGTCATTATACACCAGTCATTGAAAGTGGGCATGCAGGTACAGCAGGCGGTGAAAAAGGCGAATGGTATGCTGGCATTTATAGCGAGAGGATTCGAGTACAGGAGCAGGGAGGTACTACTGCAGTTGTACAAGGCCTTGGTGAGACCACACCTGGAGTATTGTGTGCAGTTTTGGTCCCCTAATCTGAGGAAAAACATTCTTGACATAGAGGGAGTACAAAGAAGGTTCACCAGATTGATTCCTGGGATGGCAGAACTTTCATATGAAGAAAGACTGGATCGACTAGGCTTATACTCACTGGAATTTAAAAGATTGAAGGGGGATCTTATTGAAATGTATACAGTAAAATCCTAAAGGGATTGGACAGGCTGGATGAAGGAAGATTGTTCCCGATGTTGGGGAAGTCCAGAACGAGGGGTCACAGTTTGAGGATAAAGGGGAAGCCTTTTAGGGCCGAGATGAGGAAAAACTTCTTCACACAGAGAGTGGTGAATCTGTGGAATTCTCTGCCACAGGAAACAGTTGAGGCCAGTTCATTGGCTATATTTAAGAGGGAGTTAGATATGGCCCTTGTGGCTAAAGGGATCAGGGGGTATGGAGAGAAGGCAGGTACAGGGTTCTGAGTTGGATGATCAGCCATGATCATACTGAATGGTGGTGCAGGCTAGAAGGGCCGAATGGCCTACTCCTGCACCTATTTTCTATGTTTCTATATTTCTATGACTCTGTGTGGGTCAGCTCCAATTCTCACGACAAAGAGCAAATCTCTCAGAGGGGCTTGACACATCTCTTGTGTCAGACATTAACATCGGTCCTGATAACCGTCCTTGACTGCATTACAGTAATTAGCAAATAAGAGAGAAAGCAACTCATGTAAGACAAAAGGTTTTCTTTTCAACCCTGGAGTGCTTGTCTCAGATGATGTATTTTGCCCACCTAAGCTATTAAAACTAGCTGCTCAAAGGAATTAATTGACCTCCTGGGCCCAATTAATATTCACAAGTTAAGAGGCTCTGCTGCAGCCTGGCACTATGCCTTCTGACTGTTTTGAGATTAGAATTTAGAGCGATACAGTAGTAACAGGGTTTTCCGGCCCAAAGACCTCGAACAACCCAGTTACACCCATGTGATCAATTACTAACTCATACGCCTTTGGAGCGAGAGAGGAAACTGGAGCACGCGGAAGAATCCCACACAGTGGCCGGGACAGCATACACTCAGTGGTGGGAATTGAACCTGGGTCGCTGTGACTGAAACAGTGTTACGCAAATCACCGTGGTTTACTATTGGGTTAGGGACGGCGTGGTGTGTAGCGGTTAGCGCAAGACCTTACGGTACCGGTGATTGCTGATCGGGAGCTCAGTTCAGGAGGCACAAGAGGTTCTGCAGATGCTGGAAATCTTGAGCAAAACACACAAAGTGCAGGAGGAACTCAGTATCGATGGAAAGAGCTCAGTAGGTCAGGCAGCATCAATTGAGGGAACAAAATAGTTGGTGTTTCAGGCTGAGACTCTTCAGTTAGGCCTCGGCCCAAAACATGGATGGTTTATTTCCCTTCAGGCAAATGAGACTGATGGGCTAGTTCTACTGGGTTCAAAGGGATGAATGGTCTCTTCTGTCCTGTACTAACTCCATGACCTGGAAATGTGTTTATGCTGTGGACTGAGGGATAAAGATCTCTGCTTTCACTGAGTCCAAACTGGCTGCCAGACCCTGGGATCTGAGTCCCACTGAATATTTGGACCCGCATCACCACTCAGTTCCTCATAGAAACATAGAAAGTAGGTGCAGGAGTAGGCCATTCAGCCCTTTGAGCCTGCACCGCCATTTATTATGATCGTGGCTGATCATCCAACTCAGAACCCTGTACCAGCCTTCCCTCCATACCCCCTGACCCCCATAGCCACAAGGGCCATATCTAACTCCCTCTTAAACATAGCCAATGAACTGGCCTCAACTGTTTCCTGTGGCAGAGAATTCCACAGATTCACCACTCTCTGTGTGAAGAAGTTTTTCCTAATCTCGGTCCTAAAAGGCTTCCCCTTTATCCTCAAACTGTGGCCCCTTGTTCTGGACTTCCCCAACATCGGGAACAATCCCCCAGCATCTAGCCTGTCCAATCCCTTTAGGATTTTATATGTTTCAATCAGATCCCCCCTCAATCTTCTAAATTCCAACGAGTACAAGCCTAGTTCATCCAGTCTTTCTTCATACGAAAGTCCTGCCATCCCAGGAATCAATCTGGTGAACTTTCTTTGTACTCCCTCTATGGCAAGGATGTCTTTCCTCAGATTGGGGGACCAAAACTGCACACAATACTCCAGGTGTGGTCTCACCAAGGCCTTGTACAACTGCAGTAGTACCTCCCTGCTCCTGTACTCGAATCCTCTTGTTATAAATGCCAGCATACCATTTGCCTTTTTCACCGCCTGCTGTACCTGCATGCCCACTTTCAATGACTGGTGTATAATGACACCCAGGTCTCGTTGCACCTCCCCTTTTCCTAATCGGCCACCATTCAGATAATAATCTGTTTTCCTATTTTTGCCACCAAAGTGGATAACTTCACATTTATCCACATTAAATTGCATCTGCCATGAATTTTCCCACTCACTCAACCTATCCAAGTCACCCTGCATCCTCTTAGCATCCTCCTCACAGCTAACACTGCCGCCCAGCTTCGTGTCATCCGCAAACTTGGAGATGCTGCATTTAATTCCCTCATCCAAGTCATTAATATATATTGTAAACAACTGGGGTCCCAGCATTGAGCCTTGCGGTACCCCACTAGTCACTGCATGCCATTCTGAAAAGGTCCCGTTTATTCCCACTCTTTGCTTCCTGTCTGCTAACTAATTCTCTATCCACATCAATACCTTACCCCCAATACCGTGTGCTTTAAGTTTGCACACTAATCTCCTGTGTGGGACCTTGTCAAAAGCCTTTTGAAAATCCAAATATACCACATCCACTGGTTCTCCCCCATCCACTCTACTAGTTACATCCTCAAAAAATTCTATGAGATTCGTCAGACATAATTTTCCTTTCACAAATCCATGCTGATTTTGTCCGATGATTTCACCGCTTTCCAAATGTGCTGTTGTCACATCTTTGATAACTGACTCCAGCAGTTTCCCCACCACCGACATTAGGCTAACCGGTCTATAATTCCCCGGTTTCTCTCTCCCTCCTTTTTTAAAAAGTGGGGTTACATTAGCCACCCTCCAATCCTCAGGACCTAGTCCAGAATCTAACGAGTTTTGAAAAATTATCACTAATGCATCCACTATTTCTTGGGCTACTTCCTTAAGCACTCTAGGATGCAGACCATCTGGCCCTGGGGATTTATCTGCCTTTAATCCCTTCAATTTACCTAACACCACTTCCCTACTAACATGTATTTCGCTCAGTTCCTCCATCTCACTGGACCCTCTGTCCCCTACTATTTCTGGAAGATTATTTATGTCCTCCTTAGTGAAGACAGAACCAAAGTAATTATTCAATTGGTCTGCTATGTCCTTGCTCCCCATAATCAATTCATCTGTTTCTGTCTGTAGGGGACCTACATTTGTCTTTACCAGTCTTTTCCTTTTTACATATCTATAAAAGTTTTTACAGTCAGTTTTTATGTTCCCTGCCAGTTTTCTCTCATAATCTTTTTTCCCCTTCCTAATTAAGCCCTTTGTCCTCCTCTGCTGAACTCTGAATTTCTCCCAGTCCTCAGGTGAGCCACTTTCTCTGGCTAATTTGTATGCTTCTTCTTTGGAATTGATACTATCCCTTCTCTCGTCAGCCACGGGTGCACTACCTTCCTTGATTTATTCTTTTTCCAAACTGGGATGAACAATTGTTGTAGTTCATCCATGCAATCTTTAAATGCTTGCCATTGCATATCCACTGTCAATCCTTTAAGTGTCATTTGCCAGTCTATCTTAGCTAATTCACGTCTCATACATTCAAAGTTACCCCTCTTTAAGTTCAGAACTTTTGTTTCTGAATTAACTATGTCATTCTCCATCTTAATGAAGAATTCCACCATATTATGGTCACTCTTACCCAAGGGGCCTCTCACGATAAGATCGCTAATTAACCCTTCCTCATTGCTCAAAACCCAGTCTAGAATAGCCTGCTCTCTAGTTGGTTCCTCGACATGTTGGTTCAAAAAACCATCCCGCATACATTCCAAGAAATCCTCTTCCTCAGCACCTTTACCAATTTGGTTCACCCAATCTACATGTAGATTGAAGTCACCCATTATAACTGCTGTTCCTTTATTGCACACATTTCTAATTTCCTGTTTAATACCATCTCCAACCTCACTACTACTGTTAGGTGGCCTGTACACAACTCCCACCAGCGTTTTCTGCCCCTTAGTGTTATGCAGCTCTACCCATATCGATTCCACATCTTCCCGGCTTATGTCCTTCCTTTCTATTACGTTAATCTCCTCTCTAACCAGCAACGCCACCCCACCTCCTTTTCTTTCATGTCTATCCCTCCTGAATATTGAATATCCCTGAACGTTGAGCTCCCATCCTTGGTCACCCTGGAGCCATGTCTCTGTGATCCCAACTATATCATAATCATTAATAACAATCTGCACTTTCAATTCATCCACCTTGTTATGAATGCTCCTTGCATTGACACACAAAGCCTTCAGGCGCTCTTTTACAACTCTCTTAGCCCTTATACAATTATGTTGAAAAGTGGCCCTTTTTGATGCTTGCCCTGGATTTGTCGGCCTGCCACTTTTACTTTTCTCCTTAGTACTTTTTGCTTCTACCCTCACTTTACACCCCTCTGTCTCTCTACACTGGTTCCCATCCCTCTGTTGTGAACTAACCCCCTTTCTCCTGGTCTCTTGAATTTGATTCCCGCCCCCCAACCATTCTAGTTTAAAGTCACCTCAGTAGCCCTCGCTAATCTCCCTGCCAGGATATTGGTCCCCCTAGGATTCAAGTGTAACCCGTCCTTTTTGTACAGGTCACACATGCGCCAAAAAAAGTCCCAATGATCCAAAAACTTGAATCCCTGCCCCCTGCTCCAATCCCTCAGCATTTATCCTCCACGTCATTGCATTCCTACTCTCACTGTCGCGTGGCACAGGCAGTAATCCCGAAATTACTACCTTTGCGGTCCTTTTTCTCAACTCCCTTCCTAGCTCCCTATATTCTCCTTTCAGGACCTCTTCCCTTTTCCTACCTATGTCATTGGTACCTATATGTACCACGACCTCTGGCTCCTCACCCGCCCACTTCAGGATATCTTGAACATGATCAGAAATATCCCGGACCCTGGCACCAGGGCGGCAAACTACCATCCGGGTCTCTGGACTGCGTCCACAGAATCGCCTATCTGACCCCCTTACTATCGAGTCCCCTATTACAACTGCCCTCCTCTTCCTTTCCCTACCCTTCTGAGCTACAGGGCCGGACTCTGTGCCGGAGGCACGGCCACTGTCGCTTCCCCCGGGTAAGCTGTCCCCTCCAACAGTACTCAAACAGGAGTATGTATTGTCAAGGGACACAGCCACCGGGGTACTCTCTATTACCTGACTCTTCCCCTTCCCCCACCTAACCGTGACCCACTTGTCTGCCTCCCGTGGCCCTGGTGTGACCACCTGCCTGTAACTCCTCTCTATCAACTCCTCACTCTCCCTGACCAGACGAAGGTCATCGAGCTGCAGCTCCAGTTCCGTAACGCGGTCCCTTAGGAGCTGCATCTCGATGCACTTGGCGCAGATGTAGACGTCCGGGAGGCTTGGAGACTCCAGGGCCTCCCACATCCGACACCGAGAACAACAAACTGCCCGCACACTCATATTGCCCCCTCCTCAAATAACAACAGAAAATGAATACCAAACCTTCCTCGCCTCGCCCGTTTCCGCCTAAGCCCGTTGAGCCGAAGCCCTTAAGTCTTCACTCTGCTCCTGGCTCACTCTGCCGCCTGCAAACTACGCTGCCCGCTGTATGAGGCTCTGTTCCTTTTAAATCTGCCGCGCTGCACAGCCCGACGCCACACGCCTGCGCAGTCCCGCCTCTCTGAACAATCTGTGATGGATGAACTGGGAGTTTGTAGGGTGGCATGGCAGGCTTAGAGTCATAGAGCCATGGAGCACTACAACACAGAAACATGGCCTTTCAGCCCATCTAGTCCATGCCCAAACTATTATTCTGCCTAGTCCCATCAACTCACACCTGGACCACACCCCAACACCCCTCCCGTCCAGATACTTTTCCAAACTAGCCTTAAATGTTGAAATCAAACCATATCCGCCACTTCCACTCTCGCTCCACGCTCTCACCACCCTGTCAGTGAAGAAGTTTCCCCTCAGGTTCTGCTTAAACATTTTATCTTTTACCTTTAACCTACGACCTCTAGTTCTAGTCTGGCCCAACCTCAGTGGAAAAATCCTACTTCCATTTACCCGAACTACACCCCTCATAATTGTGTCTGCCTCTATCAAATCTCCCACATTCTTCTAGGCTCGAGGGACACTCCATAGTTTTACCAGCTTAACCCTCTCTCTCACTACCTGGCTTTTGTTTTTTCCAAAAACCCTCGCCAGGTCATAGTGAGATACAGTATGGAAAAAGGGTCTTTGGACCACAGAGTTCCTGCTGACTGCAAAACAACCTCTTATTACGGTACCGTAGAGGGTAGTACAACCCTTTACAGTACGGGTGGCCTGGGTTCAGTTCCTGCCGCTGTCTCTAGGGAATTTGCATGATTTTCCTGTGAACGTGTGGGTTTTCTCCCGGTGCTCTGGTTTCCTCCCACAGTCCAAAGAAATACCAGCTGTAAATTGTAAATTGTCCTGTGATTAGGCTAGGGTTGAATCGAGGGAATGCTGGGCGGCTTAGCTCCAAGGGCCAGAAGGGCCGATTTCACGTTGTATCTCAATAAATAAATTTTTAAAATCTCACAATCCCATTGACTCTCCACCAGGATCTACCACTCACCCTCAGATGGGGGTGTGGGGGGTGCTTGGAGGCAATTTACAGCGGCCCAAAATTTGACTGTTTATTCTCCCCAGCCTGGCTCGCTGAGTTCCTCCAGCATTTTGTCCGTGTTATCCAACCAACCCGTACGGCTTTGGGATGTGGGGGTGATCGGAGTACCAGGAGGAGACTCCTGCGATTGTGGGGAGACAAGCAAACTCCACACAGACAGCGCCCGAGGTCAGGATTGAACCCTGGTCTCCAGTGCCATAAAGGTAGCGGCTCTACCCGCTACACCATTGTGTCACCATCTTGAGTTTTGGACTCAATGGTGGCACGCTCAGACACAGCGGCCACTGGCTCCAACCGTAGGTGCTTTTGTTTGTTTTGAAAGTCTTTTTTTACGATCACAAGTCACCACTGGGTACTAAGATCAATTACTGCAGGACTACCCCATCAACGAGTTGTCAAAAGCATTGGAACTGGATTTAGTGTGTACCGTTGCTGTGCTCTCCCCTGAAGTTGTTAAATACTGTTGTGCCGAGAAGGTGTGCTGTTCGAGCGGTTATCTTGGACATTTTTATTGTGATCGCAAACCCTGTTAGACCTTGGTAATGTAGAATACTGCAAGCCCAGATCACTGGTTTATTGGCGAGACCAACGGCGGGGGATCTGCGTTGGTTTGGCTGCGGTGAGGACTAGGCGTAGACCAAGTCCCCGAACTTGCCTGCGGCAGTCGCCCAGGGGAGGAGACGCCAAGGTGGTGCCCTCTGGTGTTTGCTCGGTGGAAGAACAAGCTGGACCAAGACAACTTACCATCAATCTGGTCGTGACAGACAGGGACGGTGTGTTTTCCTTTCTGAAGTCATAACTGTCTGTGCTGCTCGTGCTGTGAGCTATATGCAGTGCACTGTGTGCTCTTGGTAATGTGTTTTTGGCGCCTTGGCCCCAGAGGAATGCTCTTTCGTTTGGCTGTATTCACGTGTGGTTAAATGATAATTAAACTTGACCTTGAGCTTGAATTGCAGGCCTGTATACTTGCTGCACAGCAGGAAGACAAAAGTTCTGAGAAAAGCTTGGACCCAGTAGGAACCTCACTAACTGGAAATGAGAGGATTGGGAATTCACACCCGAGAACTGAGTGCTGTTGTCCACCAGGTACAAACCTTGCCCCTCATGGTTACAAAATCCGTGTAAAACTTCCTTCCTGCAAAGCAGCCAGTTCAGGTTCTAAGTGTAAAAAAAACCGTGACTTCAATGAGAAGGAAAGAATTTATACTCCAGATCTAATGACTTAGTGCTGGGAACTGACTTCAGTTGTTTAAGTTGGCACTGTCTACTTGGAGGATCATGGGGAGAGCCTTAAACCAGAGGCTCTTAATGGCTGTGTGTGTGTGTAGGGAGGACAGGGGAGGTATCAGCTCGACTAAGAACACCGAGGATCATGAACTTCAAGAAAGCATTCTCACTTCTTACTTTTTCCTGTGTCGTGCACAGACATTCAACACAAATCAGCTATTTCCCAGAGTTTATTTTTAAATCAATTGTAATTCGCTGAAGGCTACCATGAGGGGGGAGGTGCTGAAGCCTGAAGTCAGACACGGAAAGGAAAGGTGGCGTATGGATGGTGCTTGGCGGGGTCGGGGAGGTGGTACGGTGGTGCAGAGGTCAGTGTGACGCTATCACTGTGCCAGTGTGTGGCGGGGTCGGGGGTGGGGGTGGCATGTAGTGTAAACGTCGGTGTAATGCTATTACAGCGCCAGTAACCTGTGTTTATGTGGTAAACCATATATATGTTGTAACTGGGTTACCTGTCTGGACACAGGGCCCCTCTGCTGACTGCCCCTGTGGCTCCTCACACAGATTCCTGAATAAAGGTGATTTCGCCCTGCTCCTCCCTCAGTCCGGGGGCAGACACTCACCGTGGAGGTCGTATTGTACAGCAAATAAAAGCCTTTCAGTATTTTACCCAACCTCAGTCTTTTGGAGTTATTGAAGGTGCTTCAATTTTATTCGCTGTACAATACGACCTCCACGATGAGTGTCTGCCCCTGGACTGAGGGGGAGGGGCAAGGCGAAATCGCCTTTATTCAGGGGTCTGTGTGAGGAGCCACAGGGGCAGTCAGCAGAGGAGCGTGTCCAGACAGGTAACCCAGTTACAACATATATATGGTTTAGTTCCTGCCGTTGTCTGTAAGGAGTTTGTACGTTCACCCCATGATCATGTGGGTGCTCCAGGTTCCTCCCACATTCAAAGACGTATGGGTTGGTGGGTGTATTGGTCACATGGGTGTAATTGGGCCGTGTGGGCTCGTTAGGTTGACTGACTTCAACCAAATATCTAAGTCAAACAAGTACTCATCTAAGCCACCCTAAGCTACAAAACTACGACACTAAGCATTCAAACCCGGCAAGTACTTCACTCACTCTCCCCAAGTTACACAACTACAAAACTAGACATTCAACAAACAGATGCTTAGCTAAGAGTGCACGTGGGCCCTTGTTTATCTGCCACACACTTTCCCATTGGTTCTTCAGCACTAGTTATGCTCTCAGTGTGAAGAGGAGCCCCTGGAGAAAAGGAAAGAGAGTGAGTCTCTCGCATGTGCTATTTATGTACCCCTGAGGTGCCTGGAACTGGACACTGGTGCCACGGCGAAGAAAGCGACCAATGGGAAAGAGCTGCTGCGTCCCTCGAGAGGGCCAAACAACAACGGGCACAGTGGAAGCAGCTTTCAACTGGCAAGTAGCCTGACCCTTCACATTACAGGTATTTATCCTGAAGCATCAGCTTGATTCTCTTTCCCCTGACCCGCTGAGTATTTCCAGCATTTTCTCATCTTATCTCAGTCAATACCTTCAATAAATCCCAACCCAGACTCGTTTTAAACATTAGACTTTGTTTTATTAATTGGCAATAAAATTTAATCTGGATTTTCTGTTAAGGCCTTGGCTGGTGGTAGTTTGATGATTCAACTTCTGAAGGATAATTATGACAAGTCATGTCAAGGATAGATTATAAAGGTGGTGATATTGATTATTTGGGCTTGTTTCCAGCTAGGTTTAATGGTAACCTGTTTGCAGTGAGAGTTTAAACCTCTGTAGAAAAGAGAATTGCATTTGTACGATGCCTCTGTTGACTTCTGAAGGCTCCCGTGCTTCACGGTCACCGAATAACGATGCAGAGGTCCTTCGTAAGGTAGGAAACATGGCAGACTATTCCTGTACAACAAGACCCCACAACTGTGATGTATAAGTTAGCTTCCAATTGATACTTTGTGGCTACTGAAACCAACGACAGAGTGTGGGACATGTCTGATTCTGTCCCATTGAAACGACACAGGGGAAAGCAATAGCTGATGAATGGCCTGATAATGGGCCTTGCCCCAACACCCACCTACAGCCCATCACACCACTGGTGCTCAGGGCAGCAACTGAAGGTCCTCCATCTCTGACAGTGTTCTGGGCTTCCATCATCGTGTCAGTTGATCAGTTTTTAATACTGTCAGTCATGCAAGTCCCAGGTGGAGACTCACACTCAGATGTAGAAGGACTCTTCATTGCTGTTTCTGTAACAGTTTTGTTTGACCAGTCAGGGTTATTAGCTCTGAGCTGAAACCCCGAACCTGGAGGACCAGTGGACCACTCTTAGTCTGGCCTCTACCCTTTGACCTGTTTGGTATGGGTGACCCTACCAAGAGCCAAAGCACAAGGCCCTGACTCCAGCCAACACAGCTCTTTTGACTTCTCCAGTGCGTTCAACACCATCCGCCCTGCTCTGCTGGGGGAGAAGCTGACAGCGATGCAGGTGGATGCTTTCCTGGTGTCATGGATTCTTGATTACCTGACTGGCAGACCACAGTACGTGTGCTTGCAACACTGTGTGTCCGACAGAGTGATCAGCAGCACTGGGGCTCCACAGGGGACTGTCTTGTCTCCCTTTCTCTTCACCATTGACACCTCAGACTTCAACTACTGGACAGAGTCTTGTCATCTTCAGAAGTTTTCTGATGACTCTGCCATAGTTGGATGCATCAGCAAGGGAGATGAGGCTGAGTACAGGGCTATGGTAGGAAACGTTGTCACATGGTGTGAGCAGAATTATCTGCAGCTTAATGTGAAAAAGACTAAGGAGCTGGTGGTAGACCTGAGGAGAGCTAAGGTACCGGTGACCCCTGTTTCCATCCAGGGGGTCAGTGTGGACATGGTGGAGGATTACAAATACCTAGGGATACGAATTGACAATAAACTGGACTGGTCAAAGAACACTGAGGCTGTCTACAAGAAGGGTCAGAGCCGTCTCTATTTCCTGAGGAGACTGAGGTCCTTTAACATCTGCCGGACGATGCTGAGGATGTTCTACGAGTCTGTGGTGGCCAGTGCGATCATGTTTGCTGTTGTGTGCTGGGGCAGCAGGCTGAGGGTAGCAGACACCAACAGAAACAACAAACTCATTCGTAAGGCCAGTGATGTGGGGATGGAACTGGACTCTCTGACGGTGGTGTCTGAAAAGAGGATGCTGTCCAAGTTGCATGCCATCTTGGGCAATGTCTCCCATCCACTACATAATGTACTGGGTGTGCACAGGAGTACATTCAGCCAGAGACTCATTCCACTGAGATGCAACACAAAGCGTCATAGGAGATCATTCCTGCCTGTGGCCATCAAACTTTACAACTCCTCCCTTGGAGGGTCAGACACCCTGAGCCAATAGGCTGGTCCTGGACTTATTTCCTGGCATAATTTACATATTACTATTTAACTATTTATGGTTTTACCACTATTTAATTATTTATGGCGCAACTGTAACGAAAACCAATCTCCCCCGGATCAATAAAGTATGACTATGACTATGACAGGTCATTGAGGCCTCCAAATCATAAGTTTGTGGTCCTCTAGGAGGCCGGCTCAAAATGTCGTCTGTTTATTCCGTCCCATAGATGTTGCCCAACCTTCTGAGTTCCTCCAGTGCTTTGTGTGAGTTGCTCTGGATTTCCACCATCTGCAGAATCTCTTGTGTGTAGATGAATGTTCCTGCTATTAGCACATAGTTAAAGGTGTACCCACGTTACTTACTACACAGTTCAGGACAGATCTGGTTTGTCACTTCTGGTTAGTTGTGTATTCATGGGCCATCCCTCAAGACTCTAACAAAAGGATAGATACTTTGGGAGTCTAGAATTTGTATTTAGAGACTTTTGGAACAGACACTAGTAATAAATATTCAAAGAGGTTCCACTGTGTGATGGGCTGCTATTGTAAACGCGTTATTCCATAAATTTACCTGGAGTCACAGAGTCTAAGAAAATTACAGCACAGAAACAGGCCCTTCAGCCCATCTAGTCTGCGCTGAGCCATTGAAACTGCCTACTCCCATTGACCTGCACCGGGACCATAGCCCCCCATATCCCTACCACCAATGTACCTATCCAAACTTCCCATAAACATTGAAACTGAGCTCACATGCACCACTTGTGCTGGCAGCTTGTTCCACACTCTCACGACCCTCTGAGTGAAGAAGTTTCCCCTCATGTTCCCCTTATACTTTTATCTTTCATACTTAACCCATGACCTCTGGTTGTAGTCCCACCCAATCTCAGTGGAAAAAGCCTGCTTGCATTTACCCTATCAATACCCCTCAGAATTCTGTATACCTCCATCAAATCTCCCCTCAATCCTCTATGTTCCAAGGAATAAAGTCTTCACCTATTCAATCTTTCCTTGTGACTCTGGTCCTCCAGTCCTAGCAACATCCTTGTATATTTTCTCTGCACTCTTTCAACCTTATTTACATCTTTCCTGTAGATAGGTGATCAAAACTGCACACAACACTCCAAATTAGGCCTCACCAGCATCTTTCCATCTCCTGTACTCAATACATTGATTTATGAAAGCCAATGTGCCAAAAGCTTTCTTTACGACTGTCACGTACCCTGTGATGGGTTAAAGAACCAGCAGAAATGGAAAACACCTTCCTCATTCTAGTGGTCACCATACGGTTTAACTTTTGAGCGATTGCCAACAGCGCATCCCACTTAGGTTCATCCAATTCTTCAGGGGTTCGTTCTGCCATAACTCTTTCAATACTAGCCTCCATTTCTGCTGTTTTTCCACACAAGCAAATCAAAAGGGATTTTCCCCAATCAATTCAAATGAGCCCCCAAACAATTTGTTCAAATCCTGGACGAGCCCCCAATTTTGTCACGTACCCCGTGACGGGTTAAAGAATCAGCAGAAATGGAAAACACTTTGGAGTCCAGTACTGCCACTAACTCAAACACGAGGAATTCTGCAGATGCTGGAAATTCAAGCAACACACATCAAAGATGCTGGTGAATGCAGCAGGCCAGGCAGCATCTCTAGGAAGAGGTACAGTCGACGTTTCAGGCCGAGACCCTTTGTCAGGACTAACTGAAAGAAGAGCTAGTAAGAGATAGATCTTCCTTCAGTTAGTCCTGACGAAGGGTCTCGGCCTGAAACGTCGACTGTACCTCTTCCTAGAGATACTGCCTGGCCTGCTGTGGTCACCAGCAACTTTGATGTGTGTTGATTGCTACTAACTAATGGTATTTATTAGTAACTATGCAATATAGTAATATAAATGCAGATAAATCAACCAGATTAGCAATGATTATATATATATAGGTAAGTATATCAGTGTGTGGAAAAATATGAAAACCAAGCTTCTTCAAGTCTAGGGGTAAATAGATACAGTCTTACGATGATGAGTAAGGTTCAGTTCTGTTCGTGGTATTGAGTTGAGTAGTGATAGAGAGAGAGAGAGGGAGAGATTTGAGTCTTCAAGTGAGCTGATGCTGTCGATCTTCCCGTTGTCCTCTGAAATCCTTTAAAGGTCACCAACTGTGACCACAACAAAGGGGACCGTTCTTCTGTGGTGGAATTATCAACCCAGGCGAGGGTTGGACACACAAATAACTCCCCACCGGTCACACCTCACTCCGCTTGATCAATTCTCCAAAACCCACTTTTTCTGTGGGCACAACAAAGCTCATTCAGTGTCCAAAATCATGTCTCTCAGGTCTATCATGTGACCTCCTATTTATCTCCCCATACTGAGTACCAACTGTCATTCAAACAGCTCCTCCCTTCTCTGTCTGTCAGAACGCAGAAGCAGGCGATGTCCTTGGGAAAGTATAAACGAACTGTGAGCAGTCTTCGTCTCTCTCTCAAAAACAAGATGTCGGTGTGAGATACCTCTCTCTCTCTCTTTTCAAAAGCACAGTTCATAGGGGTAATCGAGCACAGTTCATAGGGGTAATCGAGCACAGTTCATAGGGGTAATCGAGCACAGTTCATAGGGGTAATTCAGGACCCCGTCACACAACTCTATCGACCTTTGACGCCACTTTCAATGAATTATGTACCTGGATTCCCAGATCCCTTCGTTCTACCACGCTCCTCAGTTCCCTACCTTACTGTATTCCAAGTAGTAAAGTTAAGAAGAAGATGATAACAAATGAAAATTAATCAGAATCAGGTTTAATATCACCAGCATAGGTTGTGAAATCTGTTAACAGTGGCAGGAATACAAGGCAATACATGATAATAGAGAGAAAAGAACTGAATTACAGTAAGTATTTAAGTGTGTATTAAATAGTTAAGTTAAATAAGTAGCACAAAAAAAATAGAAATTAAAAAGTAGTGAGGTGGTGTTCATGCAGAAATCGGTTGGCAGAGGGGAAGAAACTGTTCCTGAATCGTTGAGTGTGTGCCTTCATGCTCCTGTACCTCCTTTCTGATGGCAGCAATGAGAAGAGGGCTTGTCCGGGTGGGAGGGGTTCTTTCTGAGGCATCGCTCCTTGAAGATGTCCTGGATACTATAGAAGCTGGTGCCCAGGATGGAGCTGACTTGGTGGCTTATTTCGATTAATGATTTGCTTTGTTTGTCACATACATATCAAAAATTCAAAACATAGGCAGGCAAAATGCTGGAGGAACTCGGCAGGTTAGGCAGCATCTATAGAAATGAATAAAGAGTAGACTTTTTGGGTCGAGACCCTTCTTCAGGACAGGAAAGGAAGGGAGAGATGCCGGAATAAGATGGTGGGGGGGAAAGGAGCACAAGCTGGCAGGTGATCGATGAGATGAAGAAGGGTCTCAACCTGAATCGTCGATCAACTATTCATTTCCATCGAAGCGGCCTGACCTGCTGAGTTCCTCTAGCATTTTGGGTGTGTTGCTCTGGGTTTCCAGCACCTGCAGACTTTCCTATGCTTAAAAAATATGGTGAAATGTGTCGTTTGCATCAACGGCCAACACAGTCCGAGGATGTGCTGGGGGTGGCCCACAAGTGTCACCGTGCTTCTGGCACCGATGGGGATGCCTGCAACTTAATTATCCTAACCCATGTATCTCTGGAATGTGGGAAGGAACTGGATCTCCCAGAGGAAATCCATGTGGTCACAAGGGGAACGTACAAACTCCTTACAGACAGTGGGAGGAATCGAACCAGTGTTGCTAGTGCTGCAAAACGTTACGTTAACCGCCATGCAAACATGTTGCTAATTATTTACCTTTTATACAACTTACAGTAATTTTTATGTCTTGCTGCACTGCTGCCACAAATCAACAAATTTCACAACCTACGGTATATCAGTGATAATAAACCCGATTATCACTCAATGTCAGTAAAGACCAAAGAGCTGATTGTTGACTTCAGGAGGAGGAAACTGGAAGTCCTTGAGCTAGTCCTCATTGGGGGATTACCAGGTCAACAACTTTAAATTCCTCAGTGTTATAATTTTAGTGGATCTGTCCTGGACCCGACACATTATGAGGAAAGCACTTCTACCTAGGAGTTTGTGAAGATTTCTAAAACTTTGACAAACTTCTATAGATATGTGGTGGAGAACATATTGACTGACCACGTCACAGCCTGGTATGGAAACACCAATGTCCTTAAATGGAAAATCTTACAAAAAGCAGTGGATACGGCCCAGCCCTTCATAGGTAAAGCTCTCCCCACCATTGAGCACATCTGCAAGGATTATGGTCCCTGGATTTACTATGTATGCTTGCAAGAAAATGAATCTCAGGGTAGTATATGTACTTTGATAATAAATTTACTTTGAACTTTGAATTTTTATTCTGACTCTGATTCCCAGCATCTGCGGAATCTCTTGGATATCCGCAGTACCCTGCTCTGCCACTGGATGTCGCTGTCACTCCACAGCTGGAGTGGTGGCCAGGCAGTCAGTAAGGTGAATGTGCCTCTCCCTCTTTCAATTCATAGTCTGTAATTGGAGAAGTTTATTTTCAAAATGCAGACACTGAAATTGGCTCTTGGAGAAGGCAAGCTGGCACCGCAAGCACTTTCTGGCTTTGGTGCTAATCTCTGCATGTCGTTTGAGTAATCATTACTATATTCCGCACTTTACTGTCAAACCACACGGTAGTATCCAACTGGAGTAAAATTGAGCGAAGGGCTTTTCAGGAATTTTATTGTTAACCGTTTCTAAACCAGTTGCCTGGAATGCTCCTTAAGGTCTCGAAACCCCTTACAAATAATTAATCACTTCCCCTGCACAGGGAAAAATGAGACAGCGTCTTTTATGTGGTTTAGTATCTCAGACATTACGTTGTGAAATTTGTTGTTTTGTGGCAGTACAGAACAATACATAATAAAATATTATCAGTGACATTAAGAAATATATAGATAGATAGATAGGTATACACCTGCTAGAGCTATACAAAATTGTAATAGGGCAAATATGAACAAGATTTTCCCCCTCAGACTGGGTGAGGCTAGAACTGGAGGTCAGAAGGGTGAAACGTGAAATAATTCTTTGAACAGAAAATCCGACCATTGGGGTAATGGATACGGCCCAGTCCATCGTGGGCAAAGCCCTCCCAACCGTTGAGCACATCTCCAGAGAGTGCTGTCGCAGGAAAGCAGAATCCACTGTCAGGGACCCCCACCATCCAGGCCACGCTCACATCTCGCTGCTGCCATCAGGAAGAAGGTACAGGAGCCTCAGGACTCACACCGCCAGGTTCAGAAACAGTTATTATCCCTCAACCATCAGGCTCTTGGACCAGGGGAGATAATTTCACTCAATTTCATTTGCCCCATCATTGAAATGTTCCCACAACCTATGGACTCACTTTCAAGGACTCTTTATCTCATGTTCTCAATATTTATTGTGTTATTTAATTATAATTATTACTACTTTCTTTTTGAACTTGCACAGCTTATTGCATTTTGCATTCTGGGTGAACACCGAGGCTGATGTGGTCTTTCATTGCTTCTGTTACGGTTATTATTCTATTATGGATCTACTGAGTATGCCCACAAGGAAATGAATCTCAGAGTTGTTTATGGTGACATATACGTACTTTGATAATAAATTCACTTTGAACTTTTTGAAACGATCACGGATTCCGTTCAGATTATCCGTAAGTAAGTACTTTGACCAATATCAAAGGAAAAACGATTGTAACAGTGTTACAGTTACAGAGAAAGAGCTGTGTAGGTGGACAACTGAGGTGCAAGAGTCACGGCGAGGTAGATTGAGAGATGAGGAATCAGAATCAGGTTTATTATCACCGGCATGTGACGTGAAATTTGTTAATTTAGCAGCAGCAGTTCAATGCAATACATAATCTAGCAGAGAGAGAAAGATAATAATAAATAAAATTTTAAAAAAACAACTAAATCAATTACGTACATTGAATTGATTTTTAAAAAGTGCAAAAACTGAAATACTGTTTATTAAAAAAAAATGAGGTAGTGTCCAAAGATTCAATGTCAACTTAGGAATCAGATGGCAGAGGGAAAGAAGCTGTTCAGGCTTCTGTATCTCCTACCTGATGGTAACAGTGAGAAAAGGACATGCCCTGGGTGCTGGAGGTCCTTAATAATGGACGCTGCCTTTCTGAGACACTGCTCCTTGAAGATGTCCTTTACTTTGTAGGCTAGTACCCAAGATGGAGCTGACTAGATTTACAACCCTCTGCAGCTTCTTTCGGTCCTGTGCAGTAGCCCCTCCATACCAGACTGTCAGAATGCTCACCAGGGTACAACTATAGATCATTCAGGAGCATGTCAGCAGTAACAGTGTGCAACAATCCAGGCTGACTCTGTGTCAGGCCTGCACAGGCAGGCACCTCCCAGTCCTGATGAAGATTCTTGGCCTGAACCATCGAATGTTTACTCCCTTTCATAGATGCTTCCTGGCCTGCTGAGTTCCTCCAGAATTTTGTGTGTGTTGCTCCAGAAATCTGCAGATTTTCTCCTGCTTGTGACCTTCCAGTCTCCAGCCAGCTAACAGAACTCACCTGCCACTCGATTCCAATGCAGTACCAGCAGCCTATTTAAACCCAGCTCTCATCCATGGCTCTTGATTAACCATTGAACCAGCCAGCTTAATAAGTTGCTCCGAACCTCCAGTTACTTGTTGCTTTGTTCTGTTAGCTAACAGGAGTCATTTGCCACTTGTTGCCAACTTGCACCACACCTGCAGCCTATTTAAACCCACCTTTCATCCACAGCCTTTGTTTGCCCATCGAACCAGCCAGCCTCAACCAGTTATTTCTAGCCTTCAGTAACCTTGCCATGTTAAGTATCTGTTCTCTCTTGTTTTGTGCTCCTCATGGCTTGTTATTTTGCAGTTTATTATTAAAGTTATTGTTGACTGCTGAATCATCTCTACTGCTCTGCAGTGTTGACAACATGGAGTTTGTGATGATTTGTCTGTAGATGTTACAACTGGCTTATTTTTACTGTTTTGATTGAAGAAATTATTCAGTGCGCACATGTTGTTGTCACTGAGCAAAAAATTGCACAGCACAGGATTTTTGTGCATGCTGGTCATTACAGATTAGAGGGAACATTGGGAAGGGGTAACTAGACTTGTTGATCAGATTAACTGCCTGGGGGAATAAACCTTTAAGATAGTGTGAAGTTTTTGTTTTAATAGCCCTATAACGCTTTCCAGAAGGGAGCTTTTGGAAAAGGCAGTTTGCCGGATGGGTGGTGTCCACAATGATTTTTTTCCTGCCCACTTTTTTGTCATAGAGTCATAGAAAAGTGCAGCACAGAAACAGGCCCTTTGGCCCATCTAGTTCATGCAGAAACTATTTGAACTGCCTAATCCCTTTGACCAGCACCCAATGTTCCCTCTAATCTGTAATGACCTGTATGCACAAAACTCTTATGCTGTGCAATTTTTTGCCCAGTGACAGCAACATATGTGCACTGAATAATTTCTTCAATAAAAGCGGTATAAATAAACCAGTTCTAAAGTCCGCAGACAAATCATCTTAAACTCCACGTTGTCATCGCCGTCCGTATCAGAAACCAGAAATGGGAATGTGATTGTGTACGATCGGGAAAAATACTTAACATGCCAGCGAGGTAGAGAGCGACAACTTTTTGTGCGCCGTTTAAATTCCCTTGCGTGCGCACACGTGCACACCTTACAGTGAAGATTAGCCCCACCCCTCTCGGTATCTATTACCCCAGTCACTGTACTGCATGCTGGATACTTTAAGCCACTTCTTGTAACGCTGTTTACATTGTAAATACGGGCTGGTATTTGCTCATTTCATTCCATATCTGTTCTTTCATCTCTAACTTTATTAGCCTACATATAATTCTTCACTTTTATAAAATTCTTTATTCCTTATAGTTGTTGAATGTTGTTTTTTTTATTGCATGTTGTGCCCTGACCAACACACCATAGCAAGTTCCTGACACGTGAATGTATATGGTGAATAAAGTTGATCCTTGATCCTTGGTAAACTAAAGTTTTAACTCTTCATTTCCAAATCTACCCCAACGTGTCTCTTGATTTTTTCAGCCTGCGCTGCACTCTCTCTATAACTGCAACACTTCATTCTGCACTCTGTTTACCTTCTACTCCTTCAGTGTACACCACAAAGACAGCAGATGTCCAAGGCACACAGTCTAGGGTTCTTCCACTGCTGGAGGGGAAGGGTCGGGTTGGGTGGCAGACCCCCTCAGTTATTGCAGTGGTGTACCACCCCAGGGGGCCCACATGAGCAGCAACAGTCCTATTGGTTTGGGCAGGAGGTGCAGGGAAACCGAGGTCCCACACCACCAGGTTCAGGAACTGTTAGTACCCTTCAGCCACTGGGCGGCTGAGCTAGTTGGATAACTTCATTCACCTCAGATCTGAACTGATTCCACATTACAAACTCACTTTCAAGGACTGTACAACTCACATTCTCAGTATTTAGTTATTTAGTTAGTTTTTAATTTGCACAGTTGGCACGTGGCCAAGTGGTTAAGGCGTTCGTCTAGTGATTTGAAGGTTGCTAGTCCGAGCCTTGGCTGAGGCAGCGTGTGTATCCTTGAGCAAGGCACTTAACCACACAGTGCTCTGCGACGACACCAGTGCCAAGCTGTATGGGTCCTAATGCCCTCCCCTTGGACAAGATCAGTGTCGTGGAGAGGGGAGACTTGCAGCATGGGCAACTGCCGGTCTTCCATACAACCTTGCCCAGGCCTGCACCCTGGAAACCTTCCAAGGCGCAAATCCATGGTCTCATGAAACTAACGGATGCCTATAATTTGCACAGTGTATCTTCTTTTGCATATTAGTTGTTTTTCAGTCTTTGTGTGTAGTTTTTCATTGATTCTATTGTATTTCTCTGTTCTACTGCGAATGCATGCAAACAAATGAATCTCAAGATGACATGTAGGCATTTTCCTCCAAGAGGACCACAACCTTGTTGTAGTGTTTGGAGGCTTGCGTGCCTCAGTGACCCAGAGAATCACGTTGGCTGGACAGGGCTTTATGCTTTGGAAGGGTCATTCATGCCAATCAAGTCAAAGGGGAGAGGCCTGCCTAAGAGTGGTCCACTGGTCCTCGAGGTTTGGGGGTTCAGCTCAGGGCTAACAACCCTGACTGGCCAAAAAGACTGATACGGAAAGAGCAATGTACCCGACTGTATGGACAGACCGAGATGGAGGACTTTCATTGTTGCCCTAATTGTCCACAGTGTAATTGGCAGTAAGTATACGTAATTGATAATAAATTTATTTTGAAGTTTGAATTGGTTTTATGAAATGTAATAGAACACTAGTTAACACATTGACGGTGAGAATGAAAGACATTGCAAAGTTTACTCTTGTAAATGTGTTAATTTTGATGTTTAAAAAAACATACTCACATTTGGAGAAGTAATTTTTTTAGTGATTAAAAGTCACAGTCAAAGCCAATCTGTGGTTATTTGATGCCCAGAAAATGCACTTTGAGGAGCAGTGAATAACTAGAGAGATTGGGGTTCAGACGCGGTCCAGATATCTCAGGAGTAGAGAAAATCTGAGCCAATTCTCCTCACTGATCTCAATCCCAAGATTAATTAATTATGTCTTTAATATAATCCCTTCTTAAAGCCTCTCAGAGCAGGTCTCTGTATTGCTTGAACTGTGCTCAACATCTGTCACTTCACGGGAAGTGGGAAACCTTTGAGAAGAGCTCCTCTGCGTCACCAGTGTTTAACACTGATGAGATCCTGTTTATCCGGCAGGCCCAGTTCCCAAAGCTGCATAGGACTCTACGCATTTCTCTGGGGGGCATCCCTTCCCTGGGCGGAAGCAAGAACTGACCGCTACTACAAAGGGGATGAGTGTCTAAGATCTCTCCAAGTGTCCCAGGCAGACTGCGTGGTGAGGCATCAACGAGACAGGGGGCTGGCATTGGTACGGAGGGTAGCCTTGCAGCATCGAGGGGCCCATCTGCTCCTTCTCAGATCCGTGCTGGAACACACGTTGGATCAAGTCTTCTGGGAGCCTCAAGTAAACGTAGAGAAATTAGAACCGTATTCTCAGGGAAAAATGTTTTTTTAAAGCCAATTATAAAGCTTGGAATACAGGGTCAGGAGTTCAACTGCAAACTTGCAATAAATAGTCTGTTTCCAATTACCTCACTAAATTCCTTTTTATTTGATCCTGGTCTGATTAAAAACTTTCATTATGTATCAGCCAGCCTTCTGCTTTTATATAAACACTGGCAAATTTAATCTGGCAACTGTCCTCCAACCACTTCAAACAAATTCTTTTTATAACACTGTGGCTTCTATGCATTTTTCCACTTTCCTCCCTCACCGTCCTTGCAACGACCCCCACCCCCCTCCACACCTCACCCCACCTTTCCTTCCCTGTAAGCATTGCTCGGCTAAAGATGCCCTGGCCTCTCTGCGTATGTGCAGGAACGCACGGAGATCCGTTCACAACGGGAAGCGTCGACGCCCACCACACGCATGTGCCGTAGTCGGGATAAACAAGTCCACTGGTTAGCGGAGATCGGGTACCACGGGCCGGCTTTAGTCAGGCCTTCCACTGACTACGGAACGGTTACAGTGTAGAAAGAGGCTGTTCGGCCAGTCAAATCCACATTGATCCCAGCAACAGCTATCCAACCCTGATTCTTTTTTCCCTTTCAAACGCTTCTCAGCTCTCTGTTGCATACCATAATTGAGTCTGCTCGATGAACTAAACTTTTCTTTTGCCACCTTCATTCCATGTCCATAAGACCACAAGGTATAGGAGCAGAATTAGGCCATTCCACTCAGCATTAGATTTTATTCAGAATTATATTTTATTGTCATTGCTCAAGACAACTAGATTGTGGTGCTACTCCGGTCTGTGCAAAACACATATTTAGAATGCATGAGGTATGGCTTAATTAAAAAATAATTCCAAATTTATGTGCAAAAAGTGACTTAGATAGTTCATATCACTCAAAGGCCTTGGGATGAAGCTGTTTTTCTGTCTTACTGTCTTGGTTGAGATGCTCCTGTATGTCCTACCAGATGGCAGGAGATTTAACAGTCAGTGTGTGGGATGGGATGGGTGTTACAAGCGAGCCATAGGCATCGAGAGTTTTAGATCATGGCTGATTTATTATCCCTCTCAACCCCATTCTCCTGCCTTCTCCCCATAAACATGGACACCATTACTAATCAGGAATCTATCAAACTCCACTTTAAGTATACCCAGTGACTTCACCTCTACAGTTGTCTGTGGCAATGTATTCCACAGATTCACCACTCCCTGGCTAAATAAATTCTTCTTCATCTCTGTTTTAAAGGGACGTCCTCGTGTCCTGACTTTGTGTCCTCTGCTCCTAGATTCTCCAACTATTGGAAAGACCTTGCCCTTGACTCTCCACTAGTGGGAAGAAGGGATAAAGGTTCCAACAGAAGGTATGCTTAATATTTTGGTTTAACAGAATTCAGTGCACTCTTAGCCAATGAATAGATAAAGACAGAATATCAATTGGACGGGGGTGTACCATTCAATTTCCAAATGTCTACCAACTCATTAATGTAGATCTCCTCACACCCGTTTCACCTCCAAGGAGAACAATCAGAATCAGGACAACCCTGTCTTCTCTAGTACATGGGCAGAACCATAGTCACAGAGTCACATTCAGAGATATGGTTCTTCATCCCATCTCGTCCATAACCACCAAGATTCCCTTGTAAACTAGATCCGTTAGCCCGTGTTTGGCTCACATCCCTCTAGACCAGGAATCCTTTGTTATTCACTTACAGAGATACAGTGTGCAACGGGCCCTTGCGGACCTTCGAGTCACGCCGTCCAGCAAATCCAGGATTTAATCCTAGCCTAATCACGAGACAATTTACAATGACCAATTAACCTACCAACAGGTACATCTTTGGAACGTGGGAGGAAACTGGAGAACTTGGAGGAAACCCACGCGGTCACAAGGAGAACGTGCAAACTCCTTACTGGCAACGGCGGGAATTGAACCTGTGTCACTGGTACTGCTAACCAATTGTCTTTGGACATTCGGACGAATCTGTCTGCACTCTCTCTGATGGTAGTAATGAGAAGAGGGCCCGTCCTAGATGGTGAGGACCTTTAACGATGGATGCCGTGTTACTGAATCACCACCTTTTGAAGGTATCCTCGATGGCAGGGAGGTTAGCATCCATGTTGGACAAGGTTTCAAAGGGAGTTCCGGACCTACCAAGGAAGTAGGAGGTTATTGAGCCCATATTATCCCTCTATGAAAGCTATTCACTGATCCCACTGTCCAACTCCTTTTCCACAATTCCTCACCTTCTCTGCAGTTTAGAAATAACACTCAGCAGGTCAGGTAGCATCTCAGGAAAGGGAACGAGAGTCAATGCTTCAGACCAAAGACCATTTATCAGGAATGGAAAAAAGTGAATTTTAATACAGATAGACCATGGTAACAGACCCTTGCAACCCAATGAGCCAATTACACCCATGTAACCAATTAACCCTGTAATTGTTTGGTCTGACGGAGGAAACCAGAGCTCCCTGAGGAAACCCACGCGGTCACAGGAAGAAAGTACAGACTCCTTACAGACAGCAACGGTGCTGGCGCTGTAATAGCATTATGCTAACGGCTACACTGGCGTGCCGTCCTTAAAGAGGGAAGGACGAGAGAGAGAGAGAGAGAGAGAGAGAGAAACAAAGTTGTGAAACGCAGTGCACAGACGTCCCACTATTGCCTGTAAGGAGTCTGTACGTTCTCCCCATGAGCTCGTGTGTTTCCCCCATCCCCTCCCTCCTCCACCACAGTCCAAAGACGAACAGGTTGTAGGTTAATTGGCATTGTAAACTGTCTCGTGATTACTCTAGGGTTAAATCGGGGTTTGCTGAGCAATGCAGCTCGAAGGGGGAGAAGGGCCTGTGCTGCCCTGTATCTCAGTAAAGAGTAATGTCCAGAGGATCAGACAGCATCAGCAGGGAGAACAAGGCTAAGATGACAGGATGATATACAGGGGAACAGGTTCTTTCTGGTGCAGAGAACATGAGTTCCTGGAGTAAGTGAATTGGATATTCAAGTGATATTGATTTTCACTTCTCTTAAACTTATGTGTTTTGGTTATAACTCTTTTATTGCAAGAAAGGACCAGCGAGCGCAGCCTCAGAATAGAAGGGCTAGAGATGAGGAGGAAATCCTTTCGCTCAGAGAGTGGTGAATCTGTGGAATCCATTGGCACAGACGGCTGTGGAGGACAAGTCATTGCGTATATTTCAAGCAGAGGTGGATTAGTCAGGGTGTGAAAGGTTGCAAGGAGGAGGAAGGAGAATGGGGTTGAGAGGGATACGGTAATGAATCGAGCATGATGGGATGGTTGAGCAGACTCGATGGGCTGCATAGCCTAATACTGCTCCCATGGCATATAGGGTCATAGAGTCATGGAAACGTACATCACAGAGACAGGCCCTTCAGTCCATCTAGTCCATGCCAAACCTTTAAACTGCCTACTCCCATCGACCTGCACCAGGACCATAGTCCTCCGTACCCCTACCATCCATGTACCTGTCCAAACTTCACTTAAACGTTGAAATCAATCTCGCGTGCACCACTTGTGCTGGCAGGTCACTCTACACTCTCACGACCCTCTGAGTGAAGAAGTTATTATGTGTGTACATAATAAAGAACTGCAGTTCCCAGTGTGCAATGCGGGTGGTTCACCGGGAACCGAAAGTGACAATGGTGAGCTGGTGGCATGCGCTCGTGTTGGGCTGAGGCCATTACTGGAGCGTCCTGTGAGTAAATATGTGCTCGCGTTTTTACCCACACTGTTTGTCTTTATTAAGGACAAACATAACAGAAGTTTCCCACAGGTTCCTCCTAAAGTTTTCACATTTCACCCTTAACCCATGACCTCGGGGTATAGTCCAATCTTAGTGGAAAAAGACTGCTTGCATTTAGCCTATCTATATCTCTCATAATCTTAGATTATGAAGACACGTAGTCCCCTTTTATTGTCATTTAGTAATGCATGCGTTTAGAAATGATACATTATTTGTATACCTCTATCAAATCTCCTTTCAACCTTCTATATTCCAGGGAATAAAGTTCTAACCTATTCAATCTTTTCTTTTTAACTCAGGTTCTCCAAACCCAGCAACATCCTTTTAAATTTTCTCTGTACTCTTTCAACTTTGTTTACATCTTTCCTGTCTTATTGTCTTATGGAAATACACTTGACAGCCTCCACTGAATTTTTCTTTAACCACCTTTGCTCAAAGGAGAAATCCCCACATCTCCTTTAGTCCCTCGTCAGTGGATTTAGCAGTTCACGAGCCTTGGGGGATAACAAGTCAAGTCGAGTTTATTGTCTTGTACACAAGTATGGTGAGGTTCAGCCACAGTGAAAAATTCACTTGCAGCAACATCGTGGGCATACGAGTACAGACAGCATGTGGAATATAAATTATAGTAGACAGTGAGTGAAGAGACAAAGATTGTGCAGAACAGGATGTTAGTGCAAAGAGAAACAAATCAGAGACAAATCCATGGTAATTGCAAGAGGTATCAGAATCAGAATCAGAATCAGAATCAAAATCAGAATCAATCAGAATCAGAATCAAAATCAGAATCAGAATCAGGATGAGAATCAGAATCAGAATCAGAATCAATCAGAATCAGAATCAAAATCAGAATCAGAATCAGAATCAGAATCAAAATCAGAATCAGAATCAGGATGAGAATCAGAATCAGAATCATAATCAACATTAGATTTACTATCACTGGCACATGTCGTTTTACGGCAACGGGACATTGCAATATATTATAGTAAAAACTATAAATTACAGTAAGAATTATATATCTTACTGTAATTTATAGTTATGGGCGGGAAGAGAGAGAGCAGCGCCGCGCGTGCGCAGCCCTCTGGTGAAAAATGATATCGTATCCATTAAATAGGGGTCGTGGACAATTCTGATTTGATGGAGAATGGACGTGAAAGCACAGAGGAACATCTGGAGAAATTTCTGAAACGTTGGTTCGCTGCTGTCGTTACTGCACGGTCGGGAATCTTCCGGAGGGAAGGCCTCAAAATCCCCAGCTTTGCCTGCTGTTGGCAACTGAGATTGAGGTCGAATCGTTCGGACAGAGATGGCGCTCAGTACTCGATGTCGGAGAGCTGATTGAAGCTCGAAGTTTTCGGATGACTCAGAGTCGGACTGTGGTCGGGCATGGCAGGGAGAGTTTTTCTTCCTTCTCCCGTCTGCGTGAGATGTGGAACATTTGAGAGACTTTCAACTTTTTACTGTGCTCATGGACTTCTTCATCAAGTTATAGTATTGTTGCACTGTTGTAACTATATGTTATAATTATGTGATTTTGTTAGTTTTTTTAGCCTTGGTCTGTCCTGTGTTTTGTGATATCACACCGGATGAAATATTGTATCATTTCTTAATGCATGCATTACTAAATGACAATAAAAGAGGACTGAGTGTCTTCATAATCTATATCTATATATGTGTGTAATATTAAATAAGTAGTACAAAAACAGAGAAAAGAAACTATTGAGGTAGTGTTCATATGTTCAATGTCCATTTAGAAATCAGATGGCAGAGGGGAAGAAACTGTTCCTGAATTGTTGAGTGTGTGCCTTCAGGCTTCTGTACCTCCTACCTGATGGTAGTCATGAGAAGAGGGCATGTCCTGGGTGATAGGTGTCCTTAATGATGGACGCCACCTTTTTGAGGCATTGCTCCTCGAAGATGTCCTGGATGCTGGGGAGGCGAGTGCCCATGTAGGATCTAACCAAGTTTACAACTCTCTGCAGCTTGTTTCGATCCATATACACTACATCCACTGCTCTACCTTCTTCTGTATGAGTTGACGCTGATAGATTTTTGGTAAGTCAGGGCCTGAAACGTTACGGGAGGAAGCAAGAGAAGTGGGTTTGAGAGGCAATTGGATCAGTCGTAATCAAATGGTGGAGCAGAATTGATGGGGTGAGCGGCCTAATTCTGCTCCAGTGTCTTATGGCCTAATATACTTTATCAACCAGTGCTGACGCAGTGCAGGCCCAGATAGAGTAGATGTGGAAAAGATATTTCCTGTCGTGGAAGAGTTTAGGACTAGAGGACACAGCCTCAAAATGCAAGGATATCCCTTGGAACAGTGATGTGGAGGAATTTCCTTATCGAGAGGGTGTTGAATCTGCGCAATTCATTGTCACAGAGGGCTGTGGAGGCGAAGTGATTGGGTTTATTTAAAGCAGACGTTAATAGGCTCTTAATAAAAGTGTCAAAGTTTACAGGGAGAAGGCAGGAGACCGGAGTTGAAATGGGAAATAAATCAGCCATGGTGGAATGGAGGAGCAGACTGCATAGGTCAAATATCCTAAGTCAGCTCCTATGTCTAATAGTCTTATGGTCAAAGTGTAACCAGGGATTTATAACACAACAATAACCCAACAATGCAAAATACCTGTGTACACTAACCCCAATATATTCTGATTCCATTATATACTAATCCCACTATATTTTGGTCCTAGATTCTACCTCTCACTTACTAGGGGGTGACATCCTTAGCATAATGATTATCACAACGCTTTACAGTGCCTGCTGTAAGACTGCGGTTCGATTCCCACTGCTCTTACCTTCTCCCCAGGATCACACGGGTTTCCAGCAGATGCTCCGGTTTCTTCCCTCATTCCGAAGACGTACGGGCTCGGGTTGGTGAGTTTTGGGCACGTTTTGTTTGCGCCAGATGCGTGGCAACACATCGCTGATTTGATTTGATGCAAATCACTGTACGTTCAAAGTAAATTTATTATCAAGGTACATATATGTTATCATATACAATTCTGAGATTTGTTTTCTTGCGGGCATACCCAGTAAAACCATAATAGAATAATAGCCTTAACAGAACCAATGGAAAACCACACCAATTTGAGCACTCAACCAATGTGTAAAAGACAACAAACTATGCAAACACAAAAAGAAAGAAATGATAATAATAAATAAATTAATTAATAATAATAGCGAGAACATATGATGAAGAGTCCTTGAAAGTGGGTCCATAGGTTGTGGGAACAGTTCAGTGATGGGACAAGTGAAGATATCCCCCCTGGCTGAAAATTCTGATGGTTGAAGGGTAATAGCTGATCCTGACCCTGGTGGTGTACTTGATTCCTGAAGTTCCTCTACCTCCTTCCTGATGGGTAGCAGGGAGAAGAGAGCATGTCCTGGGTGGTGGGGGTCCCTGATGATGGAGGCTCAATAGTGGAGAGGGCTTCTTTACCTGTAATGGACTCTTTGTAGGACTTACCCAAGCAATGCCTCTCTGTATCTTGTAGGTCATAGTGACTTTATCTCTGCTTAACCTGCTCCAGAATGTATAGACCAATTTTACCAAACCCTTCCTCGAAGGAGAACACTTTCATCTCAGGAACCACTGTTGTGAATCTAGCCTGAGGAAATAGTTTCAAAATTGTATATGGTGACACACCGAGATTCATTTTCTTGTGGGCATACTCAATAAATCTATAGAATAGTAACCATAACAGAATCAATGAAAATCTGCACCATCTTGGACAGCGTGCAAAAAACAACAAACTGTGCAAATAATAATATAATAATAAGAAGAAATAAGTAAGCAGGTAAATATCAAGAACATGAGATGAATGTGTGTTCATTGGTTGTGGGAACATTTCAGTGATGGGGCAAGTGAAGTTGAGTGAAGTTATACAAATAGAGCTAATCTTTATCTTTATCACACTACAGGCAATTTAAAAGAGTCAATTACTCAGTAAAACTTCGGGGGTTGTGACCAAACCGGAGTGCCTGAGGGAAACTCTACACAGACAGTGCCAGGGTTTGGGATTGAACCTGGGTCACTGGAGACGTGAGACATAAGCGTGACCCACTGAGCCGCTGTGGAGGAGCTGCTTCCCAGTTGTTTACGTTAAGTTGTACCTTAGCTTCTCCTGAAGGTGATATCGCAGCAGTTACTGAAGGAGAAATCAGACTGTTAGGGCGTATTCTGAAGTTATGGAGCATAGAAAATAGTAATTTCAATAGCAAGCAGTCTTCAGATCTGAATGCAGATTGTAGATTGAACGTAAAATGCAGCTCAAAGCAGTGGTGCTCTTGGAGCTGCAGACTGGGGTTGTTTGCAAACTAAGAAACACTCCATTGACCTGAGATGTCTGCATATGCATGAAAGCAGTCCAGAGTCTGTGGTGATTAACATTCATTTGGGTGTCTGGAGTGCTGGTTGGAAAATTATATATAATTCAAAGGAAGCACTGTAGATACACTGGAACTATGGAATTGTCCTGCTGCTACCTTTGATCTTTAGCATATAAAAAGGTCATGTAATATGAGTCAGGCAGGCCTCTACCAAGAGTACGTCCAATGATGCCTGTTTCTTGTGCTGAATAAAGACTTTTATATCACCAGCTTCAGTGTCTCCTGGGTGACTTTGATCACAGTCACTCACAACACAGACCGCTTTCAGAATGGAGATGTAAGGGATGCTGGAACCTGCGGGAGCACACAAGGTGATCCATCTATTGGTTGCCGTCTCTTATTTCACTGCCTCCCTCCACCCCGTTATACTGCTTGTCTTTCAAAGGTTCAAAGTTCAGTTTATTATCTAAGTACTGTGCAGAATACAGCTCTGAGATTTGTCTTCTCCAGATAGCCATGAAATAGAGAAAAACCGTGGAAGTTGTTGAAAGAAAAGACGTCAACTTCCTCCCCCCACCGCACAAAAAAGAAAAAGAAACAAAACTCGCAAATGCCGAAATCCCCAACCTCTCCTTCAAACAAAAACTAACAGATCGCCCAGCCAGACATGGCAGCTAAAACACCAAACTCCTAATCCCCAAGCCCCTCACGTGCAAAACATACCAGTGACAATAGCATCGATCCCACCCCCCAAACCCCCTCTCACAAACAAAAATCCAACTCGCACAGAAAAACACCAACAAGGACATCAGACCCCAAATCCCCAAGCTCTCCCTTGATCAAAAAATGTAACATATCACCCACTCGCCAATTGGAAACAGAAAAAAAAATCACCAAAAAACTGAAGGAGACCAATGTAAACTGCAGTCCGCACCAACAGTCACATATGTCTTGGAATTTCAAAAACCTATTCCATCAGCATTGAGCGGAGCAACAGCTTGGTTCGGTCCGTTCATGGGGAGTGACCACTGACCCGTGGCCTCCTGACCTCCAGCCCGACTCAGCCTCCCATGAGGAGAAAGTACCAATCCAGCCTCCTCCACAATCCCATCAATGTTTCGATCTTCCTCAACACTTCAATCAGTGAGAAGTGGAGTTGATCCTGGCCTCGTGCCCTGCCTCTGGTCTCCTGATTGGGACAACTCATGCTGGAATTTTCTTAGGGACAGCAGAGCACTTGAACTCTATACTATAAATCTCAGGCTCCAACAGTTTCCGAAACACAATTAAGATAAAAAGAATTTAAAAAAGCGAGGAAGAAGTGAAATAATTGACTATCCTCCATAGATGCTACTTGAGGTAGACCATAAGACCACAAAATACGGGAGCAGAGTTAGTCACCCAGCCCATCTAGCCTGCTCCGCCATTCAATCATGGCCGATTTATTTTCTCTCACAATCCCATTCTCCTGCCTTAACCCTGTAACCTTTGACACCCTTATTAATCAAGAACCTGTCAATCTCGGCTTTAAACAGTTCTTCTAATGTTTTGTGTGTCAGCCTAGCCTTCAGAATGGGAATTGAGGAAATAGTAGGTTAAAGAGTTAGGTCAGTAAATATTTTGCTCCCTGAAAACAAATACCTCACCATGTTAAATTTCCCCTGGATCTTTTTAAAGTTATTAGATGCTTCACTCAGTTCTGCCTCTACCAGTATATTTATTTGAAGACTAGGAATGTTTTCGTAACACCTTTAAGACCACAGGTCCCTCTCTAGCCTCACAGCACAGCCTGTGGCCTGGTCTACACAGTTGTAATGATATTTATTTAAACCTTTCATTCCACAGATGCCAGTTCTGAATTTATTTATTTGTCAGCTCCACGGATCCCTTCAAATCCACTGATTGCCTAAATCCATTTATTTTTACTTAGCTTGCAGTACAATCTCTGCATACTTCTGCTGCGGCCTGCGTTTCTCAGTGGTTGCAGGAAAGGCTCGCCACATCCTCCCTCTGGTTCCTGCATTCACAGTCCGTTTCCCTGACTCACCTCTTCTCCATTCATGCTTACCTGAGGCTACTTTCCCCCCATGTTGTTCCTGCAGCTGAGGTCACCCAGTACCTCCATTACCCTGGTGTTTATGCAGTGGGCCGTTCAGGTCAGGAACACACTATTTGAACACCTGAGTCCAGAGGACCGTAAGACATGGGAGCAAATTTCAGCCATTTGGTCCCTGAACTTTACTCTGCCATTCCATCATGGCTGATTTATTTAGGTCAACAGGCAGCTTAAATGCTTCAGCATGGACTAGATGGGCTGAAGGGCCAGTTTCTGTGCTATAGTTTTCTATGACTCTGTGACTCCATATTATCCCTCTCACCCCCATTCTCCTTCCTTCTCTGTGTGACCTTTGACATCCGTACTAATCAAGGACATAAATATACCCAATGACTTGAACTCTCCAGCAGCCTGTGACAATGAATTCCACAGATTCACCATCCTCTGGCCAAAGAAATTCCTCCACATCTCTGCTCTAAAAGGTTGTCCTTTGTTCTGAGGCTGCATCCTCTGATCCTAGACTCTTCCCAGTATAGGAAACATTCTATTTATTAGCATAAAACTTTGACAAGCTTCTATAGATGTATAGTGGAGAGTATCCTTACTGGTTGCAACATAGCCTGGTATGGAAACACCAATGCACATGAATTGAATTGAATTGACTGTATTACTTATATTCTTCACATACACGAGGAGTAAAAATCTTTGCATTACGTCTCTATCTAAACGTGCAATGTGCAATTTATAGTAATTTGTAATAAGTAGTATGTGCAACAGGCCAGTCAATATAATCCACATCTTCTCCGCGGATTGTCACCTTGTCGTGGTGGAGAGGCTTGTGTGGTCCTGTGATCCCGAGATTGATGCTGACTGGAGCTATGCTCCTGGTAGGGTCACCCATGACGGTAAGGTCGAGGGTGAGGTCCCTGACAAAGAACAATCCATCCAAGACCTCAACGGTGGAACTGGTGGACAAAGTTACTTCGAACTCAACGGCTGTGAAGGCGGATGAAGGCTGCAACAAATCCATCAGCTGCAATCGTCGTGGTTTCCACGCCATTGGGATCAGTTGGTTGATTTGTGAAGTATCATGTGCTTCTTGGAGTGCAACATCAAGTACACGTTAAACAAATACACTCACAGTCGTCTTCACTCTGTGGGCCACTTCTTCAGAACGAAGACCATCATCCTCGACCTCGAGGGATAGCCACGACGACAATATAACGTAGAAATACAATTATATCAGGGTGAATTAATCAGTCTGATGGCCTGGTGGAAGAAGCTGTCCTGGAGCCTGTTGGTCCTGGCTTTTATGCTGCGGTACTGTTTCCCAGATGGTAGCAGCTGGAACAGTTTGTGGTTGGGATGACTCGGGTCCCCAGTGATCCTTCGGACCCTTTTTACACACCTGTCTTTGTAAATGTCCTGAATAGTGGGAAGTTCACATCTACAGATGCGCTGGGCTGTCTGCATCACTCTCTGCAGAGTCCTGCTATTGAGGGAAGTACAGTTCCCATACCAGACAGTGATGCAGCCAGTCAGGATGCTCTCAATTGTGCCCCTGTAGAAAGTTCTTGTGATTTGGGGGCCCACACCAAACTTCTTAACTATCTGAGGTGAAAGAGGCACTGTTGTGCTTTTTTCACCACACACCCTGTATGTACAGACCACGTGAAATCCTTGGTGATGTGTATTCCGAGGAACTCAAAGCTGTTCACTCTCTCAACCCCAGATCCATTGATGTCAATAGGGGTTAGCCTGTCTCCATTCCTCCTGTAGTCCACAACCAGCTCCTTTGTTTTTGCGACATTGAGGGAGAGGTTGTTTTCTTGACACCACTGTGTCAGGGTGATGACTTCTTCTCTGTAGGCTGCCTCGTTATTATTTGAGATTAGGCCAATCAGTGTAGTACTGTCAGCAAATTTAATTAGCAGATTGGTGCTGTGGATGGCGACACAGTCATGGGTATACAGAGAGTAAAGGAGGGGACTTAGGACACAGTCCTGAGGGGCACCTGTGTGAAGGTCAGAGGGTTGGAGGTGAGGGAGCCCACTCTTATCACCTGCCGGTGATCTGACAGGAAGTCCAGGATCCAGCTGCACAAGGCAGGGTCAAGGCCAAGGTCTCTGAGCTGCTTGTCGAGCCTGGAGGGAATTATGGTGTTGAATGCTGAACTGTAGTCCAGGAACAACATTCTCACAGAAGCATCCTTCTTCTCCAAATGTGTAAGGACAGTGTGTAGATCTGTGGCTATTTGTCATTTATTGATTGGCTTTGTTGGTAGGCGAAATGTAGGGGTCCAGTTTGGGTGGTAGCACGCTGCAGATGTAATCCTTGACCAGCCTCTCAAATCATTTGCTTATTATTGAGGTGAGTGCGACAGGACGCCAGTCGTTCAGACATGTTATCTTAGTCTTCTTAGGTACAGGGACAATGGTGGATGTTTTGAAGCAGGAGGACATTCTACACTGGGAGAGGGAGAGATTAAAAATGAACAGAAAAACTTACAAAAAATAGCAGAGATATCACAGTCCTAATACAAGCAAAGCCCTCCCCACCATTGAGCACATCTACAGGGAGCACTGCCACAAGAAAGCAGCCTCCATCATCAAAGGCCCCCACCATCCAGGCCAGGCTCCTTTTTCACTGCTGCCATCAGGAAGGAGGTACAGGAGCCTTAGGTCCCACACCACCAGGTTCAGCAACAGTTATTACCCCTTGACCATCAGGCTCCTGAACCAACGTGGATAATCTCACTCACCTCAACACTTCAGTAATTCTACAGCCTACAGACTCACTTTCAAGGACTCTACAACTCTTGTTCTCAATAGTATTCATTGCTTAGTTATTTATTATTATTATTATTTGTTTTTCTACGTATTTGCAGTTCGCCTTTTTTCCCACATTGGTTGTTTGTGTGTAGGTTTTCATTGATTCTATGGTATTTCTTTGTATTTACTGTGAATGCCCACAAGAACATGAAATCTCCAGGATGAAAATGGTGATATTTACATACATTGATAATAAATTTACTTTGAACTTTGAAATTTATACTAGCTTGAGATTAGTTTTCTTGCAGGCACTTACATGAAGATAAAGAAGTACAATAGAATTCATGAAACATTATACAGGATTATAGATTGACAAAGAACCAATGGACAAAAGATAAATCTTGCAAATAATAAATAAATAAATAATGCCGAGATCATGAGTTGCAGAGGCCTTGAAAGTGAGTCTGTAGGTTGTGGAATGAGTTCTGCGTAACAGTGAGTGAAATCGTGCACGCTGGTTCGGGGCATCAGGAAGACATATCTTGTGTTATCTCAGGATGTTCCAAAGCTGATTGAGGTCTATTGTAAAGCTGGAATCACAGCAGTCAAAGTCTGCACAGAAAGGTCTCAGAATCTTGAAACTGACATCAACCAATGATGTTTTAAGATTTATTTGGTGATACCGCGTGGAATAGGCCTTTAGGCTCTTCGAACCTCGCTGACCTAGCAACCCCTGACAATCTGTATTGTAACCTAATGACGAGACAATTTACAATGACCAATTAATCTGCCTGTTGAGGTTAATTGGTTATTGTTAAGTGTAAATGTGCTCAGTTAACTCCCCTGCATTGAACACATCTACAAACCGTTTGTGCACAGAGCGTTGTAGCAGGAAAGCAGCATCAGTCATCAGGGACCCCCACCACCCAGGCCGTGCTCTCTTCTCACTGCTGCCATTGGGAAGGAGGTACAGGAGCCTCAGGACTCACACCACCAGGTTCAGGAATAGTTATTACCCCTCAACCAGCAGGCTCTTGAACCAGAGGGGATAACTTCACTCAACATCACTTGCCCCATCAGAGAACTGTTCCCATAACCTATGGACTCACCTTCAGGGATTGTTGATCATATGTTCGCGCTATTTGTTTGTTTGTTTGTTTATTTATTTATTATTGTTTTCACTTTTGCATTTGCACAGTTTCATTGATTCTGTTTTGTTTCTTAGATTTACAGAGTATGCCCACAAGAAAATTAATCGCAGGTTTGTATCCGGTGACACATACAGAAACCATAGAAAGGGTGCAGAGGAGATTTACAAGGATGTTGCCTGGATTGGGGAGCATGCCTTATGAAGACAGGTTGAGTGAACTTGGCCTTTTCTCCTTGGAGCGATGGAGGATGAGAGGTGACCTGATAGAGGTGTATAAGATGATGAGAGGCATTGATTGTGTGGATAATCAGAGGCTTTTTCCCAGGGCTGAAATGGCTGCTACAGGAGGGCGTAGGTTTAAGGTGCTTGGAAGTAGGTACAGAGGGGATGTCAGGGGTAAATTTTTTATGCAGAAAGTGGTGAGTGCGTGGAATGGGCTGCCGGCAACGGTGGTGGAAGTGGATATGATAGGGTCTTTTAAGAGACTTTTGGATAGAGGGCTATGGGTAACCCTAGTAATTTCTAAGATAGGGACATGTTCAGTTTGTGGGCTGAAGGGCCTGTATTGTGCAGTAGGTTTTCTATGTTTCTATATGTACTTTGATAATAAATCTACTTTGAACTTTGAACCTGGTACAGTACATCTTTGGACAGTGGGAGGAAACCGAAGAGTTCAGGGAAAATCCACAGGTTCTCTGGGGAGGACATACAGACTCCCTTTTAGATGACACTAGAACTCCAATGCCCTGTGTTGTTACAGCATTGTGCTTAACGCTACGCTGCTGTGGTGTCCATGTTGTTGAGTAAGGGGAAAGTACTGGGGTAGATTTTATAGAACATAGAGCGTTACAGTGCAGTACAGGCCCTTCGGCACGTGATGTTGTGCCTACTTTTTAATCTTCTCTCAGATCAACCTAACCCTTTCTCCCCTGCCCACTAATTCTCAATCGCAAAGTGTTTCCACAGCTTTTCCATTAAGAATTGCCTTGCTGCATTGGCTCGAACTCACTCATTGATTCATCTCACTGGGACGTCTGATACAACTGTACAAGGTCTTGGTGAGACCCCACTCGGAGTATTGAATCAGAAACAGAATCAGGTTTATTATCATTGATATATGCACGAAATGTGTCGCTTTGTGGCAGCAGTACAGTGTAATCCATAAACAGTGTAGTGCTTGTCAACAGCCTGCCCCAGCATCACTAGTGGCCAGTGCCATTAATTGTTCTTGTCTTTAAATGGCTTTTTTTTGATTAGATTATGAGGACACTCAGTCCTCGTTTATTGTCATTTAGAAATGCATGCATTAAGAAATGATACAATGTTCCTCCAGAGTGATATCACAAAAAAAAGAGGAGAAAGCAAAGACTAACACTGACAAGACCACATAATTATAACATATAGTTACAGCAGTGCAAAGCAATACCATTATTTGATAAAGAGCAGACCATGGGCACGGTAAAAAAGTCTCAAGGTTCCAATCGACTCCCGATAGTATCAATAGCAGGCGGCAAAAGGGAGAAACTCTCCCTGCCATAAACCTCCAGGCACCGACAACTGCCGATGCATTGGAAGCACCCAACCACAGCCGACTCTGAGTCCGTCCGAAAATTCGAGCCTCTGACACCGAGCACTGAGCACCATCCTCTGCCGAGCGCTTCAACTCCACCCCGGCCGCCGAGCAACAAGCAAAGCCGAGGACTCGGGGCCTTCCCCTCCGGAGATTCTGGACCACACAGTAGCAACAGCAGCGAAACAGGCTTTTCAGAAGTTTCTCCAGATGTTCCTCCGTGCTCTCATGTCCGTCTCCATCAAATCAGGATTGTGCACGGCACCCTACTTGACATATAACAGATATCATTCACCGGAGTGGCCACTGCGAGCTGCGTTGCGCCACCATCTTCTCCTCCTCCTTATGGATCGTTCGTGGGATTTTGGTGGGATGTCCAAGTTCACTTAATGTTACATTTTAGGTTGGTTATACAGTTACTCGCTTGTGTGTTTCAATGTTATCTGTCTCTGACTTGTAATCTGGGTGTGTGATCATCACCTCTCCTGTCTGTGTGCGACTGACTGAGTGGGTTCTCCCCTCAGGCCCTACTGCTTGGTGTTTATGACAATAAAAACAGTTATTTCCTCCTCTGTCATCATGGAACAAATGCTCACCACAATACTATAAGTTACAGTTAGAAATATACAAACATAAATATAAACAGTGCAATAGATGAATAGTGAGGCAGTGTCCATGGACTGTCAGAAATCTGATGGCAGAGGGGAAGAATCTGTTCCTGAAATGTTGAATGTGTACTTTCAGGCTCCTGTACTTCCTCCTTGAAGTGAGCAATGAGAAGATGGCCTGTCCTGTTTGATGAGGATCTTTATTAATGGATGTTGCATTCTTGCTTCACCATCTTTTGTAGGTGTCTTCAATGCTGGCAAGGCCAGTGCCCATGATGGAGTTGGGTGAGTCTACAACTCTCTGCGGCTTTTTCCAATCCCGATATGGAGCCTCCATAGCAGACAGCGATGCAATTAGTCAGTACAAGTGTAGCAATTTGCTACTCTTTGGTGACACACCAAATCTTTTCAGTCACCTGATGAAGTATTTCTCGTGACCAGATATAACAAGAATATCATTGTGTTGGAAAGGGCTCAGGAATGCAACAGAACTGCCCGGCTAGCTCAGTCGGTAGAGCATGGGACTCTTAATCCCAGGGTCGTGGGTTCGAGCCCCACGTTGGGTGCTAGTTTTGGGCAGCACGGTACCAGTTAAAATAATGCTGTTATTATTAAACCAGCGACCCAGGTTCAGTGTCCTGCAAACATTCTACCCGTGACCTCGTCGGCTTCCAGTTTCCCCCCACATTCTAAAGATGTATTGCTTATCGTGCGTTAGTAAGTTTATTGATCACATGGTGTAACTGGGTGGTGCAGGAAGGGCCAGTTTTTATTATTTTATTTATTTAATGAACGGAGTGGGCCCTTCCTGCACTTCGAGCCACACTGCCCCAACAACCTCCATCAACCCTAATCTAAACACAGGACAGTTAACCTACCTTTGGACTGTGTGAGAACACCAGAGCACCTGGGGAAACACATGAATTCTATGGAGAGGATGTACCAAGACTACTCACAGAATGGTGCTGGAGTTGAACTCCAACACTCTGGAACGCCCCGAGCCGTAACGGAGTCACACTAACCGCTACGCTACCGTGGCTGTTACCGTGCTGTGTTTCTAAATAAATAAAATAAAAAAGATTCACGAGGAAGGAATGGGACTGGAGAGTTTGAAGTCAGGAACAGCTGGATAAGTTTTCTTGGAGTGTGGGATACCGAGGGGTAACTTTAGAGGAGTATTAAAGTACGGTGAATGGTCATGTTCTTCTGGCCAGGGTCGGGGAGTCTAAAACCAGAGACCATGAATTTAATGTGAGAGGAGAGAGATTTAAAATAGACGTGAGTGGCAACTTTTTCACAAAGAGGATGCTGCATATATGGACCAAGTTACCGGAGAATGGTCAGAATCAAAATCAGAATCAGGTTGAATCTGACTGAAATACATCGTGAAATTTGCTGTTTTGTGCAGAACATGCAGTGAAACACATCAAACTATAAATTGCCATATGAAATATATGAGTGTATATATGTATAAATACTTCTATTTAAATTAAATTAAAGAGCAAAAGCATAGTGAGATAGTGTTCATAGGTTTGTTGATTGTCCATTCAGAAATCTTAGATTGTCTTCTTCAGAGCTGAAGAAGAAGCTGTTCCTAAAACATTGAGTGTGTTCCTAAAGCTGTAGAGGCTGTTATTTCATTCCTGGCTGCAACTCAGTTATGCTTCTGGCTGTTGTTTCTATCCACACAGTGATTTCAACTGCTCTTTTAAATGTGAGTTGTGCTTCAGTTAGAAGCTGGTTTTGAATGCTTCCTTGTAAGATATCTGATCACCAAAGATAACAAGAATATCATTGTGTTGGAAAGGGCTCACAAATACAACAGAACTGCCCGGCTAGCTCAGTTGGTAGAGCATGGGACTCTTAATCCCAGGGTCGTGGGTTCGAGCCCCACGTTGGGCGCTAGTTTTGGGCGGCACGGTACCAGTTAAATTAATACTGTTATAGCACCAGCAACCCAGGTTCAATGTCCTGCAAACATTCTACCTGTGACCTCGTCGGCTTCCAGTTTCCCCCGACATTCTAAAGATGTATTGCTTATCGTGCGTTAGTAAGTTTATTGATCACATGGTGTAACTGGGAGGTGCAGGAAGGGCCAGTTTTTATTATTTTATTTATTTAATGAACGGAGTGGGTCCTTCCTGCACTTCGAGCCACACTGCCCCAACAACCTCCATCAACCCTAATCTAAACACAGGACAGTTAACCTACCTTTGGACTGTGTGAGAACACCAGAGCACCTGGGGAAACACATGCATTCTATGGAGAGGATGTACCAAGACTACTCACAGAATGGTGCTGGAGTTGAACTCCAACACTCTGGAATGCCCCGAGCCGTAACGGAGTCACACTAACCGCTACGCTACCGTGACTGTTACCGTGCTGTGTTTCTAAATAAATAAAATAAAAAAGATTCACGAGGAAGGAATGGGACTGGAGAGTTTGAAGTCAGGAACAGCCGGATAAGTTTTCTTGGAGTGTGGGATACCGAGGGGTAACTTTAGAGGAGTATTAAAGTACGGTGAATGGTCATGTTCTTCTGGCCAGGGTCGGGGAGTCTAAAACCAGAGACCATGAATTTAATGTGAGAGGAGAGAGATTTAAAATAGACGTGAGTGGCAACTTTTTCACAAAGAGGGTGCTGCATATATGGACCAAGTTACCGGAGGATGGTCAGAATCAGGTTGAATCTGACTGAAATACATCGTGAAATTTGTTGTTTTGTGCAGGACGTGCAGTGAAACCAATCGAACTATAAATTACCATATGAAATATATGAGTGTATATATGTATAAATACTTTTATTTAAATTAAAATAAAGAGCTAAAAAATAGTGAGATAGTGCTCATAGGTTTGTTGATTGTCCATTCAGAAATCTTAGATTGTCTTCTTCAGAGCTGAAGAAGAAGCTGTTTCTAAAACATTGAGTGTGTTCCTAAAGCTGTAGAGGCTGTTATTTCATTCCTGGCTGCAACTCAGTTATTCTTCTGGCTGTTGTTTCCATCCATACAGTGATTTCAACTGCTCTTTTAAATGTGAGTTGTGCTTCAGTTAGGAGCTGGTTTTGAATGCTTCCTTGTAAGATATCTGGTGACCAGAGATAACAAGAATATCATTGTGTTGGAAAGGGCTCACAAGTACAACAGAACTGCCCGGCTAGCTCAGTCGGTAGAGCATGGGACTCTTAATCCCAGGGTCGTGGGTTCGAGCCCCACGTTGGGCGCTAGTTTTGGGTGGCACGGTACCATTTAAAATAATGCTGTTATAGCACTAGTGACCCAGGTTCAGTGTCCTGCATTTCCAGGAGAGTCTTTACCCGAAGTCTTGGGTTTGGAGAGAATCCAGGAGCGACGCTAGACTTAGAACGAATAGTCCTAAAAACCATGGAACGAGGTTACTCACACCAGAGTCAACCAATGAACTGGCAGCTCCTTGTTGTGATCACAGGGTCTTTATCCTGCATTTTCTGGTGGAAAGCAGGTGTGTGTAGTTAGTGGAACCTGGGAATGATTGGAAATTAAACGAAGAGATTGAGGCCCAATTCCTGAGGTAAATAGTAAGGTAGGGGATTGCCAGAAGGGACCATGACAGCAGCTTCTTTGTGAAAAAGTTGCCACTCCCATCTCTTTTAAATCCATCCATCCATACAGTGATTTCAACTGCTCTTTTACATGTGAGTTGTGCTTCAGTTAGGAGCTGGTTTTGAATGCTTTCTTATAAGATTCCAAAAACATTTAGATGGAGACATATCGTAACGATTTTTACTCCTCACGTATATGAAAGATGTAAGAAATAAAGTCAATTCAATTCAAAACCTGAACAACCTCTCAGCGCATCATTAATCCCGTCAGTGAGCTGACAATTCTGCCACATCCGCTCAAGTGGACTCCCCTTCCTTTTGATTCCGTTTATGAAATGGGAGCAGTTTAGGGCCCCATATCTAAGAAAGGATGTGCTAGCATTGGAGAGGGTCCAGAGGAGGTTTATGAGAATGACTAATGTATGAGAAGTGTTTGATGGCTCTAGGACAGTACTCGCTGGAATTTAGAGGAATGAAGGGAGAATCTCATTTCAATACCAAATATCGAAGGGCCTGGATTGAATAGACATGCAAAGGACGTTTTCTGTAGAGGGAGAGTTAGGATCAGAGGGCACAGCCTCAGAATAGAAGGACATCCCATTAGAACAGAGTTGAGGAGGCATTTCTTTATCCAGGGAGTTTTGAATCCATGGAATTCATTGCCGCAGACGGTTGAGGATGCCAAATCATTGGGTATATTTAAAGTAGAGTTTGATAGATTCTTCATTAGTAAGGACGGCAAAGGCTACAGAGAGCAGGCAGGAGAATGGGGTTAGAGAGATTATAAATCAGGTATGATAGAATAGTGGATCAGACTCGATGGGCTGAACAGCCTAATTCGACTCCTGCATCTTATGGTCTTATGGCAATGAAGAAGATGTTGCCAGCAAACAACATGACCAGAGCGACATCCTCCAGATGGTTCACGAAACTACTTCTCCTTCCAAATGTGGTTCTGCTACTGATGGAGCCTATGATCCACAGTCTGATGCTGCGTTTTGGGGCCGATGGAGTGATCGGGTGCTTTGCTGTCTCTGAGGGGGTTCGGTAAGGTTCCAAACAAAGTGTGCAGCCCAGAGGCCAAGAAGCCTTGAGATGGGGCGTGAGTCCATGATTGACTCCATTTCTCATCGAGGAAGATCAAAACCAACGAGTTCGAGAGCAGGAGGTGAGCAGGTGCTCAGCGCCATCTACCGACGACGTATGATTGGTCTCTCTTCCTCTCACTCGCTCCTGCCAGAGGATGATGCCGAGGTCCTGGATTTTGGGCAAAGTTTAATCAACACGGTGTGTGGATTGGACCCTGTAGTTCACATTGTGATGTGTTTCTGGTTTCTGATCACTCCTTTTCCCATTGTTATTTTGTGTGATTTTGATTCGGGCAGTCTGCAGATAACGAACGACACAGCGCTAAAGTGAACTGAACTGAATATACCAGGACTCTTCCATTGACCTTGTGGTTTGGTGTTATATATTCTGTGTGTTTTGCACTCGTTTTTTTTGCTGTTTGCACAGGTTTTTTTTGTGCGCTGGGTGTTTGATATTTTTCTCTGAATGGGTACTATGGTGTTTCTTTTGTTTCGAGGCTGTCTGAGGGAAGTTGAATACTGCATACATACTTTCATAATAAATGTACTTTGAATCTTTTACAAAAGGAGTCCATTCAGCCGCGGACTGTTATAACCGCCAAGAGTGCTGATGGAACTCAAGTTCCAATGACACAACAGCTTGTTGCCTTGCATCCAAACGTTAATGACGATGTTGGAATGAAAATGTATTTCCAAGACAGGATGTTGTGCACAAGAGAGAAGCCTACAGGTGTTTGTGTTCCCTTGCGCCTGCTGCTTGTGTCCTTTCGGGTAGAGCTCAGCGGTTTGGTGGGGGGGGGGCACGGTCAGAGTCGCCCGGGTGAGTATGTGCAGTGCAGTTCATAGATGGTACTCAGTGTGGCCATTACGTTTGTTAGTTTAGAGATGCAGCGCGGTATCGGCCCAAAGTGCCTGCTCCTCCCAGTTACACCAACGTGACCGATTAACCTACGAACCCGTGCGCCTTTGGAACGTGGGAGGAAACCCACGCGGTGACGGGGAGAGTGTACTAGCTCCTTACGGATGGTGTCAGGAAAGTGGTCGTGGAGGGAACAAATACTGAGGGTGGAGGATGAGGTGCAAATCAGGAACAGGATCAGGATCAAGTATGGATTATCACCGGCATATGTCGTGAAACTTGTTGTTATGCGGCAATAAAAACGTAAAATAAAAGAGAATAAAAAAGTAGTGAGGTAGTGGTTTGTTGTCCATTCAGAAATCTGATGGCAGAGGGGAAGAAGCTGTTCCTGAAATGTTGAGTGTGTGCTTTTAGGCTCCTGTACTTCCTCCTTGAAGTGAGCAATGAGAAGATGCCATGACCTGTTTGATGAGGATCTTCATTGATGAATGTTGCCTTCTTGCTTCACCATCTTTTGAAGGTGCCCTCAATGCTGGCAAGGCCAGTGCCCATGATGGAGTTGGGTGAGTCTACAACTCTCTGCGGCTTTTCCGATCCCGATATGGAGCCTCCATAGCAGACAGCGATGCAATTAGTCAGGTCAAGTGTAGCAATTTGCTACTCTTTGGTGACACACCAAATCTTCCCAGACACCTGATGAAGTATTTCTCGTGACCAGATATAACAAGAATATCATTGTGTTGGAAAGGGCTCAGGAATGCAACAGAACTGCCCGGCTAGCTCAGTCGGTAGAGCATGGGACTCTTAATCCCAGGGTCGTGGGTTCGAGCCCCACGTTGGGCGCTAGTTTTGGGCGGCACGGTACCAAGTAAAATAGTGCTGTGACCCTGGTTCAGTGTCGGGAAGGTGGTCGTGGAGTGTCAGGGTGGAGGATGAGATGCAAGTCAGGATCAAGTATGGATTATCACCGGCATTTGTCATGAAGTTTATTGTTATGCAGCAATAAAAAAGTAAAGTAAGAGAGAATAGAAAAAAGTGGTGAGGTAGTGGTTCATTGACCATTCAGAAATCTGATGGCAGAGGGGAAGAAGCTGTCCCTGAATCATTGAATGTGTGTCTTCAGGCTCCAGTACCTCCTCCCTGATGGTAGCAATGAGAAGAGGGCACGTCCTGGGTGATGAGGGTCCTTAATGATAAATGCCTTTATGAGGCATCGCTCCTCGAAGATATCCAAGGTGCTGGGCTAGTGCCTATGATGGAGCTGACTTGAGTTTACAACTCTCTGCAGCTTATTTTGATCCTGCACAGTGCAAACCCCCACCCCATCCCCACACACACACCAGATGGTGGTGAGGCCAGTTAGAGTGCTCGCCGCAGACAAGACAAACTAGGTCCTGCTTTGTCTTGAGTGTTAATGGAAATTGCATTCAATCTATTGCAGAAACTTGACTGTACTCTAACTGAAACTGCAGGGCAGCAAAAGGTTGCAAAAAAAGAGCGCTGTCTTGAACAATAACCCGAGATCGACTAACTACACAGGCTCACTGTTCCATTATCTGCATCGAGCTAATTGCTCTGGTGGCTAAGTTGCATTAACAGCACTTGAACAGTCAATTATCTAAATTGCACCATTTACAGAATCTAAAAATGTTCATTCATCTCGCGTGCATCCTTTCCCGCCATCCCTCAGTGAACACCCATATCCAACCTTAGTCCCTGTTGAAAGGAAAATCTGATTTCCAAAGCATTAGCAATCACTGAACACACTAATTCAAAACTCGCTCAGTAAATTAACACTTACATTACATCAGATTATATGCTGGCAGTTTTAAATAAAGAGGTAGATCTAATGGGTAGTGGGTGATTTTGTGTTCACCTTAACACTGACTACTGATGTGGCTGATCAGACACTACACAGAGGGGGGTGCAGAGTCATAGGGTCATAAAGCACTACTGCAAAGAAACAGGCAGTTCAGCCCATCAAGTCCATGATGAACTGTTATTCTGCTGAGTCTCTGTCAGTACCTCCAGTTGAACTCTGTCTTTTTGTCTGTTTCCCCCTAGCTGTCAGTCTGTGGTTTTGTATTGCCATGTGCTCTTGTTTGTTTTCATGCCCCATGTGCTCCTGTCCCCGCTCCTGCTCTACTCCAGCCCCTGTTACTGAGTACTCCGTCTCTCACCTGTTTCTCATTATTACCTGTTTTGCTGCCACTTCTGTCTCATTGTGCTCCACCTATCATCTGCCTCTCTGTTTATTGCTCAGTGTATTTCAGTCCTGTGTTTTCACCTGTTTGTTGTGTCAGTGAGTTTTCCTGAGCCTTTTTGTATCTGAACTCTGTCCATCTGAATATTGACTCTGCCTGTTTCCCGATTCTGGTTTTTGGATGTCTCTGGAATTTTTGATCTCTGCCTGAACTCTGATGCTGACCTTGTTGCCCCTCTAGATTTGCTACTCAGTAAATATCACAGTGCGCACAGAACTTGGTCTGCGATTGGGTCCCTGCTTCAGCGTCCTGACAGTCCCATTGACCTGCACCTGGTCCATAGCCCTCCAAACCCCTCGCATCCAGTACTTATCCAATCTCCTCTTAAATGTTGCAATTGAATCTGTGTCCACAAATTCTGCTGGCAGCCATTCTGCTGAATCCTTCTGATTATTCATGATTGAGTCTCCAAATCGGGTTTATTATCACAGATCTAGGTACAGTACTGTCCAAAGATCTCAGGCACATATATATAGCTAGAGTGCCTAAGACTTTTGCACAGTACTGTAGTAGTTTTGTGTATTACAGTGTACTGATGCTGCAAAAAAAAACAAATTTTATGACATATGATGATAAACCTGATTCTGATATGGGTCTGTACTGTGGGCTGAGAGTGGGAAAGGGGCAGGGAGAGGGGAATCATGGTTGGGAAAAGGGGAAGGGAGAGGGGAGGGAGCAGGAAGCACCAGAGAGACATTCTGTAATGATCGATCAATAAACCGATTGTTTGGAATCAAATGACCTTGCCTGGTGTCGCAGGGCGGGGTGTGTCTGCACCTACACCAACTCCCACCTCTAACACTCCGTCTCTGCCCTCTGTCCCACATCCCTCCTGCGACGCACTACCCTCGCCATTCCCAACATCCTTTGCTCTTGCCAAATTTAGAAACTCGCTCTCTGCTCCACGTTGATAAATAGTACTGTGCAAAAGTCTTAGGCACCCTAGCTATATATATATATATATATATGACTGAGACTTCTGCACAGCACTGTATGTCATGAAATTTGTTGTTTTGCAGCAGCAGTACTGCGCAATACCTAAAAAATTACTATAGATTGCAATAAGAAAAAAAAAAAAAAAATATATATATATATATATATATATATATATCTCACAAAAGAGCAAACTACTGAGGCAGTGTTCATGGGTTCATTGTCCATTCAGAAATCTGATGGCAAAAGGGATGAAGCTGTTTCTAACTTGTTGATTGAGTGAGCATCTTCGGGCTCCTGTACCTTCTCCTTGATGATAGCAGTGGGGAGAGGACATGTCCTGACAGCTAAGTGTCTGAATGCTGGATGATGCCATCCTGAAGCATTGCCTTTTGAAGATGTCCTCAGTGCTGGGGAGGCCAGCGCCCATGATGAAGCTGGCTGAGTTGACAATCTCTGCAGCTTTTTTAGATCCTGTGCAGTGGTGCCTTCATATCAAAGACATTGGGCCTTCAATGTCCCCAGTGGACTCACAGGGTCACAGACACTGGGCCTTCAATGTCCCCAGTGGACACGTGGGGGTCACAGACACGGGGCCTTCAATGTCCCCAGTGGACTCACAGGGTCACAGACACGGGGCCTTCAATGTCCCCAGTGGACTCACAGGGTCACAGACACTGGGCCTTCAATGTCCCCAGTGGACTCACAGAGTCACAGACACCGGGCCTTCAACTTCTCCAGTGGACTCACGGGATCACAGACACCGCGCCTTCAACGTCCCCAGTGGACTCGCGGGGTCACAGACACCGGGCCTTCAACTTCCCCAGTGGACTCGCGGGGTCACAGACACCGCGCCTTCAACTTCCCCAGTGGACTCACGGGGTCACAGACACTGGGCCTTCAACGTCCCCAGTGGACTCGTGGGGTCACAGACACTGGGCCTTCAACATCCCCAGTGGACTCGTGGGGTCACAGACACTGGGCCTTCAACGTCCCCAGTGGACTCACGGGGTCACAGACACCGGGTCTTCAACGTCCCCAGTGGACTCGCGGGGTCACAGACACTGGGCCTTCAACGTCCCCAGTGGACTCACAGGGTCACAGACACTGGGCCTTCAACGTCCCCAGTGGACACGTGGGGGTCACAGACACCAGGCCTTCAATGTCCCCAGTGGACTCACAGGGTCACAGACACTGGGCCTTCAATGTCCCCAGTGGACTCACAGAGTCACAGACACCGGGCCTTCAACTTCCCCAGTGGACTCGCGGGATCACACCGGACCTTCAACGTCCCCAGTGGACTCGCGGGGTCACAGACACCGGGCCTTCAACTTCCCCAATGGACTCGCGGGGTCACAGACACTAACGTCCCCAGTGGACTCACGGGGTCAATCCCCAGTGGACTCGTGGGGTCACAGACACTGGGCCTTCAACGTCCCCAGTGGACTCACGGGGTCACAGACACCGGGTCTTCAACGTCCCCAGTGGACTCGCGGGGTCACAGACACCGGGCCTTCAACTTCCCCAGTGGACTCGTGGGGTCACAGATACCGCGCCTTCAACTTCCCCAGTGGACACGTGGGGGTCACAGAAACTGGGCCTTCAACGTCCCCAGTGGACACGTGGGGGTCACAGACACCAGGCCTTCAATGTCCCCAGTGGACTCACAGGGTCACAGACACTGGGCCTTCAATGTCCCCAGTGGACTCACAGAGTCACAGACACCGGGCCTTCAACTTCCCCAGTGGACTCGCGGGATCACAGACACCGCGCCTTCAACGTCCCCAGTGGACTCGTGGGGTCACAGACACCGGACCTTCAACGTCCCCAGTGGACTCGCGGGGTCACAGACACCGGGCCTTCAACTTCCCCAATGGACTCGCGGGGTCACAGACACTGGGCCTTCAACGTCCCCAGTGGACTCGTGGGGTCACAGACACTGGGCCTTCAACGTCCCCAGTGGACTCGCGGGGTCACAGACACTGGGTCTTCAACGTCCCCAGTGGACTCACAGGGTCACAGACACTGGGCTTTCAATGTTCCCAGTGGACTCGCGGGGTCACAGACACCGCGCCTTCAACGTCCCCAGTGGACTCGCGGGGTCACAGACACCGGGCCTTCAACTTCCCCAGTGGACTCGTGGGGTCACAGACATCGGGCCTTCAACTTCCCCAGAGGACTCACGGGGTCACAGACACCGGGCCTTCAACGTCCCCAGTGGACACGTGGGGGTCACAGACACTGGGCCTTCAACGTCCCCAGTGGACTCACAGGGTCACAGACACTGGGCCTTCAACGTCCCCAGTGGACTCACAGAGTCACAGACACCGGGCCTTCAACGTCCCCAGTGGACTCGTGGGGTCACAGACACTGGGCCTTCAACGTCCCCAGTGGACTCACAGGGTCACAGACACCGGGCCTTCAACGTCCCCAGTGGACTCGCGGGGTCACAGACACCGGGCCTTCAACGTCCCCAGTGGACTCACAGGGTCACAGACACCGGGCCTTCAACTTCCCCAGTGGACTCGTGGGGTCACAGATACCGCGCCTTCAACTTCCCCAGTGGACACGTGGGGGTCACAGAAACTGGGCCTTCAACGTCCCCAGTGGACTCGCGGGGTCACAGACACCGGGCCTTCAACGTCCCCAGTGGACTCACAGGGTCACAGACACCGGGCCTTCAACTTCCCCAGTGGACTCGTGGGGTCACAGATACCGCGCCTTCAACTTCCCCAGTGGACACGTGGGGGTCACAGAAACTGGGCCTTCAACTTCTGGACACGATGACCCAGGGCTTTAACTATCAGACCTCGACTTCCAGACTCGCCGATTTTTGCCTTTGACCTCTAGACTTTAAACTTCAGTATTAACCCCAGTACTTGCTGATCGTGGGACCTGATCTCCAGACCTTGAACTACGGAGTCACATAGACCTCTGATTCATGAGCTTCAGTGCTCAGAAAATTTTCCTTATCTCAAACCATGGCTGACCTCTTAACCTGCCACCATGGTCCCTAGTTTTATTTCCTTCCTGAGCAAATAGCTTCAAAGTTGCATATTGTGCCATATACATCACTATATACCCAACTGAGATTCGGTTTCTTGCAGGCATACTCAATAAATCTATAGAATAATAACCATAACAGAATCAATGAAAGACCTCACCAACGTGGACATTCAACCAATGCACAGAAGACAGCAAGCTATGCAAATACAAAAAGGAAGAAGAAATAATAATAAATAGGCAATAAATATCAAAAACATAAGATGAAGAGTCCTTCAAAGTGAGTCCACTGGCTGTAGGAATATTTCAATGATGGGGCAAGTGAAGTTAGCCCCTCTGGTTCAAGAGCCTGATGTTGAGGGGTAATACCTGTTCCTGAACGTGGTGATGTAGATCCTGAGGCTCATGTACCACCTTCCTGATGGCAGCAGTGAGAAGAGAACATGACCTGGGTGGTCGGGGTCCCTAATGATGGACGCTTAATGGTGGGGAAGGCTTTGTCTGTGATGGACTGGGCCATATCCATTACTTCTTGTAGGATTTACTTGAACAATGCCTCCCTGGATCTTGTAGATCATGGTGAGCTCACCTCTGTTTCACCAGCACTGGAATGTCTAGACCAGTCTTATCTTACCCCTCCTTGAAGGAGAACACTTTCATCTCTTGTGAATCTATCCTTTTTTAGATAGACGAGATAAGATTAGCTTTATTTGTCCAATGAACATTAAAACCTACCCTGCATTGTTTGCGTCAACGACCAACTGTCAGAAGACTGCTCCCCCTCCCCCTTTTCCTTCTCCCTGCGCCTCCTGTCCCATGATCCTCTCGTATCCCTTTTGCCAATCACCTGTCCAGCTCTTGGCTCCATCCCTCCCCCTCCTGTCTTCTCCTATCATTTTGGATCTCCCCCTCCCCCTCCCACTTTCAAATCTCTTACTAACTCTTCCTTCAGTTAGTCCTGACGAAGGGTCTAGGCCCGAAACGTTGACTGTACCTCTTCCTAGAGATGCTGCCTGGCCTGCTGCGTTCACCAGCAACTTTGATGTGTGTTGCTGTAACAGTCTGAAGACGTGCTGGGGGCGGGGGGGGGGCAGGAGGAGCGTCCGCAAGGGTTACCATGCTTCCAGTGCCCACTTAGCATACCCTCAACTTACTAACTGTGATAGGGAGGGCTCGGTAAACACAGTATACACTATACACACACACACACACACACACACACACACACACACACACACACACACACACACACATTGCCTTGCCATTCTGCTGTCTTTGCACTGACTGTGCACACTTTAATGTCTTCCCCAGTATGGTTTCATAATCGGTTGGCTTTATGGTGCCTTTCCCGCCACACATGGTGGAATATTCCATTTCTTTAGTAATTGGGATGTGTAAGCTACGTGTATATGTTGTTTGTATACTGTATTTGTAGATATATGATTCATGTGTAGTCCTAAGTTAACAATCAAAGATGGTATGTCCTGGTGCCGAAGAAACAGGGCTCTTTGCTTTCAGTGGGAGAGAGAGATTGGGACTGCCAGCAGTTCAGACTGGACAAGTGTAAGTATGGAATTATTATCGTGTTTTCTGGTAAATGTCTTTTTGTAAGTATTGTCAGTTTTCTTCTTGCTAATTTTTGTAGGTTTGATTTTTGACGCACCTAATAAACTCCTCTGCATGGAAGTACTAAGCAACTCCAGCCATTTCTTTTCTTCGGTCATAACCCACGTATGTAATACTAACCTTAACCTATATAGCTTTGGAATGTGGGAGGAAACCAGAGCACCAGGCGGAACTCCACGCGGTCGCGGGGAGAACCTCCAAACTCCTTACGGACAGCGGTGGCAATTGAAGCCTTACTCGTCACCGGCAAGGTGAAGCATTGCGCAAATCGCTACGCTACTATGCTGCCCACTTAGACGTAGGGAGCTAATAAGAGCAGAGGGCAACATTAACTTCACACACTCCATTACTTCTATACAAGATGTTCCGGCTGCTGAATCAATTGGAAAAATGAGTTAGTTAATCATCATGACCAGTAGAACTTGTGCTGGGGTTTAATGTAGATCCAAGTATCCTTGCATGATGTCCAATTAACATGAAAATGCATTGGCACAGTTTAGAGAACAGTTGGAATAATCGAGACTTAACCTCCTCTATACAAAGCCTAATCTCCTTGGTTCCTTGTTATGGGAGAAGGTTAGGTTTGTGTCATACAGTGTTCCCATAGCAACAGTACTAGGCAGTGGAACACTCAACTCACATTGCACATTAATATAACAATTCAAGTGACAGCATACAATTTCAGAATGACACTTTACAAATTATGTATCTAGATAAAAGTTTTGAGAGAGTCTGTCAGACTTCATTTTGAATGCCTCATTCTGGATGTCACAATTCTGTGTGTCAAAGACACCCGTGTACATTAATAAATAAATATAAGTAGGCAGTTATGTTGTGCTGCTTCTTTTGAGTGACCAGAATGAAGTTTACAGGAAATTTCTCATCGGCTAAACTTTTATCCCCAATACCGCAATTAAATTCTTGGTGGCCACAAGTCGTGTAAATTATAGCTCTGAGACTTTGTCTTAAGGCCTTGGCATCATTAGGAGTCTAAGAAGATCTGTCACCAAAGACTCCAGTTAATTTCTGCGGATACTGTGTTGTGCCGTGGTGAGCATTCTGACTGGTTGCATCATGGTCTGGTACGGGGGGGGGGCACTGCACAGAATCAGAAAAAACTGAAGAGTGTTGTAAACTCATTCAACTCCATCACAGGCATTAGCCTCCTCAGCATCAGAATCAGGTTAAACATCACCGGCGTATGTCACGAAGTTTCTTGCTTTGCAGCAGCAGTACAGTACAATACACAATAGTAAAACAACTTGGGGCTCATACAATTTAAAGTTTTACACAGGGTACATTTAAGTAAAGCCAGGCTTGCTGACATATATCCCGGGACTGACGCTGGCTGTGACAGGTGTTCCTTCTCTCCAGCTGGTTTAGTACATGCACTTTGGTCTTGCCCTCGGCTTGATGGCCATTGGGCACTGGTTTTAAAATTATCAGTGAGGTTTTGGGGGTGACACTGAGACCTTGCCCGCTTATAGCTGTATTTGGTGTGGTGGATGATGTTTTGGGTTTAAATGCAAGGTTTAAATCATCGCATTTACATCGCTATTGGCCCATAGGAGAATCTTGCTGGTCTGGAAATCTGCCACTCCCCCATCTGCTGCTGCTTGGTTAGAGGACGTAATGTTTTTTCTGAAATTAGAAAAGATTAAATCCATTTTGTCACGAAGTTTCTTGCTTTGCAGCAGCAGTAAAAAGTTCTATTCGAAATGAGGACCTTTCTTGTCATATTTTGGGAGTCTTAAGGAATTAGCTACTAGTTGAGGGCATTTAATTGTACTCGGGAAGTTGCCTCCCTTTTAACACGCATATGGTTTACCGCACAGGGTGGTTGGTGAATTGTAATGAGTGTATTTTGGATCATCTGACATGTTGTAGATGTGTGTGGGCCTACGTCTTGAAGTAGTGTGGGGGTATGGCTGTGAAATGTCCATACTTGTATTTGTGAATTGTTGTATTGTAAATACATTAGCTGCCATGATATGTTCGGGGAGGTTTGTTTAGGGGTAAGATATAAAAGCAAAATGGAGGAAAATGTAATCCATTACGTATTCTGTGTTGTGTTATTCCTTCAATAAAAATATATTTTAAAAAATAATAAAACAACTATAAATTACAATAAGAAACATATATAAAGTAGTAAATAAAATAATTAGTGCAAAATGAGACAAAAATAGTGAGGTAGTGTTCACGGGTTCAATGTCCATTCAGAAATCTGATGGTCGAGGGGGAAGAAGCTGTTCCTGAATCACTGAGTGTGTGCCTTCAGGCTTCTGTACCTCCTCCTTGATGGCAGCAATGAGGACATGTCCTGGGTGATGGAGGTCCTTAATGATAGATGCCACCTTTTTAAGGCATAATCTTTTGAAGGCACTCTGGATGCTGGGGAGGCGAGTACCCCCGATGGAACTGACTGAATTTACCACTTTCCGCAGCTTTTTCCGATCCTGTGCAGTGGCCCCTCCGTACCAGGTGGTAATGCAATCAGTTGAAATGTTCTCTATCGTACGTCTATAGAAATTTGTGAAAATCTTTGGTGACGTACCAAGTCACCTCAAATTCCTAGTAAAATATCGCCACTATCATGTCTTCTTTGTAATTGTATCAATATGTTGGGCCCAGGATCGATCTTCTGAGATGTTGACACCTAGGAACTTGAAACTGCTCACCCTTTCCACTGTCAATCCCTCAATGAGGACTGGTGTGAGCTCCCTTGACTTCCCCTTCCTGAAATCCACAGTCAACTTCTTGGTTTTATTGACGATGAGTGCGAGCTTGCTGCTGTGACATCACTCAACCAGCTGATCCATCTCGCTCATGTACACCTTTGTACTTCCACCTGAAATACTGCCAACAATAGTTGCATCTTTGGCAAACTTATAGATGGTGTCTGAGCTGTGCCCAGCCACACGATTGTCGGTATAGAGAGAGTAGAGCAGTGGGCTAAGCACACATCCTTGAAGTGTGCCAGTGTTGATCATCAGGGAGGAGGAGGTGTTATGTCTGATCCGCATTGACTCGTCTCCCAATGAGGAAGTCAAGGAACAAGTTGTGGAGGCCGAGGGTTTGGAGCTTGTTGATTAGAACTGAGGGTATGATTGCGTTTGAATGTTGAGCTGTAATCAAAAAAATAGCAGCCTGACTTAGGAATCTGTGGAATTCTCTGCCACAGGAAACAGTTGAGGCCAGTTCATTGGCTATGTTTAAGAGGGAGTTAGATATGGCCCTTGTGGCTAAAGGGATCAGGGGGTATGGAGAGAAGGCATGTACAGGGTTCTGAGTTGGATGATTAGCCATGATCGTACTGAATGGCGGTGCAGACTCGAAGGGCTGAATGGCCTAATGCACCTACTTTCTATGTTTCTATGTTTCTATTGCTGTTGTCCAGGTGATCCAAGACCGAGCGGAGAGCCAGTGAAACTGTATCCACTGTGGGTGTATTGTGGTGAGAAGCAAATTGCAGTGGTTCCAGGTCCTTGCTTAGGTAGGAGTTGATTCTAGCCATGACCAACCCTCAAAGCACTTCACCACAGTAGGTGTGGGTGCCACTGGGCGACAGTCACTGAGGCAGTTCACCCTGCTCTTGGGCACTGTATGATTGTTACCCTTTTGAAGCAGGTGGGAACCTCCAAATGCGGCAAGGAGAGATTGAAGACGCCCTTCAACACTCGCACGAGTTGGTTGGCAAGGTTTTCAACGCCCTAACAGGACCTGATGCTGTCTGAGAGTTCACACGCTTGAAGGGTGTTCTGATTTTGGCCTCTGAGACAGAGATCACAGAATCCCAGAAGCTGCAGTGATTCACACTGGAGTAGTTTTATTCTCCCTTTCAACACGTCATAAAAGATGTTGAGCTGATCTGGGAGTGAAGCATCGCAGCCATTCGTGCTGTTAGATTTTGTCTTGTAGGAATTAATGGCCTGCAAATGCTGCCAAAGCCGACATGCATTCAATTCCATCTCTAACTTCAATCTGAATAGCTTTTTTGCTCTTAAAATAGCCTTCCATAGGTCATACTGGGACTTCTCGTATAGTTCTGAGTTCATTGGTCTTGGAATACCACAGATCTAGCCCTCAGCAGACTATCAATCTCTTGGTTCATCCACAGCTTTTGGCTTGGGTATGTCTGGTATGTTCTCGAAGGCACCCACTCGTTCACATGGGTCCTGATGAAGTCGCTGACAAATGTCATAGTCATAGTCATACTTTATTGATCCCGAGGGAAACTGGTTTTCCTTACAGTTGCACCAGAAATAATTAAATAGTAATAAAACCATAAATAATTAAATAGTAATATGTAAATTGGCTCAGGGTGTCTGACCCTCCAAGGGAGGAGTTGTAAAGTTTGATGGCCACAGGCAGGAATGACTTCCTATGACGCTCTGTGCTGCATCTTGGTGGAATGAGTCTCTGGCTGAATGTACTCCTGTGCCCACCCAGTACATTATGTAGTGGACGGGAGACATTGTCCAAGATGGCATGCAACTTAGACAGCTTCCTCTTTTCAGACACCACCGTCAGAGAGGTGTATTCATTCAGATTCAAAGATGAATCCCTGAATATTGTCCAGTCTACTGAATCAAAGCATTGCTGTACACGTTCCTCCTCCTCCCTTGACCATACCTTCTCACCCCCGGTGCTGCGGTCTTTAGTCTCTGCCTATACTCTGCGAGTAGAAGTACAGTCAGATGATCAACCTTTCCAAAGTGTGGGCATGGGGTGGCACGGTAAGCTTTCTTAGTTGTAGTATAACTTAAGTGTCGAGCGTGTTGTCTCCTCTGGTTCCACAGGTAGTAGCTGTTCAGAGACTTCTTCAAGCTGGCCTGGTTGAAATCCCCTGCAAATTTTCTTCCATGGTAGGGAAGGCAACACGGTGCAATTTTTCGTAACTCTGATCCTCCAGTGCCTGCTTGACGTTGGCCAGAAATGGAATGTACACTGCTACCAGGGTGACTGCAGAAAACTGCTTCGGCAGATAAAATGCATATGGGGGACACCTCCAAAAGGCAGTACCTTAAGTAGATGGATTCCATCATGAAGACCCTTAGCATCTAGGACATGCCCTAATGAGGAGGATCAGGACCCTGATGATAGGTGCTCAATGTCTTAGGAATAGCTTCTTCTCCTCTGCCATCAGATTTCTGAACGGTCCGTGAACCCATGGATACCACCTCACTATTTTGCTGTCTTTTCAAAGTTCAAAGTTCATTTATTATCAAAGTGTGTATACTTTATACCATCTTGAGATTTGTCTCCTTATAGGAAGCCGCAAAACAAAGAAACACAAAACTCATTTTTAAAAAAAAAAGACCATTGGACACCCTGGGTGCAGAGAGAAAAAAATACAAATCATGCAAACAATAAAAGTAAGCAAATAGCATTCAGAAATGAAGTTCATGAAAGTTGGTCACAGACACAAAGCCAGTCATCGTTGCAGCTGAATTAGAAGCCTGTTAGTTGCAGGCCTTTACCTCAGTTCAGCATAAGGACGAGTAAACCGCGTGGAGCTGTGAGCTAAACCAGCCCGTCGCTCTCCTCCAGCTCCGACACCCTGTCCTTTTCAATCTGGCCGGCTGCTTAACTTGCCCATCCTTCGGGTCGTTCCTTGTACTACTGCTATTTCTTATTGAAACTTTTCTGTATGGCTCTGCACTGCTGCCACAAAACAACAAATTTCACAACATACGGTGTCTCAATGATGATAATACTGATTCTGTTTCTGATTCAGCAATATATATCAGATGGCACAGTATGTAGCATTTAGTATAACTTATTACACCATCAGAAACGCAGGTTCATTTCCCAGAGCTGTCTTTAAGGAGTTGTATGTTCTTCCTGTGATCACGTGGATTTCTTCCGGGTGCTCTGGTTTCCTCACACTTTCCAAAGACATATGGGTGTAGGTTAATTGGTCACGTGGGTGTAATTGGGCGGTGCAGACTTGTTGGGCCAGAAACATGGCCAAAATTTTAAAAAATAATTCTACTTACTGTAAGTAGCCCAACATTACTCAGTTGCTGCAAGTTTTACTGTTTTTGTCCCATCAGCTGATCTTCTCCAATATCACAGAGGACTTGTTAACATTTGCATCTTTTTGCCATGTTCAGTTTTAATGAAAAATTACTGAAAGTTTCACAAACCTCTTTCCTTGCTGTATTAACAATTTTTATTCTATTTTTGCAAAAAATCTGCAACAATATTCATGCTATTGCATTGAAGGTGTTCCTTAGGGTTGTGATCATTTACTTTTGGCCAAATTTAGTTGGACAGATCTCTATCAAACCTATCACAATGTACAAAAAATGACAGCATGTGCAGGTCAGGCCATCCTTGAACCTTGTTGAAGTTCTACCTCACTCCTTACTTTCTCTACAGTGTCCGAAAGAGTTTCAGCTTTGGACTTATCAGTCCACAGGTTGTACCCTTTCAAATCTGGGATCAGAATTAGAAACAGAATTAGGTGTAATTTCACTGGCATATGTCATATAATTTGACATTTTACAGCAGCAATGAATTGCAATACATAATAATAAAAACTTTAAATTACAGTAAGAAATATATTAAAAAATTAAATAGTAGTCTCCTGTTGCATGTAAATATGAGATTTTAAAAAATTAAGGCATACCACATGCATTGTAAATATATGTTTTGCACGGCCTGGAGGAGCAGCATAATCTCGTTGTCTAGAGCAGTGGCAATAAAGTTCTATTCTTTTTGATTCTATTCTATTGTAGTGCAAAAAAGATAACAGAAAAAAAGGAAAAAATATCAGAGGAATACTTCAGAGGCGCCTTCGGGTCTAAGGTCCCTGAGAACAGCTGCACAGGTTGGTAGTGTGGTAAAGAAGATGTACTGCCCTTGCGGAGGTGTTGTAACATCAACTAGACAGTCAGCCAAACGCCTTTCAAAAATGACATGAGAGTCAGCGTGTAGCCTCCTAGCTCCTTGGTTTTATTGCAGAATCAATGGCATGACAGAGTGAGTAGGGAGTGAAACTGAAAAACAACAAAATACAGTGCAATTACCATGTTGTTCCATTCACACAAGTAAATATACACAGGTAAGTAAGAATTTAGTTAAGTTTCCTGCAGGTAAATATTATAAGATTTTGACAAGTAAATACTACAGGTAAGTAGCATGTGTAAGCCATTAGCTTCTAGGTTGGTGTCTAATAAACTCAAAGTTAACATTCTATTTCAGCAAAATCTTATTGCTACCTTTAGATTAACTGCTAAACAATATAACATCAACTTACAAGCTTCTGCTGGGGAAACAGCAAGATGGCTTCAGATAGAAACTTCTTTTGCTCTTAACGTAAACCTCTGGCCTTCTGCCAGTCAATGTGCTTTCCTGTTTACTACTTCCTGACTGCGCAGGATGTGACCTAATATAGATCTGAAACTGCTCATTTCAAAATAAAAGCTGAACGTGCTTAACCACATAGCAAGAACAAACCAATTGCCCGAAAGGTGGAACAGAAGGTGTATGACATGCTTGCCTTTATTGGTCGAGGCACTGGTGTCAAGAGTCAGGAAGTTAAATTGCAGCTTTATAAAACAGTAGTTAGGGAGTATTGCGTGCAGTTCTGGTTGCTACATTATAAGAAGGACGTGGAGGCATTGGAGAGGGTGCAGAGGTTTTTCAGGGGAGGTTAGACAAATCTGAGTTGTTTTCTCTGGAGCAGTAGCAGATGAGAGGAGACCTAGTAGAAGTTTATGAGATGACAACTGGTACCCTTTTCCCAGGTTCGAAATGTCTAATGCTAAAAGGCGTGTGTTTAAGGTGAGAGGGAGAAACTTCAAAGAAGAAGTTTTTTTAATATGTAGAGTTATGGGTGCCTGGAATGCACCGCCAGATTTTCTGGCAACAGAGGCATTTAAGAGGCTCCTAGATAGGCATATAAATGTGCAGAGAATGAAGGGATATGGACATTGTGAAGGCAGAAAGGAATTAGTGTAGTTAGGCATTTAATTATACCCTGTTCTGTACTGTTCCACGTTCTATTGTGGGCCGAATGGCCTGTTCCTGTGTGGTACTGTTCCTTGTTCAAATTTAAATGGAAATCCACCATTTAAAAAAAATCTGACCTAGGCATGGTGATCGGAAAAGACAATTTATGAAAATAAGCTGATTTGTGACATTGTTGGTGGCTGACTACCGAACTGTTAATTCAGCTTCAAAGAGATTCACTTCAGCCAAGGCACATCCGACATAGTACTATACAACTGGATGTTTCATTCAGACTTTTCCTGTTACATGTTTGTGTAAGTTCTTTTATTAGTGTAAGTTCTTTTAGTACAGTGGCCAACATCAACTTTCCTCAGTTGCGAATCCGGGTTTTGTTCGTTTTTACAAGGAGAATTTCCTGTCATGCTTTTCAAACCGGTGCAGGAACGCACGTGAATCAAGATTGAATCTTCCTTGATGATAAGTCCAAGACTCGGAGGGAATTCAGCCTGCATCTGTTCAGCAGTGATCAAGTTCAAGTTCCTTGTTGTTATTGTCGTTCCTTTCCGTGCAATGTGGCGCATCGGGCAGTAACCTTGCGGTTTCTTTATAACATTTTTTCTTGTTTTTACCCAGCACGCATTCCCTGACCCAGCACAGATGGAGAGTATGCAAGGAGCCGGCCAGATCTGAAGCCGGGACCACTTGCCTCGAAGTCCAGCTACATATAGGCATAGGTACACAGAGTATAAATGCTTCTTTTGCAGCACAGTACATTATCTACATGACAGATATGGGCGACACTGTTGCCTGGTGGTTGGCGTAAAGCCTGATTTATACTTCTGCGTCAATGTGACGCCATAAGTACTGCGTCACCGCAAACCCTACGCAAAGCTGACGCGGATCCCTACGCCAGAACCTGCGTTTCTGCGATGCACACCTCTCCCAAAATGTAACCGTGCGTCGCGGCCACGCAGAATGCAACAGCTGTGATTGGTCCACTTGGTAGCATGGCATTTCCTCCTACGCTGCAATAGCTTCCCATTGGGCGACTGAAGGGCAGGGAAGGAACTCTGGCTGCAATGCTTTCTATAAGGCTTTACACACCTCTGAAATCACGGAGGACACATTTCACTTTTACGAAAAAAGATGCTCGCTGCTCGTTTACCCCGAGAAAGACTACCACGACCATGAAGTCTTGCACGGGCAGTTGTGTGTGCATGTGTGACGTGTGCGAATTGCAGAGCGATGCAGACACACCAACGCAGAAGTATAAATGCTCTCAACGCGCGTAAGTCACTTGCGTAGGTTACGGCGTCACGTAGACGCAGAAGTATAAATCAGGCTTAACGCTTTACAGTGTCAATGATCAGGATTCAATTCCCGCCACTGTCTGTAAGGAATTTGTAAGGTCCCCCAGTAACCACATGGGTTTCCTCCTGGAGTTCCAATTTCCTCCCACATTCCAAAGACATGTAAGTTGTGGGGATGCTATGTTAATTTAAGATTAAGGTAAATATTTTTGCGCACATGGTAGGAATGTACCTTAATGTTTATACTTACTTAGTAAGTTGTGGGCACGCTATGTTGGTGCCGGAAGTGTGGCAACACTTGTGGTTTGCCCCCAGAATGAACTCAGACTGTTTTGGTCGTTGACACAAATGACGCATTTCTCTGTATGTTTCAACATACATGTGATAAATAGGGCTTATGTTTATCTTGGTCTTAAAAGGTTAACACAAACTTAAATCAACATAAACTTCACATACCTTACATGCGTGCAAAAATAAAAAATTAAAGAAAACAAAAAAAGTATAACCGCACTGGGACTGGAGTTATAAAGAAAGATTGAATAGATTGTGGAACGAGCTTCCAGCAGAAGTGGTTGAGGCAGGTTCGATGTTGTCGTTTAAAGTTAAATTGGATAGCTATATGGACAGGAAAGGAATGGAGGGTTATGGGCCGAGTGCAGGTCGGTGGGACTAGGTGAGAGTGAGAGTTTGGCATAGACTAGAAGGGCCAAGAGGGCCTGCTTCCATGCTTTAATTGTTATATGGTTATATATAGGTTAGGAGTTTATTCCTTAGAATGTAGAAGATTAAGAGGAGATTTTGATAGAGGTATACGAAATTAGGAGGGGTATAGATAGGGTAAATGCAAACACGAGGAAGTCTGCAGCTGCTGGAAATTCAAGCAACACACATCAAAGTTGCTGGTGAACGCAGCAGGCCAGGCAGCATCTCTAGGAAGAGATACAGTCGACGTTTCGGGCTGAGACCCTTCGTCAGGATTAACTGAAGGAAGAGCTAGTAAGAGATTTAAAAGTGGGAGGGGGAGGGGGAAATCCAAAATGATAGGAGAAGACAGGAGGGGGAGGGAGCAAGCAGCCTTTTCCACTGAGATTGGGCAGGACTACACCAGTGATCGTGGGTTAAGGGTGAAAGGTGAAAAGCTTAAGGGGGTCATGAGGAAAGACTTCTTCACTCAGACGTTCGTGAAAATGAGGAACGAGCTGCCAGCACAAGTGGTACATGCAAGCTTGATTTCAACATTTAAGAGAAGTTTGGATAGGTACATGGATGGTAGGGGTATGGAGAGCTAAGGTCCAGGTACAGGTCGATGGGACTAGGCTGTTTAAATGGTTTTGGCATGGACTAGATGGGCCAAAGGGCCTGTCTCTGTGCTGTTCTGTTGCTCTAAGACTCACACCAAGGCTAGGTTGAGAGACTGAGAAAGAAATTGAATTGAATTGAATTGACTTTATTTCTTACATCCTTCATATACTGTCTGTCTAGGTACCATATCCAATGCGGACGTTGGTGACCATGGTTCTCCATATAGATCTATCCTTCGTTCTTTGGATGACTTCCATTTCCTCGATGTGTAGCCACCTGGCTAGGCTTTTGATGTACATAAGCCGAGTTCTTCCTCTAGGTTTGCTCCCCTCAATCTTTCCAGAGAGTATGAGTTTCTCTAGTTCATCTTTCCACATGACATGTCCTAGGAATCTGAGTTGTCTTTCTCTTATTGTTGGTACGAGTGATTGAACTGCTTGGGCTCTTCTGAGAACTTCTTCATTTGATGTGTGTGTGGTCCATGATATTTTTAACATTCTCCTGTAGAACCATAATTCAGCTGCTTCTAGTCTCTTTTCCATTGCTGGAGAAATGGTCCAGCATTCACTTCCATAAGTCAGGATAGAATAAATGTAGCACTGCAGTATTCTGTTTTTAGTGTACATGCTCATCTTTCTGTTTGTTAATATGGTCTTCATTTTTTGGAAAGCTTCTTTCGCCATTGCTATTCTGTATTTGATATCTGTGTCGCACCTGCCATTACTTGTTATTAGACTGCCAAGATATCTGAATTTGTTGACTTGTTTGATGTTTGTATTTCCGATCTTGATCACACATTGTGGGATGTTTGTCTTTCTGGAGATGACCATGCTTTCTGTCTTCTTGGTGTTGATTGAGAGGCCTCTGCGATTACTTTCTGCTGCCACTATAGTGAGTAGTTCTTGAAGTTTTGTTTCTGAGTCAACTATTGGTACGATGTCATCAGCATATCTGATGTTATTTATATTATGGCCTCCAATTGTGAATCCTTTGATGTCTTTGATACTTCTCAAGATATTTTCACTATACAGGTTGAATAAGTCTGGCGAAAAGACACAACCTTGCCTGACTCCTCTCATGATATTCACATACTCACTCACTTCTCCTTCTATTCTGATCGATGCTGTCTGGTCCCAGTATGTTTCTTCAGAAGCGTATATCTTTCCCATCTATGTCAAGATCTTGAAGCATTTCCAGAAGATCTTGCTGTCTGATGGTGTCAAAAGCTTTTGTATAGCCGATGAAACACGGGTAGATGTCTTTTTGTACCTGGATGGCTCGTTCGCAGATCATCCGTAGCATGAAAATTGCATTTCTGGTTCCAGTGTTCTTTACTGATTTCTGGTTTTATACATTGTCTTGCTCTCATCATGATTACTCTGAGAATAATTTTTGCCACGTGGCTCATCAGGCTTATTGTACTATGTAACTCACATTCTGTTGCTCCCTCTTTCTTTGGAAGTGTGATGAACACTGATTTACTTAAATCATCAGGTATCTCCCCATGATCTTAGATTTCATTTGCTATTTCTGTTATTTTCTCTATTCCAAAATCTTCTAAGGCCAGTATCGTTTCAACAGCGATGTTGCCTGGACCAGTTGCTCTGTTACGTTTTGTTTTATTTATAGCTGCTCGAATTTCTGATTTAAGAATGCTAGGTCCTTCAAGATTCTTCTTTATGTTCGGTTTTTCTCCTCTTTGGTCTTCAAAAAGTTCTTTTATATATTCTGTCCATCTGTGTAGGATTTCCTCTTTGTTCATAATTAAGCTGCCGTCTTTTGCCTTGATGCATCCACTTGCTGAGCAAGGTAATTTCCCCGTTAGTTCTTTAATCTTACTGTGCATCAACTTTGTTCCAGGGTTATGGGTTTGTAGCATTTCTATCTCTGAGCATTTCTCATTTAGCCATCTGTCTTTAGATTCTCTGCATTTTCTTCTTATTGTCTTATCAAGTTGTTTGTATTCTTCGCTGTCTCTTTTTTTGATGGTCTGTTTTTGTTGCATCAATTGTATTATATCTTCAGTTATCCATTTCTTCTTACTTTTCCGTTCTTTTCGTGGGATGGTTTCTTTTGCTGCTACAACCATGGATTCCTTCAGTATGTCCCAGGAAGATTTGCCTCCTTCATCCTGCAGCAATTGAAAACGGTTTTTCACCTTGATTGTGTATTCTGTTTTCAGATGAGGGTTGTTTTGTAGTTGTTGATAATCCAGTGGTTCTGATCTTTTTTGGTTTCTTTCATTTTCTCATCTTTATTTTCATTTTGCAAATGACTGGTATGGGGTCACTTCCACAGTTTGCTCCAGGGTAGCTTTTAGATTGACTTATCGAATTTTTGAATCTGTTATTCACATACACGAGAAGTAAAAATCTTTATGTTATGTCTCTGTCTAAATGTGCAATATGTCATTTATAGTAATTTGTAATAAATGGTATGTACAACAAGACAGTCAATATAGCATAGAAATACAATTGTATCAGTGAGGATTAATCAGTCTGATGGCCTGGTGGAAGAAGCTGTCCCAGAGCTGTTGGTCCTGGCTTTTATGCTGCAGTACTATTTCCTGGATGGTAGCAGCTGGAACAGTTTGTGGTTGGGGTGACTCAGGTCCCCAATGATCCTTCGGGCCCTTTTTACACACCTATCTTTGTAAATGTCCTGAATAGTGGGAAGTTCACATCTGCAGATGCGCTAGGCTGTCCACACCACTCTCTGCAGAGTCCTCTGTACGAATATAGTTGAAGGTGGCGTCAGTGTTTGTCAGGTCATTGTTTAATTTCCCTTCCTATCTGGTTCCATAGTCGCAAGTAACACTGGGGTGTTGCAGCAACGTTTCATTTATAAAATGCATTCAATGCAATAAAACTCCCTAAGCTTCTATGCAGGAGTGTTAGCAAACAAAATTCAGTGCAGAGATACAAAGGAGATTGCGACTGAAAGCTTGGTTGAAGAGGTCGGCTTAAGAGGCATCTTAAGGAAAACGATTGAAGTGGAGAGTTTAAGGAGCAAATTCAAAAGCCAGGCTTTTTGGCAAGGAGGTACAGCTGCCAATGTGTAGTGATTAAATCCAGGAGTTTTCACGAAGCTAGGAGTTGGGAAACAGAAAATTTGATGGAGTGCCAGCAAGGATGCTTATCAACTCAATAATTCTTGCTTTTCTTTTCAAAATGTACTTACAAGTACAATTAAATCATGACTAGCTTCTGAATTACACAGAGAATAGGCATGAACGTTCAACCATTCCTCAGTGGGATCTCCATATCCCAGAAGTAAATATGAAGGATTTTTTTTGCAGAGTTGACTCCTCAGCTGAAAACTGTTCATTCCACTTGCCTGGACGAGTGCAACTCTAACAACCTCAACATCTCTCCAGTGACTCCTGCTCATTTAAACAGATGCACTGTAGAGAGCATCCTATCTGAATGCATCATTGCTTCCTTTGGCAACTTCTCTGGCCGAGACCACAAGAAGTAGCAGAGAAGTGTGAACACAGCCCAGTCTATCACGCAGACCAGCTTTCGCTCCATTGACTCTGTCATTAGTTCGTGTGGCCACAGGGAAGCAGGCAACATAAAAAAAACCCTCCCACCCTTGATATCCTCTCTACGACCATAAGATATCGGAGCAGAATTAGGTCATTTGGCCCATTGAGTCTGCTCCACCATTTCATTATGGCTGATCCATTTTCTCCTCTCTGTCTCAAATACACCCAATTACTTGGCCTCCACAGCTGCTTGTGGTAATGAATTCCACAGGTTCACGAGTCTCTGGCTAAAGAAAGTTCTCCTCATCTCCATTCTAAAAGAATGCCACTCTATTCTGAGGCTGAGTCCTCTGGTCTCAGACTCCTCCACCATAGGAAACATCCTCTCCACACCCACTCTATCCCGACCTTTCAACATTCAATAGGTTTCTATTCTCTTCTGATACCTCCCATTGGACAATTTGAGAACATGTAGCACCAGGTTCAAGGACAGCTTCTATCCTTCAGTTATAACTGGGGCTCTGGTACAAAAAAGACTCAAGATTCAAGAGTCAAGTTTATTTATCATGTGCATATCAAAGCATAATGTGCAATGCACCATTTGCGCTAACAACCCACATACCCAAGGATGTGCTGGGAGCAGCCCACAAGTGTTGCCTCATGTTCCAGCACCAACATAGGATGCCTACAATGCTCGGCAGACAACACAGAACACAATAAGCAACAAAACAACACCCACACGTGTACACAATTCTCCTACCCCAGGACTGGGTCCGAATCTCCAGTTCCAGTGGACTCAGACTCGGGCCCAGGCCTGCAGACACCAGGCTTTGACCGCCTCGTGGACTTGTAAAGATTCGCAGGCTCAGCTCCGGCCAATGGGCCTCGATGTCCGGATTTCTGATTCAATCCTCAGGCCTTAATCCTCGGTATTGATCCCAGGACACGCCGATCACTAGGCCTCAAACTCTGCCAATTCAATCTTAAAAGATAAACTCTTAATCTCTCAGTCTACCTCATCATAACCCTGTAGGAATTTGCTGTGGTGTGTTGCATGACATTCAACAATTATAAAGAACCAAGAATTAAATAAGAGATGGTTAGAATTTAAAGTATAGATATTGAATAAAATGTGCATAAATACATAAATACCAGCATGTATTTAGAATGTAAAGAGCATTATGAAGTGTTTACAGTGCAGTGACTGGGGTATTAAATAGAGGGGATGTGATGGCTAACTAGAATGGTTGATCAGATTAACTGCCTTTTAAAATGGCATGAAGATTTGTTTTAATAGTCCTGTAGTGCTTTCCAAAAGGGAGTAGGGTGGATAATGACCATAATGATCCTTCCTGCCCACTTTGTCCTGGAAACATACAAGTCCTGCAGTGATGGTAGATTGTAGCCAATGACCTGACAGTTCACTGAAATTTTTGTATATTGTAAGAGGATGCTGCACCAAACCAGACAGTGATGGCTGATGTGAGGATGCTCTCTATGATGGCATTGTAGAATTGTACCAGGACGTTCTAGGGAAGATGGAAATTTTGCTGTTGTGTGCTGGGCAGCAGGCTGAGGGTAGCAGACACCAACAGAATCAACAAACTCATTCGTAAGGCCAGTGATGTTGTGGGGATGGAACTGGACTCTCTGACGGTGGTGTCTGAAAAGAGGATGCTGTCTAAGTTGCATGCCATCTTGGACAATGTCTCCCATCCACTACATAATGTATTGGTTGGACACAGGAGTACATTCAGCCAGAGACTCATTCCACCGAGATGCAACACAGAGCGTCATAGGAAGTCATTCCTGCCTGTGACCATCAAACTTTACAACTCCTCCCTTGGAGGGTCAGACACCCTGAGCCAATAGGCTGGTCCTGGACTTATTTTCTGGCATAATTTACATATGACTATTTAATTATTTATGGTTTTACTACTATTTAATTACTTATGGTGCAACTGTAACGAAAACCAATTTCCCCCGGGATCAATAAAGTATGACTATGACTATGACTATGACTATCTTGTACACCTTGATCAAGTCACTTGCCATCCTCCCTCACTCCTAAGAGAAAAGTCTGGGCTCACACAACCTATCCTCATAATCCTTTATGCTCTCTAAGCCCTTTTGTTATTCTTCCAATATTCACATTCGCTCCCGCTGGATTCTATCGCTCACCTACACATTAGTGGCAATTTACTGTAGTCTATTAACCTATTGGCAGTTCAGACCATTCTATCACTATTTATGGTGCAACTGTAACGAAAACCAGTTTCCCCCAGGATCAATAAAGCATGACCATGAAATTTACCGATAACCGCAAAAAGTACACTCATTGTTGAGCAAAAGGACATGCCAGGAGCAACAGCAAACTGATCAATAGTCTCCAAGTCCCTGTCTTCAACACCACCCTATGCAACTGGATCCTCGATTTCCTCACTTGCAGACTTGTTAGAATGGACTGGCAAAAACTCCTCCACAATCACCATCAGCACACGTGCACCACAGGACTGTGTGCGTGGCCACCTGCTCCACAACCTTTATACTTATGACTGTGTGGCTAAGTACAGCTCAGTCATCCAGTCCATGGTCTCATCCCACTACTGCCATCGGAAAGAAGCCTTTAGGTCCCACACCACCAGGCTTAGGAACAGTTATTACCCTTCAACCATCAGGCTCCTGAACCAGTGTGGATAACTTCACTCACCTCAACTCCGAACTGATTCCACAACCTACAGACTCACTTTCAAGAACTCTAGAACTTATGCTCTCAGTATTACAGTATTTATTTATTTATTTATTTGCACAGATTCTTTTCTTTTCAACATTGGTTGTTTGTTAGTCTTTGTGTGTAACTTTTCAGTGGTTCTATCATGTTTCTCTGTTCCACTCTGAATACCTGCAAGAAAATACAATAAATCTCAAGGTAGTACCATCATTATGTGCTGAGTCGTATGATGTAGGTGATCATTGGCAACGTTTTCTAAAGAAGTGGTTTCCTATTGCCTTCTTCTGCGTAGTGTCTTTTCAAGCAACACACACAAATGCTGGAAGAACTCATCAAGCCAGGCAGCATCTATGGAAAAGAGTAAACAGTTGACTTTTTGGGCTGAGACCCTTCATCAGACTCTTTTCATTGTCTTTACAAGAAGGGGTGACCCCAGCTATTATCAATCCTCTTCAGTGGTCGCATAACCGGAACTTGTGATGTGCACTGGCTGCTCAAACGACCATCCACCACCAGCTCTCATGGCTTCACGTGATCCTGATTAAGGGGCTAAGCAGGTGCTACACCTTGCCCAAGGGTGACCTGCAGGCTAGTGGAGGGAAGGAGAGCCTTACATCTCCTTTGGTCGCGATGTATTACTCCACCCTGCCACCCTCAGGGTAGTATATGGCGACATATACGTACTTTGATAATAAATAAGCTCTGAACTTTGAACTTCGGAGATGTGTGTCTTTTTTTCTGAGGGAAATGCCTGTTTAACGTTCAGTAGTGCCTGGCTGCCTTGAGATGTCAGTTGTCCCCGAGTGGCCATTGCTACTTGCTCTCAGTATAAATATTCCCATTGTTATCGTGTCAGAGTTATAAAACAGTTGAGCTTTTCCAATTCAGAACATCATTAGCAAGAGACCCTGTGTTACGAGTGTGTTGTATAATTTAACACCAGCAGGTCTCCACAAAAGCATGAAAGCTGATTATGAGCAGATTACGATGAGTTTGATCAAAGCTGCTTGGAAAGGAGAATTGATTTCCTTTAGTCCTTATGCAACGTGCCACCTCTGACAGTCACTTTTGTTCTTTAACACCACCTGAATTAAACTTTTTGAGCTGTGCTGTATTTTTCTGCATGGCTTCACCATGTTAATTAGTGTGCCTGGTTTACAAAAGTGAATTTTTGCTGGGTTGGGCATGCAGGTCTTGTTATGAGAATTTTTTCCTTGCTTGCAATCTAATATCAGGGGTTTTCAAATGGAAAACAGAATCATTGATTGCCTGAACATTTAATGAGTTGTAACAGAACATGGTTAGAAACCCAATTCCAATCACTCGATGTACTGTCATAAACCATCCATTTTAAAGTTGTCTTTCTAATAAAAAATCCTTCCATCTATAACACAAAGCATTACCGCCTGGTACGGGAACACTAATGCCTTTGAATGGAAAATCTTACAAAAGGTAGTGGATTTGGCCCAGTACATCACAGTTAAAGCCATCCCAGCCATTGAGCACATCTGCGTGAAACGCTGTCATAGGAAAGCAGCCTCCATCAACAAAGATCCTCACCACCCAGACCATGTTCTTTTCTCGCTGCTGCCATCAGGTAGGAGGTACAAGAGCCTTAGGATTTGTGTCACCAGGTTCAAGAGCAATTACTACCCCTCAACCATCAGGCTCTTGGGGGAAAAAAAGAGGATAATTTCACTCATCTATTCAGATGTACCCACAACCAATTATCTCATTTTAAGGACTCTTTATCTTCTTATCCCAAGTTCATGTTATTTAATGCCATTTATTTATATTTCCATTTCCACAGTTTGTTACCTTCTATGCTCTTGCTCTTTCATTGTTTCTTTTTACAGTTACTGTTCCGTAGATTTGCTGAGTATTCCCACAGGAAAAAGAATCTCAGGGTTGCATGTTGTGACATGTATGCACTCTGACAATAAATCTGACTTTGAGTTGCTTTGAATAAAGTGTAGGCAGCTGATGACTTTCTTCGTGTTCATCAGTTGATGATGTTGTGGTTCAGTAGGTATCTGAGCCTTGTATCTGAGCCAGAAGCCTGTCGATCAGACTTCCTGCTTCCCCAACACCACCTGCCCCTCCATATATCTTTGTATCATCTGCAAACCTTGCCACAAAGCCATCAATTCCATCATCCAAGACATTGACATGAGTGTGAAAAGAAACGGTCCCGTCATCGACACCTGCGGAACACCACTAGACATTGACAGCCAACCCGAAAAGGCCCCCTTTATTCACACTCTTTGCCTCCTGTCAGTCAATCCCCTCCATTCTAGTATCCTTTATTTGTAGTAACCATGGGCTCTTATCTTGTATAGCGGCTTCCTGGAGCAGCGCAGTGGCGTGGTGGTTAGCACAACACCTTATAGCACCAGTGACCTGGGTTCAGTTCCCACTACTGCCTGTAAGGAGTTTGTACGTTCTCCCCATGGCCACGTGGATTTCCTTTGGGTGCTCTGGTTTCCTCCCACAGTCCAAAGACATACCGGTTGATAGGTTAATTGGACATTGTAAATTGTCTCATGATTAGGCTGGGGTTAAATCGGGAGACTTCTTGACAGTGAGGTTTGAAGGGCCGGAAGGGCCTATTCCACATTGTATCTCAATAAATAAATAAACATATGACATCTTGTCAAATACCTTCTGAAAAGTAAACAACATTCACTGAGTCTCCTTTGTCTACTCTGCTTGTTATTACTTCAAAGAATTCCAACAAATTTATCAGATTTCTCTTAAGGAAATCATGCCAACTTCCACCTATTTATCATGTACCCTCAAGTACCTCGAAAACACATTCTTAATAATGGGATTTAACGCCATACCAATCACTGAAGTTAGGCTAACCGACCTATAATTTTCACTGCCTCCCTCACTTCTTAAACGGTGGAGAGATACTTGCAATTCTCCAATCTTCTGGAACCATTCCAGAATTGAGTGATTCTTAAAAGATCACTTCTAATGCCTCCACGATCTCTTCAGCTACGTCTTTCAGAACCCTGGGGTGTAGTCCATCTGGTCCAGGTGACTTACCTACCTTCAGACCTTTCAGCTTCCCAGGCACCAGGTCTCTCCAGTGGTCAAAATCCCACTGGAGAGACCTGGTAGAGGCGAAGAGACAATGTCTCTGGATATTGGATTAGATGTGAAACCAAGGTAAAAATTGGTAAATGTGTTTATTATTGGCCCATGTACCATGAAAACCCTGCTTTCCATGCTGTCCATTCAGATTATTTCATCACGTCAGTGCACTGAGATAGGACAAGGGAAAACAATAATAAAATCAGAATGAAGTGTTACAGTTGCAGAGGAAATGCAGTGAAGATAGGCCATAGTTGGATGCATCAGCAAGGGAGATGAGGCTGAGTACAGGGCTACGGTTGGAAACTTTGTCACATGGTGTGAGCAGAATTATCTGCAGCTTAATGTGAAAAAACTAAGGAGCTGGTGGTAGACCTGAGGAGAGCTAAGGTACTGGTGACCCCTGTTTCCATCCAGGGGGTCAGTGTGGACATGATGGAGGATTACAAATACCTGGGGATATGAATTGACAATAAACTGGACTGCTCAAAGAACACTGAGGCTGTCTACAAGAAGGGTCAGAGCCGTCTCTATTTCCTGAGGAGACTGAGGTCCTTTAACATCTGTCGGACGATGCTGAGGATGTTCTACGAGTCTGTGGTGGCCAGTGCTATCATGGTTGCTGTTGTGTGCTGGGGCAGCAGGCTGAGGGTAGCAGACACCAACAGAATCAACAAACTCATTTGTAAGTCCAGTGATGTTGTGGGGATGGAACTGGACTCTCTCACGGTGGTGTCTGAAAAGAGGATGCTGTCTAAGTTTCATGCCATCTTGGAAAATGTCTCCTATCCACTACATAATGTACTGGGTGGGCACAGGAGTATATTCAGCCAGAGACTCATTCCACCCAGATGCAACACAGAGCGTCATAGGAAGTCATTCCTGCCTGTGGCCATCAAACTTTACAACCCCTCCCTTGGAGGGTCAGACATCCTGAGCCAATAGGCTGGTCCTGGACTTATTTCATAATTTACTGGCATAATTAACATATTACTATTTAACTATTTATGGTTCTATTACTATTTATTATTTATGGTGCCACTGTAACGAAAACCAGTTTCCCCCGGGATCAATAAAGTATGACTATGACTATGACTAATAAGGAGGAAGAATGAGAAATCAGGAGTTCTTTATTATATAAGAAGTCTATTCAAGAGTTTTATAACCTGTGGGATAGAAGCTGTCCTCGAGCCCAGCATCATTTAATGATTTGGGTTGTTGATATTCTTGTTGTCATTTGCATAACTAATTTTTTTGCGCAGGAGGAGTTAAGGGTTTGATGTTCTTGTTGCTTTGTGGTTTTTTCTTGCGCTGGTGGGGGGAGTGTTGATTTTTTTTGGAACAGCTTCCATGGTTTTCTTTGTTTCGTGGCTGTCTGGAGAAGACAGATCTCAGAGTTGTATACAGCGTACATATTTCAATAATAAATGCACCTTCATCCTGTTCTGTATGAACAGGATGCAAGGCAAATTTTTCACTGTGTCTTGTTACATGTAACAATAATAAACCAATATCAGTGGAGCTGATTACAAAATTCTTCCATGGGACAACGTGAAGTTCTGAAATGCAATACATTTCATCTCTTCATTGCTATTTGGATGTTAGGGATGGTGGTGCAATAGTTACATTAGTGGACAAGATCAGATTTCTAGACACTTGTTATATAAACATGAGTTCAAATCCCACCATGGCTATTGACAATATAATTCAGCAAACCAAAGAAATGTGGAGCTAAAGCTGGCCCCAGGAGCAGTAACTATGAGCAAATGCATTATAGTCGAATGGGCCTCTTGTACGATAACATAGACTGTAGGCCTCATTATCTATCTTGTAATGGTCTTGCATCTTATTGTAACCGTATTTCTATTCTGCATATGATTATTGTTTTCCGTTCTACTGCCTCGATGCACCAAAGTGATAAAATGGTTTGCATGGATGGCATGCAAAAGAAAGTTTTCCACTGTACTTTGTTGCTGTTGTTTCTTTTGGTGCCTTGTGGCGCATCAGGTGGGGTTTTCCCATGTCCATAGCATTTGACTGTTTTTTTTTACGAGGCTGAGTTGCTAGCTCGACATTCAACCCAGTACAGATGGAAAGTGTGAAAGGAGCTGGCCAGATTCGAACTCAGGGACCATTTGCCTTGAGGTCCAGTGCTGATATCACTACACCACTGGCCTGCTACCTCAGTACATGTCATAACAATAACGAGTTCCCAGATTACTGAACTCAATGCACAGGAATACTGTGAGGGCACTGTGAACACACAAACTCACCACCATTTTTGAATGGGCATTACTTCGAGCCTTACGAGAATTGCCAATGATGTTCACTGAATATTGGATTGTTCCATTATATATAAATAAATTATTAGTATACACAAGGTACAGTTGACGTTTCCGGCCGAGACCCTTCGTCAGGACTAACTGAAGGAAGAGTGAGTAAGGGATTTGAAAGTTGGAGGGGGAGGGGGAGATCCAAAATGATAGGAGAAGACAGGAGGGGGAGGGATGGAGCCAAGAGCTGGACAGGTGATTGGCAAAAGGGATATGAGAGGATCATGGGACAGGAGGCCCAGGGAGAAGGAAAAGGGAGAGGGGGAGAAAAAACCCAGAGGATGGGCAAGGGGTACAGTCAGAGGGACAGAGGGAGAAAAAGGAGAGAGAGAGAGAAAGAATGTGTGTATATAAATAAATAACGGATGGGGTACGGGGGTGGGGGCATTAGCAGAAGTTAGAGAAGTTAATGTTTATGCCATCAGGTTGGAGGCTACCCAGACGGAATATAAGGTGTTGTTCCTCCAACCTGAGTGTGGCTTCATCTTTACAGTAGAGGAGGCCGTGGATAGACATGTCAGAATGGGAATGGGATGTGGAATTAAAATGTGTGGTCACTGGGAGATCCTGCTTTCTCTGGCGGACAGAGCATAGGTGTTCAGCAAAACGATCTCCTTCTGTGTCGTGTCTCGCCAATATACGGAAGGCCACATCGGGAGCACCAGACGCAGTATATCACCCCAGCCGACTCACAGGTGAAGTGTCGCCTCACCTGGAAGGACTGTCTGGGGCCCTGAATGGTGGTAAGGGAGGAAGTGTAAGGGCATGTGTAGCACTTGTTCCGCTTACACGGATAAGTGCCAGGAGGGAGATCAGTGGGGAGGGATGAGGGGGACGAATGGACAAGGGAGTTCGCATAGGGAGCGATCCCTGTGGAAAGCGGGGGGGGGGGGGAAGGGAAAGATGTGCTTAGTGGTGGGATCCCATTGGAGGTGGCGGAAGTTACAGAGAATAATATGTTGGACCCGGAGGCTGGTGGGGTGGTAGGTGAGGACCAGGGGAACCCTATTCCTAGTGGGGTGGCGGGAGGATGGAGTGAGAGCAGATGTGCGTGAAATGGAGGAGATACGTTTGAGAGCAGAGTTGATGGTGGAGGAAGGGAAGCCCCTTTCTTTTAAAAAGGAGGACATCTCCCTCGTCCTGGAATGAAAAGCCTCATCCTGATTATTAGTATAAATAACTTCTTTCTCATTGAATCTCTTTGTTGGGCAATTAATATTCGACATATGAAATTTTGGTTACTTGACCAAGATACACCATCCATTCCTAAATGGGTAGTATTGGAATTACAATCTGCTCAGGGCTCTGCACTTGGCTCTATTTTAGGTTCCTCTCTTCCTTTTGATTTGAAACGCTTCAAACTGGTCTCTAACCCGATAATTAAATATACCTTGCGTATTTGGTTTCAATTCAGAAAATTTTTTGGCTAGCAATTTGGGCTAGCAATCCCTATTTTAGGTAACATATTTTTTCCTCCCTCTTTCACGGATTGTGCATTTCAAATTTGGAAGACTAAGGGTATTTCATGGTTTTTGGATTTATTCTTAGATGGTTCCCTTATGTCTTTTGAACAATTATCTAATAAATATAATTTACCAAGAATACATTTTCTTAGATATCTTCAAGTTAGAAATTTCCTAAGTACTATACTTTCTTCCTTTCCAATGCTCCCTCCTACAAATATTTTAGATACTATAATTAACCTTAATCCATGTCAGAAAGGTGCAACGGCTATTATTTATAATATTATTATGAAACTTAGGAAAGCTCCATTTGATAAGATTAGGTCAGATTGGGAACAAAAATTGGGTTCTATTATTTCCGTGGATGACTGGGGGCAGATTTTACAATTAGTTAATATTTCCTCTATCTATGCTAAACATTCCCTATTTCAATTTAAAGTTGTTCATAGAGCACATATGTCCAAAGATAAATTAGCTCGCTTTTATTCTCATATTAATCCTTTTTGTGATAGATGTCCGGGGCAGATACCCTCTTTAACTCATATGTTTTGGTCTTGTCCTACTCTGGAAATTTTTTGGAGAGACATTTTTAATATTATCTCAAAGGTATTGAATATAGATATCTCTCCTCATCCTATTACTGCTATCTTTGGATTACCTAAAATTTCCAGTAATCTTTCCCCTTCAGCCCGTAGAATGATTGCATTTCTTACTTTAATGGCGAAAAGATGTATTTTACAACATTGGAAAGAGCCTAATGCTCCAACTATTTTTTTTTTTGGTTTTCCCAGACGATATTATGCTTAAATTTGGAGAAAATTAGAAGTAATCTTTATGATTTCTCACTTAAATTTGAACAGACCTGGAGATCTTTTATTCAATATTTTCATTTAATGTAATTTTTTTCTCTTTTGTTCCATATTTATATTCCCTTCTTGCCTTTTTTTAACTTTTTAATGGAGGTCAGGTTTGAGGACGTGATTTTAAGTTCTTTAACTCTACCTGTTTCCAAATTAGCCCATTGCTTTGCTTTGCTTTTAGTTTAGTTGCACGGTGGGTTTTTTTTTGGGGTCTTTTTTTGGGGGTTTTTTCCTTTTCTCTATTGATATATATATATATATAGAAATTAGTATACTATTATTTTACCATATTATTTTATGTTTAAATTGCACTGTTTGTATCAATTTTTTCTTCTGTATTAATATCTCCTGTAATTTCTAACAGTGTATTAGTGCCTTTATGGTTTACCCTTTGTATACTTATTCAATAAAAAGATTTAAAAAGAATTTCTTTGTAAAGACTTCCATTTGGTCACTATTCAATCATCTGTGTTTTGGGAAACAAGCCCAGCTGTGTGGGTGGGTACGATTTCCCCATTGTACAGAAAGAACAATCTAATATTTGACGAGCATCAGAAGACAAGAATGAGCACTTAAACTCTGCAGGGATATGTGTTTAAGTCTCAAAGTTTAAAAAAAAGCCTCTTACTAACGTCTCCACTAATACGTCTATTTTCATTTAGTAGTGGAACCCTTATTTATTTATTTAGAGATATACCACAGTTGGAACAGACCCTTCCAGCCCTTCAAGCTGCACCACCCAGAAACCCACCGATTTAACCCCAGCCTAGTCGCAGGACGGTCTACAAAGATCGATTAACCTACTGACCGGTACAATTTTGGACCGTGGGAAGGAACCAGAGCAGATGAAGGAAACCCAGGTGTTCACTGGGAGGACGTACAGTCTCCTTACAGACATAATTCAAGATTGAACTCCGTACTCCAAAGACCCGAGCTGTTTTTGCATCGCGTGAACTGCTACGCTACTCTGGCGCCTTCATGATAAACAGACAATTTCCTGGGGGAATTATTGTATGTTTCTCTAAGCATTTTACTCATAAGTACTCAGTGGGTGTCGTGACGCATGCAAGCCACATACAATTGGGATATCTGAAGATGCTTAATGTCAGTTGCCGCAGATCTCTACTTCAACACAAAAGCCGCTTTAAAATCTGAACGATTTGGTTCTTTTCTTTCCTTGAAAAGTATCAGATTGAATTAATGAAATACACTGAGACCAGACAAAACGTCAGGATAGTTTACATCATGTTTCAGGGATTACAATTGGGGCATTCTTGTTTGCCATGAATAACGTAGTCTCTGTTGTAAACCCATCAGAGCCAGAATCAGGTTTAATATCACTGGCATATGTCGTGAAATTTGTTGTTATGCAGCAGCAACACATTGCAATACATAATAAGTAAAACTATAAATTACAATAAGTATATAAAAAGAAATTCAATTAATTAAGTGGTGCACCATCCTCTCCAAAAGAAAGTGAAGTCTATATTATGCATCTATCACAAATGCTTATGAGCTTCCCTCTTCAACCAATGGAAGTGAGCAATCATTTCACCTGTAGAGGCTTCACCAATTTTGGATGGTCACAGGGCCACAGCAACTCATTACCTTTGTGTTACTAATTCATACTGATGTCTGATGCTACCCTGCTTTGATCATCCCTAACCATCACTTAAACAATGGAGCCTATTTTGCAGATCTATGATTTCCTCCCTAAACCTTTCTCCCTCTTTCCCCCTTTCTCTCTCTCCCTCTTCTCTTCACATCTCTCCCTCCTCCTCTCTTTCTCTCTCTATCCTTGCTTCTCTCACTCCCTTTTTCTCACCCACCATCCCTCTCTCTCTTTCTTTATCCTTTCTTTTCTCTCCCTATTCTTTCCCCACCCGCTCTCCCCTCTTTCTCACTGCCTCCCTCCCTCTCTCTTTCTTCCTCTCTCCCTTTGTGCTTCCTCTTTAACCACTGACCATGCAATAAAGGCAGGAAATGCTAGAAAAACTCAGCAGGCCGGGCAGCAGCTGTGAAAAGAGGAACAGTTAATGTTATGGGTCGATGAACCTTTATCAGAACTTTCTGACCATGCTTTGTGTCACCTACCTTACACCAGTTAATTTTTGATCTCGGTGTAACAAAGGTGAACTTTGTTTGATAGTTGAGGCAGTTTTGGACACTGTTCGAACTAAATGTGCTTGGTTCATCAGTTTTTTAACTTTGGGAGGAAGGTATTCATGAAAGGGGCATCCTGAGGGTATGTGTTTGTGTTCCACACGTGTGTGGCTGGTTAGAGAGTGTCTGCATGCAGGGACACCTACATAACTCCTCCGATATCTTCCTTTCATGGTTTTTGATAGCCAATGGACAACTGGAACTCACGATCTTTGTATTGATTATTCGGATACATGACCTTGGTATACTGATAACTGCTGTTACCCTGTCACACAACAACCCCACCTTCCCCGTCATGCACATCCTCCATTATACACAATCCCCATTACACACACCCTTCATCATGAACACCCTGATCACTATCACCCCGTTACATATTCTCCCTCGTCATGCACACCCCTCTCTTGTCACAACACAGCAGCATCTCACAGTATTGAACCTTAAGCAGTTCAAATATTGAAAGCAGCTACATTTTGAAATAATTGATCACATGATGGTAAAGCTGTTGGATTACATGGACATTAGGGGAGGGGGTATGTCAGTGGGATGGACTGTGTGGCCTCCACTGCATTAGTAAAGTTCAAAGTTCAAAGGAAATTTATTATCAAAGTACGTACATGTCACCACGTACTACCCAGAGATTCATTTTCTTGCAGACATTCACAGTAGATACAAAGAAATACAACAAAATCAATGAAAAACTACACACAAACTCTGACAAACAACTAATGTGCACAAGAAGACAAACTGTGCAAATGAAAAATATAATTAATGATACTAATAATGAATAAATAATTTATAATTCTGAGAACAAGCTCGAGAGCGAGTTCACTTTCTTGTCAAAGTACGTGTATGTCCAAATAATACGGGCATGATTGGCTGAAGATAGGGAGCTTGTTGCTTCAAGGATGGCAATGAGTGGGTCTGGTTCCCACCGCTTCCCAAAAGCCTCAGAGAAACAGTGAAAAATACTTTTCCAGTCTGCATAAAGCTTACAATATGACCAGAATGAATGTGACAAATTACTGTTCACAGATTTACATCTATTACAAACTGGTGAAACATCAGGGTAGAAACTGTGCAACTTTTTTTGGAATAATGGAGTCTATGTGTTGTTTTAAAGTGTGTAAATTTGCGTCTGACGTTTTTTTGGAATGGTGATTGCCAAGAAGTTAATCCTGAAAATATGGAAAATGGACTCTGCCTACGTACGATCTGTGGATGAGAGAACTGGCAAATACTCTACATTTGGAGAGACTGATGTAATGAGGATGGAGGGGACATCTTTGAAAGGATATGGGACCCTGTATTGGACTTTCTTACAGGCTGAGGACTGAGGTTTTTTGGTGCGGTGCACCTCTGCTGTGTATGTTTACTTTTGCCTTTATACTTTTCTCCCTTTTGCTGATCAATATTTAATTTGATTTTGTTATGGTTGTGGTTTTTGTGGATGTGCTGTATTTTTTTGTGTTTTTTTGTTTGTAAAAATAAAATTTAAAAATTTTTTAAAGTATGTATATTTCACCATATATACAACCTTGAGGTACATTTTCTTGCAGGCATTTACAGGAAAATAAAGAAATACAATAGAATTTATGAGGAACACACACAAACTGCTGGAGGAACTCAGCAGGTCAGGCAGTATCTATGGAGGGGAATAAATCGTCGGCGTTTCAGGCTGAGGCCTTCGTGTGTCGTGATGAAGAGCCTGAGCCCAAAATGTCACGTGTTTATTTCCCACCATAAATGCTGCCTGGCCTGCTGAGTTCCTCCAGCATTTTGTGTGTGTTACTCTGGATTTCTAGCATCTGAAGAGTATCTTGTGTTTATAGAATTTGTGAACAACACACCCAAAATGCTGGAGGAACTCAGCAGGTCAGGCAGCATCTTTGGAAATGAATAAACAGTCAGCATTTCAGGCCGAAACCCTTCTCCAGGACTGAAAAGGAAGGGGGAAGATGCCAGAATAAAAAGGTGGTGGGGGGAAGGAGGGTAGCCAGAAGGTGATAGGTGAAGCCAAGTGGGTGGGAAAGGTAAAGGGCTGGAGATGAAGGAATTTGATAGGAGAGGAGACTGGACCATAGCAGGAAGGAAAGGAAGGGACCCAGAGGTAAATGATAGGCCATTGAGAAGAGGTAAGGGGCTCAAGTGGGGAACAGAAGGGTGGGGTGGGGTGGGGGATTTTTTTTAACTGGAAGAAGAAATCGATATTCATTCCATCAGGTCGGGGGCTGACAGAATTTATGAATTGTTTATTCTTTTCCATAGATGTTAAGTTCCTCCAGCACTTTATGTGTATTTTTACATCAAAATAAATGTTACGGATAATAAAAAATACAAGAGTAAACCTTTCAATGCCTTTTCATTCACAGCCAATGCTTTCAGTTCAGTCCGTTACATCCTCCACACCAATGGGACTGTTGCCACTCAAGTGGCCCTCTGCCCTTTGTGTATTCCCTGACAGACATAGCCACTTTAAGAGAAAGTTATAGTTTACACTAACTTTGTTTTCAATTAACTCAACTCTCATCACAAGTCACCTTTAACTTGTAACTAATTAATCCTCAATGAAGGATACTGAGTTTAAATCGTTTTTAAATCGCACATTTTTAAGTGAAGATGTCTGTGAAACACAGGGGTATATTCTTAAATGTTTCAGTCAGATGTAGCAATCTTTTTTGCTCTGCAGCTTTGGGTCACTAATGCATGGCTAATGCGACGGGAGACAGGGGTGTAGAAGGCAGCGTATTACTGAGATTACTGGGGTGCACTGGTGCCGTAAACCGTGTTAATCATTACGAGCTGAAAGTAAATGTAGCGAGGTACTTCGTTTGCAGCCTTACTGAATGGGAAAGTGAGCAAAGTGCTCACTGTAGCACATTCTTCATGGTCCAGCTGATAGAATCAGAATCATACAGAAGAGAAACAGGCCATTCAGCCCATCTGCTCACTGCCAACCATGATTCCCACCAAAGCTGATCCTGTTTGAACATGTTCACAGATTCAAAGTACATTTCTTGTCAAAGTATGTATGCAATATACAACCCTCAGATTTGTCTTCCCACAGACAGCCACGAAACAAAGGCACGTCATGGAACCCGTTCAAAGAAAACATCAAACTCCCAACACACAAAAAAAGAACAAATCGAGCAAACATCAAAAAAACGAGTGAAAAGCACAGAATATTAATGATCAAACTGCAGGGTCCTAGAAACAGTCTAGGAGCGTTCAGTTTAGTTCAGTTCAGATCAACTTAGCACTGCGTCTTTTGTTGAATGCAGGCCGCAGAGCAAAATCACCCAACGTAGCAATTAAAAAAAGAGTCAATACACCTTTGGAGGAACACAGATTTTCTCGTGTTCGTGATTAAAAAAACAAGTAGTGACCAGAAACTAGACACACATCATAACATGAACTACAGAGTCCAGATCACAAACCGTATCGATCAAACCTTGCCCCAAGGACCCAAGACTTGGGCACCTTCCTCTGTCAGCAGCGAGCGAGGGGGAGGGGGAGGAGAGAGGGAGAGAGAGAGAGAGAGAGAGAGAGAGATATCAAATGCAGGCCGATGGCACTGAACACCCATTCACTTTCCACTCTCATCCTCATTGACTTCAATCTTGCTCAACACTTCAATCAGTGTGATCGGCCAGAAATGGAGTTGGTCATGGGCTCGTGCCCCGTCTCCAGGCTGCACACTCTACTCCAAACCTCCCTTGGAGACAGCAAAGCGCCAGATCGCTCAATTTGCCTGAAACACACCATCAAAATGTAAATCACAGGTTCTAATCGTAGCAGAATCATGTTCAATAGGTTTCAATGGCAACTCTTTTGCTTGCGTCTTCGGAAACAGCTCTATTTCTATCTTTGATATCTCTATTTTTTTCCTTTTGAAGGTTCTTTTGAAGACCCTGACTTGGAGTTACACCCTGACTTCGGTTCTTTGTGGGAATGGGACCTGTGTTCAGGGCCTCATGACCAGCCACTTTTTGATATCCCAAGGACGCGGCCTGGAAGGCGAGTGTGCCTTCAGGGTCCCAGATTTTCGTGGTTCTGGAGACGGGCTGCTTCTAAGCCGGTGCCTCTGACTGAGGCGTCGCAGGAGAACATGGAACATTGGGAGCAGTGGGTTAGCTGCCGTGGGTCGTGTATCCAGAGAGCTGCGCCTTTCTGAGGTCAACTCTCTGGGCGTAGAGCTCGGAAAAAGAGACAACAGATTTTTAACATCGTAAATCAGTGAGTTGTTTCGGTATGTCTCCCCTCGCGCTGTGAAACGGGGACACCTCTTTTTCCCTTATTAGGGAGGGAGGGAGAGAGAACCTGTGGTATGTCGAATTATCAGGTGAACGAGTAGTCTTTGGGGTACTGCAAGTCTGTGTCTTTATTGCTGCATTGCTGCACGCTTGAGTGCTCAGTGGAGGGCGCTGATGCTTTTTTGCTGGTGGGGAAGAGGGGTTCGAGGCCTTGCTGTTGCTTGTGCGTGGGAAGGGGGATTTGGGGTTCTAATGTTTAACTGTCGTTCTTTCTTTGGGGCACTCCTCAGTTTTCATGGATGTTTGTGAAGAAAAAGAATTTCAGGATGCATATATTGTATACATTTCTCTGAGATTAAATGTATCTGTTGAAACCTATTGAATGAACAGTCAAGTTTTGGGCCGAGATGCTTCATCAGGACTAAACAGCTAAATGACTTCCCTTTCCTAGTCACCCACTCCCCCACAAACATAGAGACAGAACTCTAACCCCAGGACAGGCCACCTCTGGGCATCCAGTCCTTGGCCCCGGACTCTCTGAATTGCACACCTCGGGCCTCCAGCCTCCAGTCCCTAGCCCAGGCTCGCAGACTTGATCCTCTGACCTCTATCCCTTGATTTGCTGACTTCGGTCTTTGACCTTCTGGGTTTTCGCCCTCCAGATTCACCGAGATCTGGCTTTGCCCTCCAGACTTCACTGATCTCCAGGAATTGACCGCAGGTCTCGTCGGACACATGGTTGATATTTGGGCAGCAACCTACTTGACTTCTAGGATTGCTGACCTTCCACCCACATCCCTGTAAACCTTTCCCATCCATGCATGTGCCTAAGTGTATTTTAAATGTTGTTAATATACCTGCCTCAGCCACTTCCTCTGACAGCTGGTTTTATAGACAGACCACACTCTGGGTGAAAATGTTTTAAGTCATAGAGCACCACGGAAACAGGCCCTTTGGTCCATCTAGTCCATGCTGAAATATTATTTTGTCTAGTTCCATTGACCCACACCTGGGCCATAGCCCTCTATACCCTTCATGTTCAAGTACTTACCCAAACCTCCCTTAAATAATGCAATCGAACCCACATCCACCACTTCCACCGGCAGCTTGTTCCACACTCTCACCACCCTCTGAGTGAAGAACTTAGCCCTCAGATACCCCTTAAATAGTTCACCTTTCACCCTTAACCCATGACCTCGAGTTGTAGTCTCCCCCAACCTCAGTGGAAAAAGTCCTGCTTGCATTTATCCTATCTATACCCCTCATAATTTTGTATACCTCTATCAAATCTCCCCTCATTCTCCTGTGGTCCGGCGAAATATATGTACGTTTGAAAATAAATAAGTAGTGCAAAAAAAAAGCAAGGCTGTGAAAGGTGCCAGAAAAATGCAGGCTTTTCATTTACTTTGCCTGTGCTATTGCTGCCTACCAGATTGGTGTTGCAAGCAGATTGAAGATGGATGAGTGTCGGAAAGATGCTGTGGTGTTCATGGATACCTCCAGGCCCAGTCCAGTTGTTCTGTTGCAGTGGACATCATAGCCAACAACTACTGGGGAGTTAATTCTGACAGTACTGCACTGATTTCATTTTCCTATGTCAGCTGTGGATTGGTATGTAATGCTCTCATTTCTGAGTCATAGGTCGCAGGTTTGAAACTCCTTATAACACACAAAGACATAAGACAGAAGAGCAAAATTAGGCCATTTGCCCCATCGAGTCTGTTCTGCCATTCCATCACAGCTGATTTATTGTCCCTCTCAATCCCATTCTCCTGCTGTCTCCCATAACCTTTGATGCCCTCACTAATCAAGAACCTATTAACCTCCACTTTAAATATACTGAATGACTTGACCTCCACAGACACCTTGGCAATGGATTCCACAAATTAATGGCTAAAGGAATTTCTCCTCATCTCTATTCTAAAGGAACGTTCTTGTATTCTGGGACTGTGCCCTCTGCTCCTCGACTCCCTCACTCTTGGAAACACCCTCTC